>NW_024715277.1:0-22158 GCF_018991925.1 Homarus americanus
ATGTAACTTAGGATGACACTATTATGGGTTTTAAACTTTATGTTCTATGAATCTGTTGATGATACCTGTATATACATGTAACTTAGGATGACACTATTATGGGTTTTAACCTTTATGTTCTATGAATCTGTTGATGATATATACATGTAACTTAGGATGACACTATTATGTGTTTTAACCTTTATGTTCTATGAATCTGTTGATGATATATACATGTAACTTAGGATGACACTATTATGGGTTTTAACCTTTATGTTCTATGAATCTGTTGATGATACCTGTATATACATGTAACTTAGGATGACACTATAATGGGTTTTAACCTTTATGTTCTATGAATCTGTTGATGATACCTGTATATACATGTAACTTTAGATGACAAATGCTATGTGTTTTTAACCTTATGTTCTAAGTGAATCTGTTGATGATATATACATGTAACTTAGGATTTATCACTCATTATGTGTTTTAACCTTATGTTCTATGAATCTGTTGATGATATATACATGTAACTTAGGATGACACTATTATGGGTTTTAACCTTTATTTTCTATGAATCTGTTGATGATATATACATGTAACTTAGGATGACACTATTATGTGTTTTAACCCTTATGTTCTATGAATCTGTTGATGATATATACATGTAACTTAGGATGACACTATTATGTGTTTTAACCTTTATGTTCTATGAATCTGTTGATGATATATACATGTAACTTAGGATGACACTATTATGTGTTTTATCCTTTATGTTCTATGAATCTGTTGATGATACCTGTATATACATGTAACTTAGGATGACACTATTATGTGTTTTAACCTTTATGTTCTATGAATCTGTTGATGATACCTGTATATACATGTAACTTAGGATGACACTATTATGTGTTTTATCCTTTATGTTCTATGAATTGCTTGATGACACCCACATACATGTAACTTAGGATGACACTATTATGTTTCAACTCTTTATGTTCTATGGTAATCTGTTGATGATATATACATGTAACTTAGGATGACACTATTATGTGTTTTAACCTTTAGGTTCTATGAATCTGTTGATGATACCTGTATATACATGTAACTTAGGATGACACTATTATGTGTTTTATCCTTTATGTTCTATGAATCTGTTGATGATACCTGTATATACATGTAACTTAGGATGACACTATTATGGGTTTTAACCTTTATGTTCTATGAATCTGTTGATGATACCTGTATATACATGTAACTTAGGATGACACTATTATGGGTTTTAACCTTTATGTTCTATGAATCTGTTGATGATACCTGTATATACATGTAACTTAGGATGACACTATTATGGGTTTTAACCTTTATGTTCTATGAATCTGTTGATGATACCTGTATATACATGTAACTTAGGATGACACTATTATGGGTTTTAACCTTTATGTTCTATGAATCTGTTGATGATATATACATGTAACTTAGGATGACACTATTATGGGTTTTAACCTTTATGTTCTATGAATCTGTTGATGATACCTGTATATACATGTAACTTAGGATGACACTATTATGGGTTTTAACCTTTATGTTCTATGAATCTGTTGATGATACCTGTATATACATGTAACTTAGGATGACACTATTATGGGTTTTAAACTTTATGTTCTATGAATCTGTTGATGATACCTGTATATACATGTAACTTAGGATGACACTATTATGGGTTTTAACCTTTATGTTCTATGAATCTGTTGATGATATATACATGTAACTTAGGATGACACTATTATGTGTTTTAACCTTTATGTTCTATGAATCTGTTGATGATACCTGTATATACATGTAACTTAGGATGACACTATTATGTGTTTTAACCTTTATGTTCTATGAATCTGTTGATGATACCTGTATATACATGTAACTTAGGATGACACTATTATGGGTTTTAACCTTTATGTTCTATGAATCTGTTGATGATATATACATGTAACTTAGGATGACACTATTATGTGTTTTAACCTTTATGTTCTATGAATCTGTTGATGATATATACATGTAACTTAGGATGACACTATTATGGGTTTTAACCTTTATGTTCTATGAATCTGTTGATGATACCTGTATATACATGTAACTTAGGACGACACTATTATGGGTTTTAACCTTTATGTTCTATGAATCTGTTGATGATACCTGTATATACATGTAACTTAGGATGACACTATTATGTGTTTTATCCTTTATGTTCTATGAATCTGTTGATGATACCTGTATATACATGTAACTTAGGATGACACTATTATGGGTTTTAACCTTTATGTTCTATGAATCTGTTGATGATACCTGTATATACATGTAACTTAGGATGACACTATTATGGGTTTTAACCTTTATGTTCTATGAATCTGTTGATGATACCTGTATATACATGTAACTTAGGATGACACTATTATGGGTTTTAACCTTTATGTTCTATGAATCTGTTGATGATACCTGTATATACGTAACTTAGGATGACACTATTATGGGTTTTAACCTTTATGTTCTATGAATCTGTTGATGATATATACATGTAACTTAGGATGACACTATTATGTGTTTTAACCATTATGTTCTATGAATCTGTTGATGATATATACAAGTAACTTAGGATGACACTATTATGGGTTTAACCTTTATGTTCTATGAATCGGTTGATGATATACATGTAACTTAGGATGACACTATTATGTGTTTTATCCTTTATGTTCTATGAATCTGTTGATGATACCTGTATATACATGTAACTTAGGATGACACTATTATGGGTTTTAACCTTTATGTTCTATGAATCTGTTGATGATACCTGTTTATACATGTAACTTAGGATGACACTATTATGGGTTTTAACCTTTATGTTCTATGAATCTGTTGATGATATATACATGTAACTTAGGATGACACTATTATGTGTTTTAACCTTTATGTTCTATGAATCTGTTGATGATATATACATGTAACTTAGGATGACACTATTATGGGTTTTAACCTTTATGTTCTATGAATCGGTTGATGATATATACATGTAACTTAGGATGACACTATTATGTGTTTTATCCTTTATGTTCTATGAATCTGTTGATGATACCTGTATATACATGTAACTTAGGATGACACTATTATGGGTTTTAACCTTTATGTTCTATGAATCTGTTGATGATACCTGTATATACATGTAACTTACGATGACACTATTATGTGTTTTAACCTTTATGTTCTATGAATCTGTTGATGATACCTGTATATACATGTAACTTAGGATGACACTATTATGGGTTTTAACCTTTATGTTCTATGAATCTGCTGATATACCTGTATACATGTAACTTAGATGACACTTATACATGAGTGGGTTTTAAATCCTTTATGTTCTTGGCGAATCCGTTGATGATACCTGTATACATGTAACTCAGATGACACTATTAGGTTTGAACTCTTATGTTCTATGAATCTGTTGATGAGTATATACATGTAACTTAGATGCATTAATTATTATGTGTTTTAACCTTATGTTCTAAGAATTGTTCGATGATATATACATGTAACTTAGATGACACTATATGGGTTTTAACCTTTATGTTCTATGAATCTGTTGATGATACCTGTATATACAATAGTAACTTAGGATGACAATATTATGTGTTTTAACCTTTATGTTCTATGAACTGTTGATGATGGAGCATACATGTAACTTAGGATGACATTATTATGTGTTTTAACCTTTATGTTCTATGAATCTGTTGATGATACCTGTATATACATGTAACTTAGGATGACACTATTATGTGTTTTAACCTTTATGTTCTATGAATCTGTTGATGATACCTGTATATACATGTAACTTAGGATGACACTATTATGGGTTTTAACTTTTATGTTCTATGAATCTGTTGATGATATATACATGTAACTTAGGATGACACTATTATGGGTTTTAACCTTTATGTTCTATGAATCTGTTGATGATATATACATGTAACTTAGATGACACTATTATGTGTTTAACCTTTATACCTATGAATCTGTTGATGATATATACAGTAACTTAGGATGATACCATATGGAGCTGTTGAACCTTTATGTTCTATGAATCTAAGTTAGATGATATATACATAATCTTTAGATGACACTATTATGGTTTAACCTTTATGTTCTATAGAATCTGTTGATGATACCTGCATACATGTAACTTAGGATGACACTATTATGGGTTTTAACCTTATGTTCTATGAATCTGTTGATGATATATACATGTAACTTAGGATGACACTATTATGTGTTTTAACCTCTTTATGTTTATGAATCTGTTGATAGATATATACATGTAACTTAGGATCACACTATTATGTTTTAGAACTTTTATGTTCTATGAATCTGTTGATGATATATACATGTAACTTAGGATGACACTATTATGTGTTTTAACCCTTATGTTCTATGAATCTGTTGATGATATATACATGTAACTTAGGATGACACTATTATGTGTTTTAACCTTTATGTTCTATGAATCTGTTGATGATATATACATGTAACTTAGGATGACACTATTATGTGTTTTAACCTTTAGGTTCTATGAATCTGTTGATGATACCTGTATATACATGTAACTTAGGATGACACTATTATGGGTTTTAACCTTTATGTTCTATGAATCTGTTGATGATATATACATGTAACTTAGGATGACACTATTATGGGTTTTAACCTTTATGTTCTATGAATCTGTTAATGATACCTGTATATACATGTAACTTAGGATGACACTATTATGGGTTTTAACCTTTATGTTCTATGAATCTGTTGATGATACCTGTATATACATGTAACTTAGGATGACACTATTATGGGTTTTAACCTTTATTTTCTATGAATCTGTTGATGATATATACATGTAACTTAGGATGACACTATTATGGGTTTTAACCTTTATGTTCTATGAATCTGTTGATGATACCTGTATATACATGTAACTTAGGATGACATTATTATGGGTTTTATCCTTTATGTTCTATGAATCTGTTGATGATATATACATGTAACTTAGGATGACACTATTATGGGTTTTAACCTTTATGTTCTATGAATCTGTTGATGATATATACATGTAACTTAGGATGACACTATTATGTGTTTTAACCTTTATGTTCTATGAATCTGTTGATGATATATACATGTAACTTAGGATGACACTATTATGGGTTTTAACCTTTATGTTCTATGAATCTGTTGATGATATATACATGTAACTTAGGATGACACTATTATGTGTTTTATCCTTTATGTTCTATGAATCTGTTGATGATACCTGTATATACATGTAACTTAGGATGACACTATTATGGGTTTTAACCTTTATGTTCTATGAATCTGTTGATGATACCTGTATATACTTGTAACTTAGGATGACACTATTATGTGTTTTATCCTTTATGTTCTATGAATCTGTTGATGATACCTGTATATACATGTAACTTAGGATGACACTATTATGGGTTTTAACCTTTATGTTCTATGAATCTGTTGATGATACCTGTATATACATGAAACTTACGATGACACTATTATGTGTTTTAACCTTTATGTTCTATGAATCTGTTGATGATACCTGTATATACATGTAACTTAGGATGACACTATTATGGGTTTTAACCTTTATGTTCTATGAATCTGTTGATGATACCTGTATATACATGTAACTTAGGATGACACTATTATGGGTTTTAACCTTTATGTTCTATGAACCTGTTGATGATACCTGTATATACCTGTAACTTAGGATGACACTATTATGGGTTTTAACCTTTATGTTCTATGAATCTGTTGATGATATATACATGTAACTTAGGATGACACTATTATGTGTTTTAACCATTATGTTCTATGAATCTGTTGATGATATATACAAGTAACTTAGGATGACACTATTATGGGTTTTAACCTTTATGTTCTATGAATCTGTTGATGATACCAACATATACATATGACTTAGGACAACACTAATATGGGTTTTTAGCCTTTATGTTCTATGAATCTGTTGATGATATATACATGTAACCCAGGATGACACTATTATGTGTTTTGCCTTTATGTTCTATGAATCTGTTGATGATACCCTGCTTCCTTATACATGTAACC
This sequence comes from Homarus americanus, assembly GCF_018991925.1. Classification (NCBI taxonomy): domain Eukaryota; kingdom Metazoa; phylum Arthropoda; class Malacostraca; order Decapoda; family Nephropidae; genus Homarus; species Homarus americanus. The sequence continues at coordinate 6,157 of NW_024715277.1, forward strand.
CAAGGATGACACTATTATGGGTTTTAACCTTTATGTTCTATGAATCTGTTGATGATACCTGTATATACATGTAACTTAGGATGACACTATTATGGGTTTTAACCTTTATGTTCTATGAATCTGTTGATGATACCTGTATATACATGTAACTTAGGATGACACTATTATGGGTTTTAACCTTTATGTTCTATGAATCTGTTGATGATACCTGTATATACATGTAACTTTGGATGACACTATTATGTGTTTTAACCTTTATGTTCTATGAATCTGTTGATGATATATACATGTAACTTAGGATGACACTATTATGGGTTTTAACCTTTAAGTTCTATGAATCTGTTGATGATACCTGTATATACATGTAACTTAGGATGACTATTATGGGTTTTAGCCTTTATGTTCTATATGAATCTGTTTGATGCCTGTATATACATGTAACTTAGGATGACACTATTATGTGTTTTATCCTTTATGTTCTATATGAATCTGTTGATGATACCTGTATATACATGTAACTTACGATGACACTATTATGTGTTTTAACCTTTATGTTCTATGAATCTGTTGATGATACCTGTATATACATGTAACTTAGGATGACACTATTATGGGTTTTAACCTTTATGTTCTATGAATCTGTTGATGATACCTGTATATACATGTAACTTAGGATGACACTATTATGGGTTTTAACCTTTATGTTCTATGAATCTGTTGATGATACCTGTATATACATGTAACTTAGGATGACACTATTATGTGTTTTATCCTTTATGTTCTATGAATCTGTTGATGATACCTGTATATACATGTAACTTAGGATGACACTATTATGGGTTTTAACCTTTATGTTCTATGAATCTGTTGATGATACCTGTATATACATGTAACTTAGGATGACACTATTATGGGTTTTAACCTTTATGTTCTATGAATCTGTTGATGATACCTGTATATACATGTAACTTACGATGACATTATTATGTGTTTTAACCTTTATGTTCTATGAATCTGTTGATGATACCTGTATATACATGTAACTTAGGATGACACTATTATGGGTTTTAACCTTTATGTTCTATGAATCTGTTGATGATATATACATGTAACTTAGGATGACACTATTATGTGTTTTAACCTTTATGTTCTATGAATCTGTTGATGATATATACATGTAACTTAGGATGACACTATTATGGGTTTTAACCTTTATGTTCTATGAATCTGTTGATGATATATACATGTAACTTAGGATGACACTATTATGTGTTTTAACCTTTATGTTCTATGAATCTGTTGATGATGCCTGTATATACATGTAACTTAGGATGACACTATTATGTGTGTTTTAACCTTTATATTCTATGAATCTGTTGATATATGCGCGCTTAGGATGACACTATTATGGGTTTTAACCTTTATGTTCTATGAATCTGTTGATGATACCTGTATATACATGTAACTTAGGATGACACTATTATGGGTTTTAACCTTTATGTTCTATGAATCTGTTGATGATACCTGTATATACATGTAACTTAGGATGACACTATTATGGGTTTTAACCTTTATGTTCTATGAATCTGTTGATGATACCTGTATATACATGTAACTTAGGATGACACTATTATGGGTTTTAACCTTTATGTTCTATGAATCTGTTGATGATACCTGTATATACATGTAACTTAGGATGACACTATTATGGGTTTTAACCTTTATGTTCTATGAATCTGTTGATGATACCTGTATATACATGTAACTTAGGATGACACTATTATGGGTTTTAACCTTTATGTTCTATGAATCTGTTGATGATATATACATGTAACTTAGGATGACACTATTATGTGTTTTAACCTTTATGTTCTATGAATCTGTTGATGATACCTGTATATACATGTAACTTAGGATGACACTATTATGGGTTTTAACCTTTATGTTCTATGAATCTGTTGATGATATATACATGTAACTTAGGATGACACTATTATGTGTTTTAACCTTTAGGTTCTATGAATCTGTTGATGATACCTGTATATACATGTAACTTAGGATGACACTATTATGGGTTTTAACCTTTATGTTCTATGAATCTGTTGATGATACCTGTATATACATGTAACTTAGGATGACACTATTATGGGTTTTAACCTTTATGTTCTATGAATCTGTTGATGATACCTGTATATACATGTAACTTAGGATGACACTATTATGGGTTTTAACCTTTATGTTCTATGAATCTGTTGATGATACCTGTATATACATGTAACTTAGGATGACACTATTATGGGTTTTAACCTTTATGTTCTATGAATCTGTTGATGATACCTGTATATACATGTAACTTAGGATGACACTATTATGGGTTTTAACCTTTATGTTCTATGAATCTGTTGATGATACCTGTATATACATGTAACTTAGGATGACACTATTATGGGTTTTAACCTTTATGTTCTATGAATCTGTTGATGATACCTGTATATACATGTAACTTAGAATGACACTATTATGTGTTTTATCCTTTATGTTCTATGAATCTGTTGATGATACCTGTATATACATGTAACTTAGGATGACACTATTATGTGTTTTAACCTTTATGTTCTATGAATCTGTTGATGATACCTGTATATACATGTAACTTAGATGACACTATTATGTGTTTTTGTCCTTTATGTTCTATGAATCTGTTGATGATATATACATGTAACTTAGGATGATGAATTATTATGTGGGTTTTTTAACCTTTTATGTTCTATGAATTGTTGATGATACCTGTATATACATGTAACTTAGGATGACACTCACATGGGTTTTAACCTTTATGTTCTATGAATTGTTGATGAGTACCTGTATATACATGTAACTTAGATGACACTATTATGTGTTTTATCCTTTATGTTCTATGAGAATCTGTTGATGATACCTGTATATACATGTAACTTAGGATGACACTATTATGGGTTTTAACCCTTTTATGTTCTATGAATCTGTTGATGATACCCAACATACATGTAACTTAGATGACACTATGGGTTTTAACTCCTTATGTTCTATGAATCTGTTGATATACCTGTATATACATGTAACTTAGATGACACTATTAAGGGTTTTAACTTTTATGTTCTATGAATCTGTTGATGATATATACATGTAACTTAGGATGACACTATTATGTGTTTTAACCTTTATGTTCTATGAATCTGTTGATGATATATACATGTAACTTAGGATGACACTATTATGGGTTTTAACCTTTATGTTCTATGAATCTGTTGATGATATATACATGTAACTTAGGATGACACTATTATGTGTTTTATCCTTTATGTTCTATGAATCTGTTGATGATACCTGTATATACATGTAACTTAGGATGACACTATTATGGGTTTTAACCTTTATGTTCTATGAATCTGTTGATGATACCTTAGTATATATGTTCTATGAATATGATACCTGTAGGGATGACACTATTATGTGTTTTATCCTTTATGTTCTATGAATCTGTTGATGATACCTGTATATACATGTAACTTAGGATGACACTATTATGGGTTTTAACCTTTATGTTCTATGAATCTGTTGATGATACCTGTATATACATGTAACTTAGGATGACACTATTATGTGTTTTAACCTTTATGTTCTATGAATCTGTTGATGATACCTGTATATACATGTAACTTAGGATGACACTATTATGGGTTTTAACCTTTATGTTCTATGAATCTGTTGATGATACCTGTATATACATGTAACTTAGGATGACACTATTATGGGTTTTAACCTTTATGTTCTATGAATCTGTTGATGATATATATACATGTAACTTAGGATGACACTATTATGGGTTTTAACCTTTATGTTCTATGAATCTGTTGATGATATATACATGTAACTTAGGATGACACTATTATGGGTTTTAACCTTTATGTTCTATGAATCTGTTGATGATATATACATGTAACTTAGGATGACACTATTATGGTTTTAACCTTTATGTTCTATGAATCTGTTGATGATACCTGTATATACATGTAACTTAGGATGACACTATTATGGGTTTTAACCTTTATGTTCTATGAATCTGTTGATGATACCTGTATATACATGTAACTTAGGATGACACTATTATGTGTTTTAACCTTTATGTTCTATGAATCTGTTGATGATATATACATGTAACTTAGGATGACACTATTATGGGTTTTAACCTTTATGTTCTATGAATCTGTTGATGATACCTGTATATACATGTAACTTAGGATGACACTATTATGTGTTTTAACCTTTATGTTCTATGAATCTGTTGATGATATATACATGTAACTTAGGATGACACTATTATGGGTTTTAACCTTTATGTTCTATGAATCTGTTGATGATATATACATGTAACTTAGGATGACACTATTATGTGTTTTAACCTTTATGTTCTATGAATCTGTTGATGATATATACATGTAACTTAGGATGACACTATTATGGGTTTTAACCTTTATGTTCTATGAATCTGTTGATGATATATACATGTAACTTAGGATGACACTATTATGGGTTTTAACCTTTATGTTCTATGAATCTGTTGATGATATATACATGTAACTTAGGATGACACTATTATGTGTTTTAACCCTTATGTTCTATGAATCTGTTGATGATATATACATGTAACTTAGGATGACACTATTATGTGTTTTAACCTTTATGTTCTATGAATCTGTTGATGATATATACATGTAACTTAGGATGACACTATTATGTGTTTTATCCTTTATGTTCTATGAATCTGTTGATGATACCTGTATATACATGTAACTTAGGATGACACTATTATGTGTTTTAACCTTTATGTTCTATGAATCTGTTGATGATACCTGTATATACATGTAACTTAGGATGACACTATTATGTGTTTTATCCTTTATGTTCTATGAATCTGTTGATGATACCTGTATATACATGTAACTTAGGATGACACTATTATGGGTTTTAACCTTTATGTTCTATGAATCTGTTGATGATACCTGTATATACATGTAACTTAGGATGACACTATTATGGGTTTTAACCTTTATGTTCTATGAATCTGTTGATGATACCTGTATATACATGTAACTTAGGATGACACTATTATGGGTTTTAACCTTTATGTTCTATGAATCTGTTGATGATATATACATGTAACTTAGGATGACACTATTATGGGTTTTAACCTTTATGTTCTATGAATCTGTTGATGATATATACATGTAACTTAGGATGACACTATTATGTGTTTTAACCTTTATGTTCTATGAATCTGTTGATGATATATACATGTAACTTAGGATGACACTATTATGGGTTTTAACCTTTATGTTCTATGAATCTGTTGATGATATATACATGTAACTTAGGATGACACTATTATGGGTTTTATCCTTTATGTTCTATGAATCTGTTGATGATACCTGTATATACATGTAACTTAGGATGACACTATTATGGGTTTTATCCTTTATGTTCTATGAATCTGTTGATGATATATACATGTAACTTAGGATGACACTATTATGGGTTTTAACCTTTATGTTCTATGAATCTGTTGATGATACCTGTATATACATGTAACTTAGGATGACACTATTATGGGTTTTAACCTTTATGTTCTATGAATCTGTTGATGATACCTGTATATACATGTAACTTAGGATGACACTATTATGGGTTTTAACCTTTATGTTCTATGAATCTGTTGATGATACCTGTATATACATGTAACTTAGGATGACACTATTATGTGTTTTAACCTTTATGTTCCATGAATCTGTTGATGATACCTGTATATACATGTAACTTAGGATGACACTATTATGGGTTTTAACCTTTATGTTCTATGAATCTGTTGATGATACCTGTATATACATGTAACTTAGGATGACACTATTATGGGTTTTAACCTTTATGTTCTATGAATCTGTTGATGATACCTGTATATACATGTAACTTAGGATGACACTATTATGGGTTTTAACCTTTATGTTCTATGAATCTGTTGATGATACCTGTATATACATGTAACTTAGGATGACACTATTATGGGTTTTAACCTTTATGTTAGGTTAGGTAAGGCATGTTAAGGTTAGGTTAGGTGAAGGTGAGTTTGGGTATAAGGTTAGGTTAGGTGGTTAATATATAGCACTAACCAGTTATTTTTATTACTCTTTATTTTCTTACTTTATTTTCATCAGTGTGTTCTGATATGGTAATAATTTATTGTGCAAATGTCTCGTTTTGTAGATAATTAGGCGCCGAGGTGCACACTAATTTGCCTTCTCAGCAATAACGAGGCCCCGCTCTGCTGTCGTGCTTTTGCCCGGGCTCACAGCAGTTTCACTTTCGGCATGAAGCGTGGAGGTTGTCGTAATTGGAGAATTTAGAGATAAAGACAACGAGACCCTTCAATTGTTGAAAGACCACGGCACTCTTCTTTTAAATAGAGGCTGTCCACACTGCGTGAATCCCTGTGCTTTCAGACCGGAAAATTTTTTTCATCTTTTCCTCAATGCTAGACGTTTCCCGCCATCACGGTAAATCACTCCTCCGCCCGGGCTTCATAAACGCATCCAGAATATGCCTCAAATTTCGCCATACAATCATGCGCTGGTTAACGTCCTAGATACGTTCTTGGAAACATGACGTTAACCGAAATAGACGTTGTCCTATCATCAGGGAAACTTTGTATTTATACTTACGTGTATGTGGAATACTATATACGTACATATACACTTTTACTCTTAAATCACTACTGTAATGTGATACAGGTGATTAATTTTTATGTCTTGTGCAAAATACATGACGTTTATATTAAAATTATCCACTGTTTTACAAGGATTCCAGCAATGCCGGGCAGATGGGGGAGAGAGGGGGGGGGAGCGAGCGAGGGGGCGTGGGGGGAGGGGAGGTAGTACGTTTGACAGTTGGCACAGGCCCAGGTCTAACGTGTATATAGTTATCAGTTCTTAAGTGACTAAGCTTCTCTCTTATAAAAAGCCAGTGAAATGACCTGGGTGAATATAATTAACATTGCTGGGATTCATGTAACATACTGATTAATTTGAATATAAACATGCTATAATTTGCACTAGACATAACAATTTTAGTACCGTATTCAAATTAGTACATGTGCACTCCAGCTTTGCACTAAGGTCATTTATTTCTATTACGTTTCTTTTAGTATGGTGTGTGCATGTAAATGGACGAAAATAAATGAAGAAATCTATGTAAATCTACCCAAAAATACAGTTGAAAATCTTTTTTATAAAATGTACTACAGTACTGTACACTAATGTACTACAATTTTTATCTCTTGAGCAAAATATATGATGTTTATATTCAAATTATTGGCTGTCTTGCTAGGATTCCAGCAATGCAAATTATAATCTCCTAACTTTAGTCTGAGATATTATATATGATAAAAACTGTAAGCCTAAAAGCCTGGCTGAGGGGGAGGGAGGGAGGGAGGGACTGACTGATTGAACCAGCCACGCCACCCAGCGAGGGGTTGGGGTGGGTGGGAGGGTTGAGGTGATAAGTTTGAGCCGAAGGTCTGTGTGTGTTTATTTAACAGTCCAACTAAGCTCCTCTCATTTTAAAATGCCAGTGATATGACCTAGGAGAATATAATTAACATACCTGGGATTCTTGTAAGATACAGTTCTGATTTATTTGAATATAAACATGTTGTAATTCGCACTAGACATAACAATTTTAGTACCATAATCAAATTTGTACATGTGCACTCCAGCTTTGCACTAAGGTCATTTATTTCTTTTACGTTTCTTTTTGTATGGTGTGTGCATGTAAATGGATGAAAATAAATGAAGAAATTTATGTAGATCTACACAAAAATACAGTTGAAAAACTTTTTATTAAAATGTACTACAGTATTGTACACTAATGTACTACATTTTTTATATCTTGAGCAAAATATATGATGCTTATATTCAAATTAATCTCTGTCTTGCAAGGATTTCAGCAATGTAAATTATATTATCCTAACTTTAGTCTGAGGTATTATATAAAATAAACATAAAGAAATCACCAATCTTTTGTCTGGGTACACAAGGAGGGTGGGAAGAGGGGAGGGGGAGGGGGCGGGAGGTGAGGTGACAGAATGTCTGGCGTTTGTTTGTCTATTTATTTGAGATAAGATTTGACAGTTGGCGCTGAAGGCCTGCCTGCGTGTTTATTTATCATTAATTAAGAGTGACTAAGCCCTTCTCATAATTTGCCACCCAAACGACCTGGGTGAATATAACTTACATAGCTTGGATTCTTGTAAGATAGTAATTTATTTGAATACCTGTATAAACAAGCTATATTTGCAATTTTAGTACCGTAATCATTTAATACATGTACAATACAGGTTTGCACTTAGGCCCATTGTTACTGTACAATATTGACTAAATTCATTAGATAACATACGCCTGGCAGCACAATCTATAAGAATACGCGATGCATACGAGACTGTGCCCGCTCTAGGGTCATTTAGGTTCGCTAGGTCCCATTATTTGATTTTTTTTTTTTTTCAATTTAAATTTTAATTGTTTATTCCTTGATAGAGGAAGCGGGATCCTAGTGCTTTCACTTGGTACCCCTGTACAATAACACCAAAAGCAACTGGCCAGTGTCACAATTATATGCAGTACAGTACATGTATTGTACAGTCATCCCTTGGTTATCGCGCCTAATTGGGACCCCGCCGATAATGAAAGTACAAAACCTATGGAATTTATTCAAATTGGTTCCAGGCACCCAAGACCCAACCCCAAGTTTCCCATTTTACGACCATTTATACCCACTAAATATATACCTGTATATACAGTAGTACCCCAATTTACGCGGTCAATTGAACCCACAGGGTACCGCGTAAAGTGAACAACAGAATATATGGGATTAATTCCAATAGAGACTGGCCCGACCCCCAAACTCCACTTTTTCCGACACAATACCTATGTTGTAGTAAAAATAACATCTAAATTTTATGATGGTATGCTCACACAATTAATATTTAAGAGAAATACAGTCGCCAGGTTAATGTCCATTTAAATAATGGACTCAAATCCCCTCTTCCCAGCTCACTAGCTCCTACCTCTCTGATTAATGTTTGGGTGAAAACTCTAGATTTTAACGTTTAATAATAAATAATACCTCAGACTAAAGTTAGGATAATATAATTGACATTTCTGGATTCCTTGCAGGTCAGGGAATATTTTGAATGTAAACTTCATATATTTTGCACAAAAGATAACATATTTACTAAGAGTAAACAAAATACTTAGAGTACTGTAGATCTAAAATTTGTATGTCTAATGCAAAATCTATGATGTGTATATTCAAAATGATCATCAAATTGTAAGAATTCTAGCAACGTAAATTATATTCTGGCCGGGTAATTTGTATGAATTTTATGAGCTAAAACATATATCTTCAGTAAATAAACAAAGAAATATTCTTCAAGGACACTATCTGTCAATCAAAATACTCCGCCCTAGCTGGGTTGGTCCCTCCCTCCCTACCAGAGAAGTGATTGGGAGAAAATAGTATATTTACATTTTTAGTAATAAATAATAACTCAGACTAAAGTTAGGATAATATAATTGACATTTCTGGATTCCTTGCAGGTCAGGGAATACTTTGAATGTAAACTTCATGTATTTTGCACAAAAGATAAAATATTTGCTTTATGTAAACCAAATTATTACTTTAGATCTAAAATTTGTATGTCTAATGCAAAATCCATGATGTTTATATTCAAAATGATCATCATATTGTAAGAATTCCAGCAATGTAAATTATATTCTGGCCGGGTAATTTGTATGAATTTTATGAGCTAAATAAAAAAAATATATATATACTTCACCGCGTATATGAGTAGATGCACCGCGGAAAGTGAAAGTCTGGTTCTGGCAAGGTACCGCGTAAATGAGAAATCGCGGAATGTGAAACCGTGTAAAGCGGGGTAATACTGTATATTACAATGATATTCTATTCATACTGTGCTTGATATACTACATTCACGGAAATGTAATATTTTGCTGAAATGACGTACGTATTACAGTGGAAAGTGGGATAAAATCGTGACGAAAACAATGACTTTCGCTTTCTTTCGTTCAAAAGATGTTACCGTAATCGCTTTTCGAATGGTTTTCAGTTTAAAAAACTGTTGCATCACAAGTGAATTAGGATAGAATATTATTGTAATACAGTTGGTCCTCACATTAAGCGGTCCCGCATTCCGCGTTTCACCATTAACGCGGTGCCTTGCCAGAACCTAACATTCTTACATTCCGCGGTCGCGAACGCCATTACGCGGAGAGCAGCTGGCAAGCCGCGCCATTTTTGGATCCAAACCTCCCGCCATCCGCCATGTTGTGTAAGAGGCGCGAAAATGGTGCGCACAAGGTCGCCCAGTCATCAAAACATTACCGAGTTCTTTACCCGCCACCCACCACAACCGGCCCAAGTCAGTGATAGTGATAATTATAGTGAGGCTATGGACTTATATGGACTTTGAGGGGTTTAACAAAGAGGCCCTGCAAGCCTCTGTGGTGGATAGTGATACAATTGATACCAGTGATACAGGTGAGGGCCAATAATCTGCCCTCTGCCTCGGAACCAACCCCCCATCCCCGTGTGCCCAGCCATCTTTTCTACTCATGTAAGTGTTAAAAAACCTAATATTATTGATATTTCTCTTAATTATTAATTGTGTGTGCATGCCATCATAAAGTTAAGATAATATTTTTACTACAACATAGTTGTGTGTCGTCAAAAAGTGGAGTTTGGGGATCGGCCTGGACTCCATTTCAATTAATCCCATATGTTATGTTGTTCACTTTACGCATTCCTCACTTTCCGCGGGACCCTCCGGGTTACATTAACCGCGTAATGTGAGGACCAACTGTACTACAGTTTTTTAACTGAAAACCATTCGAAAAGCGATTACGGTAACATCTTTTGAACGAAAGAAAGCGAAAGTCATTGCTTTCGTTACTTTCCACTGTAATACGTACGTCATTTCAGCAAAATATTACATTTCCATTTTCTCAGAAATATATAGTAGTTTTGCTGAAACGTAATGCATTTCAATGTAAATTAGGATAAACTACGTGAAAACAAAAGACTTTACCTAACCTTCCGATGTTCTAGATATGTTACTCGTTTTTTTTAGTAGTTTTCGGTTAAAATACTCTTATACTGTATTAGTGATATTCTATTCATACTGTGCTTGATATAATATATTCACGGAAATGTAATATTTTTGCAACTACAATGCTGATGTCAACACAAGCGTGGTTACAGCGAGACTGACTGAGTGAGGGAGAGCTATGCGTTTGTGTGTGAGGTTGCGGGAGCGGGCGGTGTACCGTGTTCGGTGCTGCGTGCGGGTTGAATGGTACGCGATTTGAATGTACTTCAATTACTTCAATGTACAGAATATTCCTCCGGCGGGGCAATCCGCGTATTTGCAAATCCGTGTATGCTAAACCCGCATATGTTAAGGGCCGACTGTATTACCATTTCACAAAAATTTCTCCCACATTCCTTTACTACTAAAAACCTGGAATGTCAATGTGGCATTTAAAAACTCATGCACTGTTAAACAAATGTTAATAAAGAACTCCCCCAACAACACAATTGGTTGCATTTATAAAGTTCTTGCAAGGAATGTAATATGTTTTACTTAGGCCAGACAGGTAAAGATCTTGTAACTAGACTTAAACAACATAGATATAGTGCTAGGACAGGCCAGGAATCCAATGCTCTGTTTGTTCATTTGAGGGATAACAAGCATTGCATTGACTGGGATAATGCCTCCTCAATATTACCTTGTAATTTAATTGATAGTAGGAACATCATAGAATCTAGTCTCATTAAACATACCGAAGCATTCAACATGAATTTGAGTAATGGCATGTACAAACTGGACAATTTTGTAATTAAGAAGATTTGTAACCTGGTGAGAAGGTTGGGTCACCTTACCCTCTGACCTGACTACCGACCGTTGCGGTGCTATTTAAAGATTAGTAGGGTCATTACCTAATACCTGACCATTGTGGACCTGATCTCACCCTCCTCTGTATATATACACCTTGTTTTGTACTTCTCTTTAGTCTGTACTCACCCCTGAAGATGTGAATTACACGAAAGCGCTTGGGAACTTCGTGTTTTCTTTTTCCTTGTGGTTATCAGCATATATATATATATATAGGTAGGTAGGTAGGTAGGTAGGTAGGTAGGTAGGTAGGTAGGTAGGTAGGTAGGTGGGTGGGTGGGTGGGTGGGTGGGTGGGTGGGTGGGTGGGTGGGTGGGTGGGTGGGTGGGTGGGTAGGTAGGTGGGTAGGTGGGTAGGTGGGTTTGACAGTTGTCACAGGCCCAGGTCTAACGCGTGTATATATATCAGTTCTTAAGTGACTAAGCTTCTCTCTTATAAAAAGCCAGTGAAATGACCTGGGTGAATATAATTAACATTGCTGGGATTCTTGTAAGATACTAATTAATTTGAATATAGACATGATATAATTTGCACTAGATATAACAATTTTAGTACCGTAATCAAATTAGTACATGTGCACTCCAGCTTTGCATTAAGGTCATTTACAGCATTTCTTTTACGTTTCTTTTAATATGGCGAGTGGATGTAAATGGATGAAAATAAATGAAGAAATTTATGTAAATCTACCCAAAAAATACAGTTGAAAAACATTATATTATAAAATGTACTACAGGTTGTACCTCTCTAGTCCGGCAACCTCGGGACCTGACCGGTGCCGGACCATGGAAATTGCCGGACCATGGAAATTCACCCTTTTCCTGGATAGATAGTGACTTGTGCTTATGCCTGGAAGCACTAGCACCACTTTCTCTGCGTTGATTACAAAACCAGTGACTGACTGGTTCTACATATAAAACTGAAGAAAATAAGACCTTGGTTGTAGCTGTAGTAAAATTAATATGGTTGTTTTAAGTAATGTTATTTAATGTTAATAAATGGAACAATAGAAGTAGCTAACGATAATGGTAAAGAAAAAGAGAGATTGCATATGTAAGTGCGCATGCGCACACGTGAAAACATATCATCATTACTTTACATAAGAATATGAAAGCAACACTTATTTACTGTTCATATATATTTTAATTAATGTTTCTGAATTTGTTTTTATTGAATTAATGTACGTGTGTGCAAAATTAACAATACAATTTATTAATAATACGTGGAATATTAGAGGAGACGAGACGGCTGCCGGCATTGTTTATGTTAAAGCTTACGAAACCAGTGACTGATTGGTTCTACATATAAAACTGAAGAAAATAAGACCCTGAGTTTAGCTGTAGTAAAATTAATGTAAAAAAAATAATATGGTTGTTTGAAGTACCTGTAATGTTATTTAATGTTAATAAATGGAACAATATAAGTAGCTAACCATTAATGGTAAAAAAAAAAAGTGAGATTGCGCGTATGTAAGTACGCACATGTGAAAACATATCGTCATTACTCTACATAAGAATATGAAAGCAACACTTATTTACTGCTCATATATATTGAAGGGTTAAATGTTGTACTCTGTATAGACAAGCAGAGAGAGAGAGAGAGAGCAGCCGAACTGCCGGATGTAAACAAACCTTAATTTCCCGCGGCTGTTTCTTTTTTTTTAAGGGGATTAGCCCACCCGGGTATAGGTCACTGATGCACATTGGGGCCTGAGGGGCAAAAATCTAATACTCCTGTAATAATAATTCAGAGAAGTAAAAAAAAAAAAAAAAAAAAAAAAAAAAAAAAAAAAAAAAAAAAAAAAAAAAAAAAAAAAAAAAATGCCTATCTACCTATTGGACAAACTAAAATCGTTCCGGACGACGGGAGTTTCCGGACCACAGAATGCCGGAATAGAGAGGTACAACCTGTACAGTATTGTACACTAATGTACAGTGGTCCCTTGGTTAATGAGCACAATCCGTTCCAGCAGGTTGCTCGTTAACCGAAAAACTCGTTAACCGAAACCATTGTTTCAATAGGTTTTTGGGTATTTGGTTCCAGCTCACCGAAAATTGCCGAAATTCAACAAAAAAGGTAGAAAAGTACACTTACTTTGAGGTGTGTATGTAGAAGGCTCCTGGATGATGATGATGATGGGAATTAGAATGAGGGTGGAGGAGAAGGGAGAAGAGAAGGCATTGGGGTGGAAGAGAAGTCACCCCATGGCACCATTTCACCCATAAAATTTTAGTTCTCTTGGTGTACTTCAAGATTATTTTCTTTAAATCAACACTGCACTGCATTATATATTGTCAATAGGTAAAATAGATTTCAAAATGACCAATAATTTGCTTGTAAACACAGAAAAAAAAGCGTTTAGTTGAAGAGAGTCTCAAGCAAGATGTTACCTCCACTGAAAAGACACAAAGACTGACGCCTGTATGCTGTGTTGGCAGGCTGGATGGCGTGCCACAAACTAGTGACCCTACCTTCAATTATGTTCAATAATTGTTTAAATAACTAAAAAAATTAATATTAAACTTTTAAAATTATTGAATAGTATAAACTTCTTGATATTTACTAAAAGGGTAAGGAATTTGAGCCCTAGAACCGATTACTGTATTGGCGGACTAATACTACAGCTGGTGGACCGCCAAATGCAAGCTAAAACATGTGGAGGTCGGCTCATAAGAAACTCGTTAATCGAGGGATTGCTCATTAACCAAAGTTAAGAATCTTATGGAAGGTAACTCGTGAACCGAAATCTCGTTAACCGAGGCGCTCGTTAACCGAGGGACCACTGTATAATGAGTTCTTGAGATACATGTACAGGATTATATCATGTGCCACTAAGAGGACTCAGGCTCTCACTCAGCCCAGCCATGTCAGTATTGTTCTTATGGTCCACTCTGTATCTGTATTTTTCTGCCTAAATAAATGGTTTCAATATCAATACCTCTACCATTCCAACATACTCCCTACCTCTACCATCCCAACAAACTCTCTTACTCTCTACCTCTACCATCCCAACATACTCTCTTACTCTCTACCTCTACCATCCCAACAAACTCTCTTACTCTCTACCTCTACCATCCCAACAAACTCTCTTACTCCTTACCTCTACCATCCCAACAAACTCTCTTACTCCCTACCTCTACCATCCCAACAAACTCTCTTACTCTCTACCTCTACCATCCCAACAAACTCTCTTACTCCCTACCTCTCACCATCCCAGCAAACTCTCTTACTCTCTCCTACCATCCCAACAAACTCTCTTACTCTCTACCTCTACCATCCCCATAAACTCTCTTACTCCCTACACCTACCGTAACAAAACTCTCTTACTCCCTACCTCTACCATCCCAACAAACTCTCTTACTCTCTACCTCTGCATCCCAGCATACTCTCTTACTCTCTACCTCTACCATCCCAACAGCTCTCCTTACTCTCTGCCTCCTACCGGCATCAACAAACTTCCTCTTACTCTCTACACTCTGCATCCCAACAAACTCTCTTACTCTCTACCTCTTCATCCCAACATACTCTCTTACTCTCTACCTCATCCCAACAAACTCTCTTACTCTCTCCCTCTACCATCCCAACAAACTCTCTTACTCTCTGCCTCTACCATCCTTTATACTCTCTTACTCTCTGCCTCCTGCATCCCAACAAACTCTCTTACTCTCTACCTCTACCATCCCAACATACTCTCTTACTCTCTCCCTCTACCATCCCAACAAACTCTCTTACTCTCTACCTCTACCATCCCAACATACTCTCTTACTCTCTACCTCTACCATCCCAACATACTCTCTTACTCTCTCCCTCTACCATCCCAACATACTCTCTTACTCTCTACCTCTACCATCCCAACAAACTCTCTTACTCCCTACCTCTACCATCCCAACATACTCTCTTACTCTCTCCCTCTACCATCCCAACATACTCTCTTACTCTCTACCTCT
>NW_024715278.1:0-13438 GCF_018991925.1 Homarus americanus
ATGTGTCCTCGTCCCTGGGTGTATGTGTCCTAGTCCCTGGGTGTATGTGTCCTAGTCCCTGGGTGTATGTGTCCTAGTTCCTGGGTGTATGTGTCCTAGTCCCTGGGTGTATGTGTCCTAGTTCCTGGGTGTATGTGTCCTAGTTCCTGGGTGTATGTGTCCTAGTTCCTGGGTGTATGTGTCCTAGTTCCTGGGTGTATGTGTCCTAGTCCCTGGGTGTATGTGTCCTAGTTCCTGGGTGTATGTGTCCTGGTTCCTGGGTGTATGGAGTCCTATTTCCTGGGTGTATGTGTCCCTAGTTCCTGGATGTATGTGTCCTAGTTCCTGGGTGTGTGTGTCCTAGTTCCTGGGTGTGTGTGTCCTAGTTCACAGTGTATGTGTCCCTAGTTCCTGGGTGTATGTGTCCTAGTTCCTGGATGTGTGTGTCCTAGTTCTAGGTATGTGTGTCCTAGTCCCTGGGTGTATGTGTCCCTAGTGCCTGGAGTGTATGTGTCCCTAGTGCCTGGGTGTGCCTTGTGTCCCTAGTGCCTGGGTGTATGTGTTCTAGTGCCTGGGTGTATGTGTCTAGTTCCTGGGGTGTATGTGTCCTAGTCCCTGGGTGTATGTGTCCTAGTCCCCTGGGTGCATGTGTCCTAGTGCCTGGGTGTATGTGTCCCTAGTTCACAGGTGCCATGTGTCCTAGTCCCTGGGTACTATGTGTCCCTCGTCTCTGGGTGTGTGTCTCCCACAGATTTCCTAGATGTATGTGTCCCTAGTTCCTGGGTGTATGTGTCCCTAGATTTCCTGGGTGTATGTGTCCCTAGTTCCTGGAGTGTATATGTCCCTAGTCCCTGGGTGTATGTGTCCCTAGTTCCCTGTGGGTGTATGTGTCCTAGTTCTGGGTATGTGTCCTAGTTCCTGGGTGTATGTGTCCTAGTTTCTGGGTGTATGTGTCCTAGTTCCTGGGTGTATGTGTCCTAGTTCCTGGGTGTATGTGTCCTAGTTCCTGGGTGTATGTGTCCTAGTTCCTGGGTGTATGTGTCCTAGTTAATATATTGGGGCAGTTATGTTGCTCTTAATACATTTGTACTCTTATCGTGTTGGAGTTCACTGGTCAGGGACTGGGTGAGGTGAGGTTAGGAGGAAAGGTAGGGCTAGGTGGGTAGTTAGGGGTAGATAGAGGGTAGTAAGGTCAAAGGGAGGGATATTAAGGGTTCAAGGGAAAGGGTAGTAACTGTCAAGGGAAGGGGTAGTAAGGGTCAGGGAGAGGGAGGAGGGGGGGGGTATATGAAGGTAGCAAAGGTGAGACAGGTAAACGTACAGGTACTCAGGTGAGACAGGTAAACGTACAGGTACTCAGGTGAGACAGGTAAACGTACAGGTACTCAGGTGAGACACAAAACTACCTCTTGTCTTTCAAACACCCCTCCCCCCTCCCCCATCCTCCCTCCCCCCTCTACAGGTGTAACGTCTCTCAGGTGCATAAAAAAAAACGTCTGTCAAAGGAAGTTTCTGTGACATTTGAGACGCGGAAGAGTTGTTGTTATTATTTGTTGTTGTTGTTTATTTGATAGTAGTCCGGTAAAGGAGTCATAAGAACCCAAGACGATGAATTTGTATCACTTGGTCTTGTTTTGGAGACTTGAGAGGCCTCTGTTGTTTACTTACTGAAGATAGTTTAACGTGACCTCTTGGTATATTTAGAAGTCAACATTACTAAGGAACTCAAAATATCATTAAAGGTTAATATCGTTGGGGTAGAATAGATCAGCATCACAAGAGTCGCCAGAGGAGTGAGGGTTGACTTTGAATTAATGCCACGTGAGTCTCCGAATAACATACATCAAAGGCAGTTATAAATCACTCACGGAAGGTTGTAACTCATCCAGAAACGTGATAACTTCTCAAGTATGTCGCTTCGTAAGTCTCTCCGGCGTAGTTTACGGTCGAGCTACAAAGTAAAGTCATCTGATGAAGGCCAAGTGAAGTCTGACTCGTCAAAGATGTCGACCACTGAGCGTACCAGAGGCGGTGAGGCCACGGGCTACCACCACCACCTGCCTGCCGATGATGTCACTGTCCGCATTGACAGTCCGGGGCCGTCAGGAGGCGTCACCCTCAAAGCCTCGAATAGCAGCTTCGAGAGTCACGATGATCTGGCGATTGCGGGGGCCTACCAGAGCTCCGAGAGTGAGGATGACCTCATTGAGGGTGACCGACTAGACGAAGCGACGTGCCCCGACAGCGCCCTCTACGAGTTTATCTTCCGGGCCTGTGCGCTGATGGCCCTGGAGAACGACGAACTCAAGAAGATAATCGAACAGCAGCAGCAGGAAACAGACGAGAAGGAGAAGAAGAGTGAAGAAGAGGACACCACGTCAGCCAAGCCGGAGACGGAGGCAGGCAGGAAGAAGGGCAAGAAGCAGAAGGTAAGACGACGCCTTGGTGTTGTTCATGTGATTAATTTTGTCATTGTTGTCAGTCCCAGGGATGATATAAGCGTGTGCCGTAGCTACTTCACTCCTGAGCAGTTGCTCCAAGTATATATATGGGATTCATTGGCCCTAACTTGGAGTACTGCTCTCATATCTGGGGTGGCTATTCTTCTGTCCAACTATTAGATAGGGTGGAATCAAAGGCATCGTCTTATTAACTCTCCTCTTTTAGTCGACAATCTCTCTTCCCTTTCTCTTCGCCGCAATGTTGCTTCACTGTCTCTCCTTTACAGGTACTTTAACGGGCAATGTTCGGTGGATTTGGCATCCTGTGTACCGCCGGCAAGGCCGTGGGCTCGTAACACAAGTCTTGCCCGCGGTGCCCACCATTTCTCTGTGACTGTCGGTCACACAAGAATAACCCGTTATAGTACCTCCTTCTTTCCTCACACAGCCAAACTGTTGAACGCTCTGCCTTCTTCTGTGTTTCCATACTCATACAATCTGTCTCACTTTAAAAAGCTGGTTTTCCGGCATCTTCGTGGTGTACATTAACACAGTATATCCTTTTTCTTCTCTATTTTCAATTTCTTTCTGTTCTTGTTTTTTTCGCCCCCCCAGGCCCCGTTGTGGGTCGTTTGACCTGTGTCCGGGTGGGCTAATTCCCGTAAAAAAAAAAATCCTACGAATGAAGGAATAAATGAATATTTGAATAAACGAACGAATGAATGAATTAAACCAATAATAGCAAGGATAAATATTTAGACGTTGCCCACACCGACTTATATATTGAATCATATATAGGGAGAAAGAGAAGAAAAAAATTAATTTATTCTATAACGTTTCCGTTGGAAATTTAATTTTTTCGAGTATTTTAACCGATAAACGTACCAACAATATTAGTTGTTTAAAGTGGACAGGGCTTTGAAGTAGAGGGAAAATGTGGGGTAAAATAATTAAACACACTAAATAAACCTTTGAAAACCTGACCTAATGTTTCCTAACTTGTAAAAATCCTAAAACTATAAAAAGTTTATCTTATTCATTCTTTCGGTGTTTAGTAGCTGATGGTGCTATTTTCGGTTTTTAGTATGTGGTGGCGTTGTTTTCGGTGTTCAGATGAGGAGGGATCCATAAACTCAAAAGTGATTCTTAATTTTTTTTACAAGTTAGGAACATTAGGTCAGGTTTTCAAAGGTTTGTTTAGTGTCTTTTATTATTTCACCCCACATTTTCCCTCTACTTCAAAGCCCGTGAGTGATTCAGTGGGACTCGGAACGTCATATAAGGCGCTCTTGATCCCAGTAGGCAGTTCAGTTAGCCTGTGTAGGATGCGTTGGCGGATGGCAAAGCCAACACCATAAATGCCGTTTCTCTCCGCAGCGGCTTACCCTTCCAGAAGAAGGTACAGCCAGACCCCCTCCGTTCTGTGAGTTGACCCTCGTCTGGGAACCGGGACTCACCTAGCCAGGTCTTTTGCCACAAGGGCAGTTCTTCTTTCAGGTTTCTGACATTCCATGCAGCGACCATAAGAGGTTGTATAGTTTGATTTTGTTTGGATCTGTGATTTTGATTGTGTTTTCGACCACATAATGATGACCTTACTAGGTGCGGTTGCTCAGTCAGGTTGTTTTTTTAGGCAGGCTATGTTTAGGGCACCTTTTTTAGCCCCTTCCTCATTTGGGGTGAGCAGAGTGGCTCCTCAAAAGGCCTGTTCAGTCGCACAGACAGGACCGGATTGAACTGCTGCCTAGATCCCAGTGCATAAACGACCATCTTATCTGTGCCGCCCATGTGCAGAGTTGTGACTAGAGACTCCCGGCAGTCATCTCTGCCTGTTCCCGTTGCCACTCGTCCATCGCTATAGGACTTTTGGGGGTATAGGGGTTTTGATGATGATGAGTATGATGAGCTGGA
Source organism: Homarus americanus (assembly GCF_018991925.1). NCBI lineage: Eukaryota > Metazoa > Arthropoda > Malacostraca > Decapoda > Nephropidae > Homarus > Homarus americanus. The sequence goes on from NW_024715278.1 coordinate 4,332, forward strand.
TGGTGGCTGCGTGTGAGTTTATTTATGTGGTGAGGCAGGAGCACAGGCTGCAACCACACTTCTTGGCTCTCCCTTTTCCTGATCCAGTGGTGCAAGTGTTGCAACACACACACACACACACACACCAACAACATGTGTACATCCTGCTCATTAGATCCTCGCTCGCCTTACCTGGTCAATTGCTGTTGTTTTCCACACCTGAGCGAAGGCAGCCCAGCACAGGAGGCAAAACAGGAAGTCATTAAGCATTTACAAGCTCTCACCTGTTAGAACACGACACCGATCTGGGGTTGGTCATGTCGGGTGGTGGAGGGGGGGAGGTAACAGATGATTCCGTCAGTCAGTGGTGTTTGACAGGTGTTGGCCATGTTGACAGGTGTTAGCCATGTTGACAAGTGTTAGCCATGTTGACAGGTGTTGGCCAAGCGCGATCCAAAGCTCTTTTAAAATATGTAATCCTACATTGGGAGGTTTTCGGAAGGTGTGTGACAGGTGGTGTTGAGAGCAGGTGTTGAGAGCAGTTATTGAGGGCAGGTGTTGAGGGCAGGTGTTGAGGGCAGGTGTTGAGAGCAGTTATTGAGGGTAGGTGTTGAGGGCAGGTGTTTAGGGCAGGTGTTGAAGCTATAATGAACCTATGTTAGTCTGATAGTCCCTCATTTGAACACCCCCACAGTACTGACAAGTGAGGATGAAACAGGTGTGTGTTTGACAGGTGTTGGAGGGGATGATACAGGTGTGTATTTGAAAGGTGCTGGAAAGGATGGTGCAGGTGTGTGTTTATCAGGTGTTGGAGAAGTTGATACAGGTGTTGGTGAGGATGATACAGGTGTCTGCTTGACAGGTGTTGTAGAGGGTAATACAGGTGTTGGTGAGGATGATACAGGTGTGTGTTTGACAGGTGTTGGAGAGGATAAAGCACTGCCACCACCAACACAACAACAACAACCACTATCATCACCACCACCACCACAACAACAACAACATCTCCTGTCATACACTCGTTGTTGTTGTTAGGAGAAGTTCTTTGTTACACTTGAACTACAACCTAACCACAACAACAACTATTATCTTGTTGTTGTTGTTGATGGTGGTGGTTGAGACAGCGGTGTGTATAATTTCTCAATAGGATCTTTTAATGAGGATCCTATTGTTACCGAAGGCAGCTCCCGGATCCTTACCTTCCTTGTTGTCTAACCTCTGTGTGTGTGTGCGTCTGTGTGTGTGCATGTGTACGTGTGTGTTTGCGTGTGTGTGTGTGTATCCTTCTCAGAATGAATCTGTTTCTTGACTCCTCATTCAACAGGTCTTCAAGTTTTAGCTTTGATGATTAAAGGAAATTTTACGTCTCAAGATTAGCGAGGTGGGTAGGAGGCTGACTTCGCAACACTAGTGAAAGTTTTGGTGTCTCTGTGTTGAGAGTTGCCATGACGTGTTGAGAGTTCCCATGACGTGTTGAGAGTTCCCATGACGTGTTGAGAGTTGCCATGACGTGTTGAGAGTTGCCATGACGTGTTGAGAGTTCCCATGACGTGTTGAGAGCTCCCATGACGTTCGTAGGACTATTATATTGTTAGAAAAAAGATGAAGATAAACAATAATATTGGTGAGAATGTGGTATAAACAATATGAAGGCTTGATGTAAACAATGTGACATGTAATAATAAGTAAAAACCCATTTATTAATGTCAATAAAGTGTTCATGTACAAGCGGATACACACACACACACACACACACACACACACACACACACACACACACACACACACACACACACACACACACACACAGATTACGTTCCAGGAAAGTAATATGATCTCTTTGTTGTAAAAAATAACTCCGTCTGACTTAACCTCATTTAACTTAACCAGATTTAACTCACCAGGAAACTTCGTTGGTCATATTAAATGTTCGTCTAAATATGTCGGTCTGTTTGTCTTTTATGTCTGTGTGTCTGTCTAAATCTGGGTCTGTCTGTCTGTCTGTCTGTCTGTCTGTCTGTTTAAATCTGTCTGAGTCTGTCTCTCTTTGTCTGAATTCGTCTGTCTCTTTGTCTAAATATTTGTGTGTCTAAATATGTCTGTTTAAATATGTCTGAATCTGTCTGTCTAAATCTGTCTGTCTATCTGTCTGTTTAAATCTGTCTGTCTGTCCTCTATGTGTGTCAACAGGTGAATTCCAGGTAAGAGAGAGAGAAATAGCAGCTTACACCTTTGATCAACACTACGTGGAACTTCCTGGCTGAGAGAAAGTTTCCTAATATCGTTCTACCGTCTGCTTCAATCATTCTAGCTTCAGTTCCAATCATCATTCTTCCATCAGTTTTAATCATTCTACCTTCAGTTCCAATCATCATTCTTCCATCAGTTTCAATCATTCTACCTTCAGTTCCAATCATCATTCTTCCATCAGTTTTAATCATTCTACCTTCAGTTCCAATCATCATTCTTCCATCAGTTTAATCATTCTTCCACAGTTTAATCCATTAACCCATCTTGGTTTCAATCATTCTTCACTTCAGTTCAATCATCGTTCTTCCTTCTAGTTCTAAATCATCATTCTTCAAATATCTTCAGTTGTTTTACGAGAATTACAATTTTTAAGTAACTGGATGTAATATCGTACTCAAGGGGTTAGATCATCGTACTCAAGGGGTTAAGAATCATCGTACTCAAGGGTTAAGTCATCATACTCAAGGGTTAAGTCATCGTATTGGGGTTAGGAATTATCTTATTCAAGGGTTAAGTCCTTCGTATTCAAGGGTTAAGTCATCGTACTCAGGGATTAAATCATCATACTCAGGGGTTAAATCATCGTATTCAAGGGTTAAGTTATCTTATTCAGGGTTAAGTCATCGTATTCAAGAAGTTCCCAAGTCATCGTACTCAGGGGTTAGAATCATCATACTCCATGAGTTAAGTCATCATACTCAAGGGGTTAAATCATCTATTGCTCTAAGAGGGGTTGATCATCATACTCAGGGGTTAAGTCATCATACTCAAGGGTTAAATCATCGTACTCAAGGGGTTAAATCATCGTACTCAAGGGGTTAAGTCATCATACTCAAGGGGTTAAATCATCGTACTCAAGGGGTTAAGTCATCGTACTCAAGGGGTTAATTCATTGTACTCAAGGGGTTAAATCATCGTACTCAAGGGGTTAAGTCATCGTACTCAAGGGGTTAAATCATCGTACTCAAAAGGTTAACTTATATTGTGTGACAGATTCAACGAAATTTAACCCTGACTGATCCATAACAAAAAATTATTAATAAAATTTCCACAATAATCAGATTTTACAAGTGTTGACGTCACGAGAGCACTGTTTTTTTTTTATTACAATACCCTGAAGCTAGATGAGAGAGAGAGTGAGAAAGAGGAAAGGTGAAACAGAGGGGAGGGAGAGTAAGGAAGAGACTAAAAGAGATAAAAGGAGAATGGTGATGGGACAACTAGAGATTAGAAGGGAGAGAAAATTAAGAGACAAAGAGACCCCACCCCCCACCCCCCCCCAAAAAAAGGAATTTAAGCTTGAAAAAATAATTCTTTTACTCCTTCTGTGTTTTGCTGACGTCACTAACATGCCACACAATGACGTCATCAGTCCTCTAGCCAATCACAGAGCTCAGAGACACCGCCACCCAATACCATTATATTTTATTTCCCAGAATCCAGCTAATTAGTCAACAAAGGCCTCGATTATTAGAAGAAAAAAATATTGGTGGAACTTTAATCAGCCGATATTAATGACGCTAATAACCATCTAATTGTGGTTTAGATGAAATTACCATGAAAGGTTAATAAGGTGGTAATTTGGTCTGTGGCCCCTCAGTAACTCTCCAGGTATTGGGGCGTTAATTACCTCACAAAATATTCCGATAAAAAATTTTCACTTGGAGGGAAAATAACAGGTGTGGGAAGGGGGTAAAGGGGTAGGAAGGGGGTGAAAAGGGGTAAATGGGGTGGAAAGGGGGTAAAGGGGGGTGGGAAAGAGAGGTGGGAAGGGGGTAAAGGGGGGTGGGAAAGAGAGGTGGGAAGGGAGGGTTACAGGCAATTTCCTATGGGACGCTGAAGGTGAACGTCTTCTCCTAACGTTGGTAGGTCGAGTGTAATAATAAATAATAATAATAATAATTAACGGTTTATTGAAAAAGTTCTGCAGTCCGTAGATCTTGTGCGCTGAGGTGTGGAACAGCAGACACGTGGTGTAGTAGTTCCCTCACAGATGGTGTTAGGAGGGGCCTCACGTGGTGTAATAGTTCCCTCACAGATGGTGTTATGAGGGACCTCACGTGGTGTAGTAGTTCCCTCACAGATGGTGTTATGAGGGGCCTCACGTGGTGTAGTAGTTCCCTCACAGATGGTGTTATGAGGGGCCTGGCGTGGTGTCAGTAATTCCCTCACAGATGGTGTTAGGAGGGACCTCACATGGTGTAGTAGTTCCCTCACAGATGGTGTTAGGAGGGGCCTCACATGGTGTAGTAGTTCCCTCACAGATGGTGTTAGGAGGGGCCTCACATGGTGTAGTAATTCCCTCACAGATGGTGTTAGGAGGGACCTCACATGGTGTAGTAGTTCCCTCACAGATGGTGTTAGGAGGGACCTCACATGGTGTAGTAGTTCCCTCACAGATGGTGTTAGGAGGGGCCTCACATGGTGTAGTAATTCCCTCACAGATGGTGTTATGAGGGGCCTCACGTGGTGTGGTAGTTCCCTCTGAATGGTGTTATGAGGGGCCTCACGTGGTGTAGTAATTCCCTCACAGATGGTGTTATGAGGGGCCTCACGTGGTGTATTAGTTCCCTCACAGATGGTGTGCCGAGGAGACTCACGTGGTGTAGTAATTCCCTCACAGATGGTGTTATGAGGGGCCTCACGTGGTGTAGTAATTCCCTCACAGATGGTGTTAGGAGGGGCCTCACGTGGTGTAGTAATTCCCTCACAGATGGTGTTATGAGGGGCCTCACGTGGTGTAGTAGTTCCCTCACAGACGGTGTTCTATGAGTGAGGTGTGGTCCCAGGCCTTCCTATCGTAGACGGATTAACACATCGCTGGTTCTTGGGTCGGGCCGTTATCACTGGGTACCTGGGACCTCACTGTGTGAAGGTCAACTTGGGTACCACTGTTACTGTTGAGTTGTTCTCACTGACTTAAGCACTGTTCACCACTGTTCACCTCTGTTTAACACTGGTTCCATTTCTTTCCTAAATGAAATAGTAACTTCTGGCGTGAACTTGTTGATATTCCGGTGGGGAGGAGGGTTCAGGGGAGGGAGTTGGTATGGGCCAACATAACAGTTGACCTGGCTGCTCCGAGAGGAGCGCCAGGTACGTCTTGACCCTTCGGTGGTCAAGGATGTGTGTGTGTGTGTGTGTGTGTGTGTGTGTGTGTGTGTGTGTGTGTGTGTGTGTGTGTGTGTTCGTTCTCATGTTTATTTCTTGTAAGGTATGTGTCACCTAGCCGGCCATTTTGTTTACATTTTTCGGTCGCTCTAAAATACCATTAAAACAATATTGAGTATAAACGTTTGGCTCAACTGATGATCTCAAACATGTCCCAACTTTTTTTTGCCTCAACTCCACATTCTGTAACTCATTTAGGTAGATGTCCCTCACTACACATACACTGGACTGTGTGTAATGTTGCAGCTAATGTGTTATCAAGATATTGCACATTATAAGTTCATGTGTGGTCATTATTATATCAAACGGAGGAATTTTAAAGAGCTATTACACCACCTGTATCATTAGTTGTCGCCAGGTGAAGGAATGTTTTGGTAGATTATATTTTATTTACTGTAATTAAAGTTTCAATACCTAAGACGTTCCACTATAAGAGTCTTTCAACCTCAGGTAAGGTCTAAAGACTTTCTACTCTAGGTCTTACACCCTGGAGTAGCTGTATCGTCCACATAGGTAATTACTCCACAAGGAACTACAAGTTACACCTTGATGTAATACTTCATTTATTGCCAAACTTTATAGGGAAATATTTTTTCACAAAGAATTTCAAGTTACAATTTCACATAACAAGTCACATTACAAACATTCCTTCGGCTTACAGTTAAACTTTGCAATGTCAAGATATTTTTTTCACTGCAGAGGAAAGTATGCGTCATCATCACCACACACACACACACAAAGACAAAACTCCTGTATCCAGATTCTCAAAAGTTTATAAATTAAATTCTTCCCTAAAATTAAACAGACAATACATCTATTTATCATAGAGTATGTGAACAATATCGACGCCATATTGTTTACCATCTTTGAGTTATATAATTAGTTAGCTTCATAGTGTTAATTATTTAGTTAAAAAGGAAAAATAATCTACTAGTGTGTGTTGTGACCAAAATATATCAACATTGTATTTACTTTCTCCTCCAGGGGGCACTAAGTCTAGAAAAATGACACAATTGACATCTACATAAAGTGACTGATCAAGGGTAGATATTGGCTACCTTTTGTGTTACTTTGAGGTCGTAAGAACACACAGAGCTGCTCTTAAGGATGTTTACCACAATACACCTCAACCAGTTTGTCATTCACTAAGGTCAAACAATAAATCTGGTTCACAAGATACACCGTAAATTTTATTAGAATACAATAATCAATTACTGTATTATTGTATTGAGGCGAATAGTCTTATGGTGTTAAGATGTGTTCTTAAGCCACGAAGGTAAACAAAAGGTATTCAATATCTGCCTTGGTTGACGATGATCTGTAGGCGTTAGCAAGTCCTCCTCCTCCTGCTCTCGAGTAAGGTAAGGAAGGCCTCACCTGACCAAAATTGTTAATTGAATGAATTGCAGATTGTAACCCTCGACATTTCAACTAATGATTAACCTAGCAGCTACTTGGGAAGTTAGATTGGGTTAGGTTAGGTTAGGGTAGGGTAGGGTAGGGTGGGGTAGGGTGTTAGGGTAGGGTAGGAGTGGGGTAGGGTAGGTCCAAGGTCAGGTCAGGTCAAATGGTGCCAGTGTAGTTAATCTTGAGGTTAAATAAACTAGAGGCTAATCTTCACATGAGCCAGTAAGACACTTTGGCGGAGGCGGTTACGTACAACAGGAAAGCTCTGATAACATATAATGTACAGTATATACCGTTTAAGTTGCGTCAGCAGCTCTATACACCACTTATTGACTTACTCATTCACTGCCGTAGAAATATTTACTTCTCTAACAGTTTTCTATATGGTTCCCAGTCATTATAATACGACCTTGTAAAATCAAATGATCTAAATTAAACTAAACTTATCCAAATTAAACTTATTAGCTAACAAATCCTTCTAAAACACGATATATGCAAATCAAAAGTTCTAAATTCAACTTAACTTATCGTAATATAACTATTATAACTAAAACATTTTAATTAAACCTAACCTAAACACCTCAGGGTACCCATGACAGAAGGAAAAAAGCACCTTTAATATTATCGTGTGGAGGCCCTGTAACCCTGCTCGGAAGTGACACGCCTATACATAAATCCCCTGCGTTAGAAGCTATATCACGTGGCTTCATAATCGTTACCGCTTAACGGAAACATTTGTACTTCTATAATACCCTGGAGAAACAATGCACCAATTTTACGATTTATTTATTTTTATTTTCTTTTTATTTTTTATTCTTGGTCCATACTGTAAACATCGCCGCTTGTGAGTCCCGTCAACCATTTGTTCTACAATAACTTTAGGGATTCTAAAATAAGCTATAAATAAATAAATAAATAAATAAATAAAACAAGCATCTTTTGTTTTTCTAACCCATGAGCTGTGAGTCTTCATTATATACTTCAACATTACTGTAAACTAAGGCTAGAGGGGTGTGTACAGTACTAGTGGAGTCAAGACGAGAAGGTATTTCAAATCCATAAAGGGTTTTACAAGTGGAGAGTCTTACAAGTGGAGGGTCTTACAGGTGGAGAGTCTTACAAGTGGAAGGTCTTACAGGTGGAGGATTTTAATAAGGATAAATACAGCAAGTCTTACAGTTGAATCAGCCAAGTCGAGGAAAACTCTTAAGAGTCACGTAACTTCTACCTGGTGTTACCTGTAATCAAGCTAAGGTATATGTAAGAAGAATATTATCTCGTTACTATCCATTCCTCTTCCACTATCCTGCGAGGTGGTGTATTAATAGGCACAGATACTCATGATAAAGAAGGAATAAAGAGAAAGACGCAAGATACCTATAAAATGCGACAGAATATGCGACACATGCGTAATCCTAACCCATCCCAACCCAACCCAACCCTATCCTACCCCCAGCTTCACCACAGTACACAAAGTCATTCTTGGTATCAGAATGACGCCTAAACACCCTGTATAGCCTAAGACACATTTGAATCGGATGGTTCGTTGACGGTTTTATTTCTTCGGTATAAACCAGAGAAGCAATTAGTTCGTGGGAACAGTGAGTCAAAATACTTCACATCAGCTTCGTTTACGACCTCCAGCTGATATTTACTTCTGTTGTCTATATCAATCACATTTTATAATGAAAACAAAAATATGGTTAGTTACTTAAAAATGAAAAAAAAGCTTATCATACTTAGATACTTAAGAGTGAGAAAAGATACTTAAGATACTTAGAAATAAACACTCTTTGATACTTAGGTGGGACAAAATAAACGGACATAAAGATTTAACTTATGAAGGTGGATATTCGACATGTACCGGCTATCATCTGGCTATTTGGCGCGAAGTTCTCTCAAGAAACTCAACAAGACAATATGTGGTCACGTAAAATTTCAGGTTAATTTTTAACACCATCCGTCATTTTAAACCTTGGCACCTGTAGATTAAGAAAATATATGGTGATATTTTTTCTGATGGGATAAAGGTCGTATTTGTCCAGAGAAGTAAGAGAGGAAAAAAATCACTTGAGAGGCATGACGCACAGAGTGTCTAAGGTGATAAAATATCATATACTACCATTTGGGTTTTCAAATTAAGTTCATTACATAAAATATCAAACTCATAAAGATTACAAAAGAACAGAACATCATGAGCTCTCTACAGCTATTGTCAGCCGTCAATATGCTGATGTACAGAAGCTACACAATGTTATTGGTGACTGTAATCCCAGGAAAATGATGCTCTTTTAAACTTG
>NW_024715279.1:0-18294 GCF_018991925.1 Homarus americanus
TGACCGGGTGTGAGGGCCGGGCACCACTTGAGTACATGACCAGGGGTGTGAGGCCGGGCACCCTTTGGTCTATGACCCGGGGTGTGAGGCCAGGCACCCTTTCAGTGACATGACCCGGGGTGTGATGGCCGGGCACCCTCCAGCACCATGGCCTGGGGTGTGAGGCCAGGCACCTTAAGTGCCATGAAACAGGGTGTGGTGCGGGCACCCATACATTGCTGAACCAGGGTGTGAGGTGGGGCACCTCTTCACAAGACGGGGTATGACGGCCGGGCACCCCTTCAGGGACATGACCCGGGGTGTGAGGGCCGTTTTCCCTTTCAGTGACATGACCCGGGGTGTGAGGGCCGGGCACCCCTCCAGCACCATCACCCGGGGTATGAGGGCCGGGCACCCCTTCAGTGACATGACCCGGAGTGTGAGGGTCGGGCACCCTTTCAGTGACATGACCCGGGGTGTGAAGGCCGGACACCCCTCCAGCACCATGACCCGGGGTATGAGGGCCTGGCACCCCTTTAGTGCTATGACCCGGGGTGTGAGGGCCGGGCACCACTTTAGGTACATGACCAGGGGTGTGAGGGCCGGGCAAACCTTAAGTGCCATGGCCAGGGGTGTGAGGGCCGGGCACCCATCCAGCACCATGACCCGGGGTGTGAGGGCGAAGCACCCCTTCAGTGCCATGATCCGGGGTGTGAGGGCCGGGCTCTCCTTCAGTGCCATGACCCGGGGTGTGAGGGCTGGGCACCCCTTCAGTGACATGACCAAGGGTGTGAGGACCGGGCACCCGTTCAGTGCCATGAATCGGGGTGTGATGTCCGGGCACCCCTCCAGCACCATGGCCCGGGGTGTGAGGGCCGGGCACCCTTTCAGTGACATGACCCGGGGTGTGAGGGCCGGGCACCCCTCCAGCACCATGGCCTGGGGTGTGAGGGCCGGGCACCCTTTAAGTGCCATGAAACGGGGTGTGAGTGCCGGGCACGCATACATTGCTTTGAACCAGGGTGTGAGGGCGGGGCACCTCTTCACAAGACCAGGGGTGTCAGGGCTGGGTACCCCTCCAGCACCATGACCCGGAGTGTGAGGGCCTGGCACCCCATAAGTGACATGAACCGGGGTTTTAGGGCCGGGCACCCCTTCAGTGACATGAAACGGGGTGTGGGGGCAGTGCATCCCTATAGTGTTATGAACCGGGGTGTGAGGGCCGGGCACCCTTTCATATGACCCGGGGTGTAAGGGCCAGGCACCCCTTCAGCACCATCATACGGGGTGTGAGGGCCAGGCACCCCTTCAGTGCCATGACCCGAAGTGTGAGAGCTGGGCACCCCTTCAGTGACAAGACCCGGGGTGTGAGAGCCGGGCACCCTTTCAGTGACATGACCCGGGGTGTGAGGGCCGGGCACCCCTTCAGCACCATGACCCGGGGTGTCATGGCCGTGCACTCCCTCAGACATGGCCCAGGGGTGAGGGCTGACAACCCTCAGCACCATGGCCGGGTGTGAGGCCGGGCACCGTTTCCAGTGCCATGAATCAGGGGTGTGAGGGCCAGGCAAACTTCAGTGCCACAGGGGCACCCTCCAGCCTGCCATGGCCTGGGGTGTGAGGCCAGGCACCTTCAGTGTCATGACCTGGGTGTGTCAGGGAGCCTGACAGCCCTCAGCACACGATGGCCCGGGGTGTGAGGGCCAGGCACCTTCCAGTGCCATGGAAGCAGGGTGTGAGGCCGGGCACCGTGGGTACATGACCAGGGTGTGAGGGCCGGCCAACCTTCAGTGCCATGGCCAGGGGTGTGACGGCCCAGCACCATCAGTGCCATCACCAGGGGGTGTGAGGGCGGGCACCCTCCAGCACCATGGCACACCAGGGATGCTGAGGGCCAGGCACCCCCTTCAGTGTCATGACCCGGGTGTGTCAGGGCCCTGTGCCCCTCAACACCATGGCCCAGGCTGTGAGGGCCAGGCACCAGTGCCATGGATGTCAGGGTGTGAGGGCCGGGAACCACTTTAGGTACATGACCAGGGGTGTGAGGGCCAGGCAAACCTTCAGTGCCATGGCCAGAAGTTGTGAGCCAGGCACCTCATCAGTCACCATGACCCAGTGTGAGGGCCGGGCACCTTCATGACCCAGGGTGTGAGGTGGGCACCCCTTCAGTAACATGACCCCACAGTGTGAGGGGCCGGGCACCCCTTCAGTACCACGACCCGGGGTGTGAGGCCAGGCACCTCCAGCACCATGACCCGGGGTGTATGAGGGCCAGGCACCCCTTCAGTGACATGACCCAGAGTGTGAAGGCCCAGGCACCCTTTCAGTGACATGACCCGGGGTGTGAAGGCCAGGACACCCTCAGCACCGCGGCCAGGAGTATGAGGGCCTGGCACCTTGGTGCTATGACCCGGGGTGTGAGGCCGGGCACCACTGGGTACATGACCAGGGGTGTGGGGGCGGGCAAACCTTAAGTGCCATGGCCAGGGGTGTGAGACCAGGCACCCATGCCTTTCCTTGACCAGCCAGAGGTGTGAGGCAGAGCACCCCTTCCAGTGCCATGACCCGGGGTGAGGCCGGAGCTCTCCTTCAGTCCCATGACCCGGGGTGTGAGGGCTGGGCACCCCTTCCATTGACATGACAAAGGGGTGTGAGGACCAGGCACGTTCAGTGCCATGAATCAGGGGTGTGATGTCCAGGCACCCCTCAGCACGATATGGCCGGGTGTGAGGCCAGGCACACTGGTGACATGACCCGGGGTGTGAGGCCGGGCACCTCCAGCACCATGGCCTGGGGGTGTGAGGGCCAGGCACCCTTTAAAGATATATGTAGAGCAGGGTGTAGAGTGCAGGCACCCATACATTGCTTTGAACCAGGGTGTGAGGTGGGGCACCTCTTCACAAGACCAGGGGTGTCAAGCTGGGCACCCCTGCTGGCCAGGTGTGAGGGCCTGGCACCCCATAAGTGAGAGCATGAACCGGGTTTTATGGCCGGGCACTGCCCTTCAGTGACATGAAACAGGGTGTGGAGAACAGTGCATCCTACAGTGTTATGAACCGGGGTGTGAGGGCCGGGCACCCTTTCACATGACCCGGGGGTGTAGGGCCAGGCACCCCTTCAGCACCATCACAGGTGTGAGGGCCAGAGCACCTTCAGTGCCATGACCCCAGGTGTGAGAGTTGGGCACCTTCAGTGATAAGACACAGGGGGGTGCGGGGCCGGGCACCCTTTCAGTGCCATGAAACGGGGTGTGAGGGCCGGGCACCCCTACAGTGATGCGAAACGGGGTGTGAGAGCCGGGTACCCCTTCACATGACCTGGGGTGTGAGGGTCGGGCACCCCTTCAGTGAAATGAATCGGGGTGTGAGGACTGCGCACCCCTTCAGCACCATGACCCAGGGTGTTAGGGCCGGGCTCGATTTCAGTGCCAAGAATCAGGGTGTGAGGGCCGGGCACCCCATCAGCACCATGACCCGGGGTGTGAGGGCCGGGAACCGCTTCAACTCCATGACCCGGGGTGTGAGGGCCGGGCACCGCTTTAGGTCCATGACTAGGGGTGTCATGGCCGTGCACTCCTTCAGTGACATGACCCGGAGTGTGAGGGGCTGGGTGCCTTTGTGACATGAACTGGGATGTGAGCAGGGCACCCCTCCTTTCCTTGTTAGCAGGGTGTGAGGGCCGGGCACCACTTTAGGAACATGACCAGGGGTTTGAAGGCCGGGCAAAGCTTCACTGCCATGGCCAGGGGTGTGAGGGCCGGGCACCTCATCAGTGCCATGATCCGGGGTGTGAGGGCTGGGCACCGCTTTAGTGACATGACCCGGGATGTGAGGGCTGGGCACCACTTCAGTGACAAGACCCGGGCTGTAAGAGCCGGGCACCCATTCAGTGACATGACCCGGGGTGTGAGGGCCGGGCACCCCTTCAGTGAATTGACCCTGGGTATGAGGGGCTGAGCACCCTCAGCACCATGATGACCCAGGGTGTGAGCCAGGCACCCCTTCAGTGCCATGACCCAGAGGTGTGAGGCGGGCACCCCTTCAGTGTCACGAATCGGGGTGTGAGGGCCGGGCACCCCTTCAGTGACATGAACCGGGGTGTCAGGGCCGGGCATCCCATCAGCACCATGACCCGGGGTGTGAGGGCCGGGCACCCAATTGGTCCATGACCCGGGGTGTCATGGCCGTGCACCCCTTCAGTGACATGACCCGGGGTGTGAGGGCCGGGCACCCGTTTAGTGACATGACCCGGGGTGTGAAGGCCCGGCACCCCTCCAGCACCATGACCCGGGGTGTAAAGGCCGGGCACCAATCCAGCACCGTGGCCAGGGGTGTGAGGGAAGGACACCCCTTCAGTGACATGACCCGGGGTGTGAGATCCGGGCACCCCTCCAGCACCATGGCCTGGGGTGTGAGGGCCGGGCACCCCTTCAGTGTCTTGACCCGGATGCATCAGGGCCTGACAACCCTCCAGCCCCATGGCCCGGAGTGTGAGGGCCGGGCACCCTTTCAGTGCCATGAATCGGGGTGTGAGGGCCGGGCAAAGCTTCAGTGCCATGGCCAGGGGTGTAAATGCCGGGCACCTCATCAGTGCCATGATCCGGTGTATGAGGCGGGCACCCTTTGGTGCCATGGCCAGGGGTGTGAGGGCCGGGCACTTCATGAGTGCCATGACCAGGGGTGTGAGGGCCGGGCACCCCTTTAGGTCCATGACCCGGGGTGTCATGGCCGTGCACCCCTTCAGTGACATGACCCGGGGTGTGAGGGCCGGGCACCCGTTTAGTGACATGACCCGGGGTGTGAAGGCCGGGCAACCCTCCAGCACCATGACCCGGGGTGTGAGGGCCGGGCACCCGTCCAGCACCATGACCCGGGGTGTGAGGGCTAGGCACCCCTTCAGTGCCATGACCCGGGGTGTGAGGGCCGGGCACCCCTTCAGTGACATGACCCGGGGTGTGAGGGCCGGGCACCAATCCAGCACCGTGGCCCGGGGTGTGAGGGAAGGACACCCCTTCAGTGACATGACCCGGGGTGTGAGGGCCGGGCACCCCTCCAGCACCATGGCCTGGGGTGTGAGGGCCGGGCACCCCTTCAGTGTCATGACCCGGATGCGTCAGGGCCTGACAACCCTCCAGCACCATGGCCCGGGGTGTGAGGGCCGGGCACCCTTTCAGTGCCATGAATCGGGCTGTGAGGGTCGGGCAAAGCTTCAGTGCCATGGCCAGGGGTGTGAATGCCGGGCACCTCATCAGTGCCATGACCCGGGGTATGAGGGCCGGGCACCCCTTTAGTGCTATGACCCGGGGTTTGAGGGCTGGGCACCACTTTAGGTACATGACAAGGGGTGTGAGGGCCGGGCAAAGCTTCAGTGTCATGGCCAGGGGTGTGAGGGCCGGGCAAAGCTTCAGTGACATGGCCAGGGGCGTGAATGCCGGGCGCCTCATCAGTGTCATGACCCGGATGTGTCAGGGCGTGACACCCCTCCAGCACCATGGCCCGGAGTGTGAGAGCCGGGCACCTTTTCAGTGACATGACCCGGGGTGTGAGGGCCGGGCACCCCTCCAGCACCATTACCCGGGGTGTGAGGGCCGGGCACCCATTCAGTGTCATGACCCGGATGTGTCAGGGCCGGACACCCCTCCAGCACCATGGCCCGGAGTGTGAATGCCGGGCACCCCTCCAGCACCATGACCCGGCGTGTGAGGTCCGGGCACCACTTTAGGTACATGACCAGGGGTGTGAGAGCCGGGCAAACCTTCAGTGCCATGGCCAGGGGTGTGAGGGCCGGGCACCTCATCAGTGCCATGACCCGGGGTGTGAGGGCCGGGCACCACTTCAGTGACATGACCCGGGGTGTGAGGGCCGGGAAGCTAAGTGACATGGCCAGGGGCGTGAATGCGGGCGCACCTCATCAGTGTCATGACCCGGATGTGTCAGGGCCTGACACCCCTCAACACCATGTCCAGGGTGAGGCTGGGCACCCCTTCAGTGGCATGACCCGGGGTGTGAGAGCCGGGCACCTTTTCAGTGACATGACCTTGAGGTGTGAGGGCCGGGCACCCCTCCCAGCACCATGACCCGGGGTGTGAGGGCCGGGCACCCCTTCAGTGTCATGGCCCGGATGTGTCAGGGCATGACCCCTCCAGCACCATGGCCGGTGTGATGGGCACCTCCCAACACCATGACCCGGCGTGTGAGGGGCCAGGCACCCCAGTGCTATGACGGGGTGTGAGGGCCGGGCACCACTTTAGGTACATGACCAGGGGTGTGAGGGCCGGGCAAACCTTAAGTGCCATGGCCAGGGGTGTGAGGCCAGGCACCCATCAGCACTGTGGGGTGTGGGCAGAGAGCACCCCTTCAGTGCCACTGACCCAGGGTGTGAGGCCAGGCTCTCCTTCAGTGCCACATGACCCGGGGTGTGAGGCTGGGCACCTTTAGTGGCATGACCAGGGTGAGGACCAGGCACCCATTCATTGCCATGAATCAGGGGTGTGATGTCAGGCACCCTCCTTTCCTTGGCCGGGGTGTGAGGGCCAGGCACCCCTCCAGCACCATGGCCTGGGGTGTGAGGGCGGGCACCCTTTAGAAGTGCCATGAAACAGGGGGGTGTGAGTGCCGGGCACCATACATTGCTTTGAACCAGGGTGTGAGGTGGGGCACCTCTTCACAAGGCCAGGTGTCGGGCTGGGCACCCTCCAGCACCATGACCCAGGTGTGAGGCCTGGCACCCCCATAAGTGACATGAACCGGGGTTTTAGGGCCGGGCACCCCCGTCAGTGACATGAAGAGCAGGGTGTGGGGCAGTGCATCCCTACGGTGTTATGAACCGGGGTGTGAGGGCCGGGCACCCTTTCACATGACCCAGGGGGTGTAAGGGCCAGGCACCCCTTCAGCACCATCACACAGGGGTGTGAGGGCCAGAGCACCCCTTCAGTGCCATGACCAGGTGTGAGCTGGGCACCCCTTCATTGTTAAGACCCGGGGTGTGAGCCAGGCACCCTTTTCAGTGGCACTTGAGCCAGGGGTGTGAGGCCCGAGCACCTTCAACTGCCCTATGACCCGGGGGTGTCATGGCCGTGCACCCTTCAGTGACATGTCCCTTGGTGTGAGGGCCAGGCACCACCTTTATTGACATGACCGGGGGTGTGAAGGCAGGCACCCTCAGCACCTGACCCGGGAAGTGAGGGCCAGGCACCCCTTCAGTGCCATGACCCAGGGTGTGAGGGCCAGGCACCCCTACAGTGCTGCAGACCAGGGGTGTGAGCCAGGTACCCCTTCATGACCTGGGGGTGTGAGGTCAGGCACCTTCAGTGAAATAGATCGGGGTGAGGGCTGCGCGCCTTAGCCTCCTGACCTTGGGGTGTTAGAGGCGGGCTCGATTTGAGTGCAGGAGTGAGGTGTGAGGGCCGGGAACCCGCTGCTCCTTGACCCAGTGTGAGGCCAGGCACCTGGGTCCATGACCAGGGTGTCATGGCCGTGCCTCCCCCCTTCAGTGACATGACCCGGAGTGTGAGGCCAGGTGCCCCTTTGTGACATGACCTGGGATGTGAAGCAGGGCACCCTCCAGCACCATGACCCGGGGTGTGAGGGGCCAGGCACCCCTTCAGCACCATGACCCGGGGTGGGGCCAGGCACCTTCAGTGCCATGACCCGGGGTGTGGTCGGGCACCTTCAGTGTCACAGGAGAAATCAGGGTGTGAGGCCAGAGCACCTTCAGTGACACGGCCCAGGGTGTGAGGGCCAGGCACCCTTTCAGTGCCTGACCCAGGGTGTGAGGGCCAGGCACCTTCAGTGTGTCTGAATCAGGGTGTGAGGGCCAGGCACCTTCAGTATGACCCTGGGTATGAGGGCTGAGCACCCTCCAGCACCATGACCCAGGGGTGTGAGCCAGGCACCTTCCAGTCACCATGACCCGGGTGTGAGGCCAGGCACCCCCAGTGTCACGATCGGCGTGTGGCAGTGACATGAACCGGGTGTCAGGGCCGAACAATATCAGCACCATGACCCGGGGTGTGAGGCCAGGCACGCTAGGTCCATGACCGGGGTGTCGTGCCGTGCACCCTTCAGTGAACATGACCCGATTGTGTGAGGCTGGGGCTGCCCGTTTAGTGACATGACCCAGGTGTGAATGCGGGCACCTCAACACCATGACCCGGCGTGTGAGGGCGAGGCACCCCTTTAGTGCTTATGACCCGGGGTGTGAGGGCTGGGCACAACTTTAGGTACATGACCAGGGTGTAGGGCCGGAGCAAGCCTTAAAGTGCCATGGCCAGGGTGTGAGACGGGCACCCATCCAGCACCAGGCCAGGGTGGAGGGCAGGCACCTTCAGTGCCATGACCGGGGTGTGAGGGCAGGCTCCTCCTTCAATTCTGGCCAGGGTGTGAGGGCTGGGCACCCCTTTGAGTGACATGACCAGGGTGTGAGGACCGGGCACCCGTTCCAGTGCCATGAATCAGGGTGTGATGTCCAGGCACCCCTCCAGCACCATGGCCCGGGGTGTGAGGCCAGGCACCCTTTCAGTGACATGGCCAGGGGTGCTGTGAGGGCCAGGCACCTCCAGCACCATGGCACAGGGGTGTGAGGGCCAGGCACCACTAAGTGCCATGAAGAGCAGGGTGTGAGTGCCCAGGCTTCCATACATTGCTTTGAACCAGGAGGTGTGAGGGTGGGGCACACTCTTCTAGGGCAGGGTGTCAGGGCTGGGCACCCGTCCAGCACCATGACCCGGGTGTGAGGCCTGGCACCCCATAAGTGACATGAACCAGGGGTTTTTAGGGCCAGGCACCCCGTCAGTGACATGAAGCAGGGTGTGGGGCAGTGCATCCCTACAGTGTGTGAACCGGGGTGTGAGGGCCGGAGCACCCTTCACATGACCCGGGGTGGGGCCAGGCACCTTCAGCACCATCACACAGGTGTGAGGGCCCAGGCACCCCGCCATTGCCATGACCCGGAGTGTGAGCTGGGCACCCCTTCAGTGACAAGACCCGGGGTGTGAGCCAGGCACTGCTGGTGGCGCCCAGGGTGTGGGCCAGGCACCCCTTCAGCACCTGACCGGTGTCATGGCCGTACACCCGTCAGTGACAATCGCGGTGTGAACCCAGGCACCACCTTTAGTGACATAACCAGGGTGAAGGCCGGACTTCCCTCAGCACCATGACCCGGGAGTGAGGCCCAGAGCACCTTCAATTACCACGAAGCCCGAGGTGTGAGGGCGGGCACCCTTTCAGTGCCATGAAAGCAGGGGTGTGGACCAGGCACCCCTAAATGCGAACCGGGGTGTGAGAGCCAGGTACCCCTTCACATGACCTGGGGTGTGAGGGTCGGGCACCTTCTGTGAAATGAATCGGGTTAGAGAGGGCTGTACACCCCTTCCTGACCCAGGGTGTGGGGCCAGGCTCGATTTCAGTGCCAGAATCAGGGTGTGAGGGCCGGGAACCGCCCGCTCCATGACCCAGGGGTGTGAGCCGGGCACCTTTAGGTCCATAACCAGGGTGTCATGGCACGTGCACCCCTTCCAGTGACATGACCCGGAGTGTGAGGGCAGTGCCTTACACTGTGACATGACCTGGGATGTGAAGGCCAGGGCACCCTCTGCAGGCCAGGGTGTGAGGGCCAGAGCACCTCCTTTCCTATGTCCAGGGGTGTGAGACTTGGGGAGCACCCCTTCAGTGCCATGTTGGGGTGTGGTCAGGCACCCCTTCAGTGTCTGAATCAGGGTCTGGGCCAGGCACCCACTAGTGACATGACCAGGGTGTGAGGTGACTGCCTGGTCTCCTTGATGACCCGGGGTGTGAGGCCAGGCACCTTCAGTGTCACGAATCAGGGGTGTGAGGGCCAGAACCCCTTCAGTGGATGACCCTGGGTATGAGGCTGAGCACCCCTCAGCACCATGACCGGGGTGTGAGGGCCAGGCACCCCTTCAGTGCCATGACCCGGGGTGTGAGGGCAGGCACCCCACTTCAGTGTCACGAATCGGCGTGTGAGGGGCCAGGCACCCCTTCAGTGACATGAACCGGGGTGTCAGAGATGGGCATCCCATCAGCACCATGACCCAGGGTGTGGGGCCAGGGGCACCCCTTCTAGGTCCATGACCCAGGGTGTCGTGCCCGTGCACCTTCAGTGACATGACCGGTGTGTGAGGACGGGCACCCGTTTAGTGACATGACCAGGGTGTAGAAGGCCAGGGCACCGTCAACACCATGAACCGGGTGTGAGGGCTAGGCACGCTAGTGCCATGACCCAGGAGTGTGAGGCGGGCACCCCTTCAGTGAAATGACCCGGGGTGTGAGGGCCAGGCACCAATCCAGCACCGTGGCCAGGGGTGTGAGGGAAGGACACCTTCAGTGACAAGGCCAGGGGTGTGAGATCCGGGCACCTCAGCACCATGGCCACCAGGGTGTGAGGGCCGGGCACCCCTCAGTGTCATGAGCCCGGATGCGTCAGGGCCTGACAGCCCTCAACACCATGGCCGGAGTGTGAGGCCAGGCACTTCAGTGCCATGAATCAGGGGTGTGAGGGGCGGGGCAAAGCTTCAGTGCCATGGCCAGGGGTGTAAATGCCGGGCCTCATTAGTGCCATGACCCCGGTGTATGGGCCGGGCACCTTTAGTGCACTATGACCCGGGGGTGTGAGCCGGGCATCACTTTGGAGGTACATGACCAGGGTGTGAGGGCCGGGAAAGTTTCAGTGTCATGGCCAGGGGGTGTGAGGGCCGAGGCAAGCTTCTGTGACATGACCCGGGGTGTGAGGGCCAGGCACCCATTTAGTGACATGACCCGGGGTGTGAAGGCCAGGCACCCCTCAGCACACCATGACCCAGGGGTGTGGGCCAGGCACCCGTCAGCACCGCCAGACAGGGGTGGAGCTAGGCACCCCTTCAGTGCCATGACCCAGGGGTGTGAGGCCAGGCACCCCTTCAGTGTGCCTTATGACCCGGGTGCTGAGGGCCGGGCGCAATCCCAGCACCGTGGCCAGGGGTGTGAGGAAGGACACCCCTTCAGTGACATAAGACCAGGGGTGTGAAATCCGGGCACCCCTCCAACACCATGGCCTGGGGTGTGAGGGCAGGCACCCCTTCAGTGTCGCTGACCCGGATGCGTCAGGGGCCTGACAACCCTCCAGCATGGCCGGAGTGTGAGGGCCGGGCACCCTTCAGTGCCATGAATCCGGGTGTGAGGCCGGGCAAAGCTTCAGTGCCATGGCCAGGGTGTAAATGCCGGGCACCTCGTAGTGCCATGACCCGGTGTATGAGGGCGGGCACCTTTAGTGCTATGACCCGAGGTGTGAGGGCGGGCATCACTGGAGTACATGACCAGGGGGTGTGAGGGCCAGGCAAAGTTTGGTCATGGCCAGGGGTGTGACAGCCAGGCAAAGCTCAGTGACATGGCCAGGGCATGAATGCCGGGCGCCTCATCAGTGTCATGACCCGGATGTGTCGGGGCCTGACACCCTCCAGCACCATGTCCCGGAGTGTGAGAGCTGGGCACCTTCAGTGACATGACCCAGGGGTGTGAGCCAGGCACCTTTCAGTGGCCATGACTCAGGGTGTGAGGCCAGGCACCCTTTAGTGCTATGACCAGGGGTGTGAGGGCCGGGCACCACTAGGTACATGACCAGAGTGTGAGGCCAGGCAAACCTTAAGTGCCATGGCCAGGGTGTGAGCCGGGCACCTCTCATCAGTGCCATGACCCTGGGTGTGAGGCGGGGCACCCGCTTCAGTGAACATGATCCGGGGTGTGAGGGCGGGCACCTTTTTAGTGCTGAAGCCGGGGTGTGAGCCCGCGCGCACTTTGGGTACATGACCAGGGGTGTGAGGCCAGGCAAGCCTTCAGTGCCATGGCCAGGGGGTGTGGTGGGCACCTCAGCACCATGACCCGGGGTATGGGGCAGGGGGACCCCTTCAGTGACATGACCCGGAGTGTGAGGGCCGGGCACCCACTCAGTGACATGACCGGGGTGTGGATGCGGACACCCCTGCAGCACCATGACCTTGGTGGCGGGGCCTGGCACCCTTGGAGTGCTATGACCCGGGGTGTGAGGGCCGGGCACCACTTTGGGTACATGACCAGGGGTGTGAGGGCCGGGCAAACCTTAAGTGCCATGGCCAGGGGTGTGAGGGCCGGGCACCATCAGCACCATGACCCGGGGTGTGAGGGCGGCCTTGCCTTCAGTGCCATGACCCGGGGTGAGGCCAGGCTCTCCTTCAGTGCCATGACCCAGGGGTGGCGAGGCTGGGCACCTTCAGTGACATATGACCAAGGGTGTGAGGACCAGGGCACCCGTTCAGTGCCATGAATCAGGTGTGATGTCCAGGGCACCTCAACACCGCGGCCAGGGTGTGAGGCCAGGCACCTTTCAGTGACATGACCCTGGGTGTGAGGGCCAGGCACCCATACATTGCTTTGAACCAGGGGTGTGGGTGGGGGCACCTCTTCGGGCCAGGGTGTCAGGGCTGGGCACCCCTCAGCACCATGACCCAGGTGTGAGGGGCCTGGCACCCCATAAAGTGACATGAGCAGGTTTAGGGCCGGGCACCTCGTCAGTGACATGAAGCAGGGGTGTGAGGCAGTGCATCATTGTTATGAACCGGGGTGTGAGGCCGGGCACCCTTCATGACCCGGGGTGTAGGCCAGGCACCTTCAGCACCATCACACGGGGTGTGAGGGCCAGAGCACCCCCTTCAGTGCATGACCAAGAGTGTGAGAGCTGGGCACCTTCAGTGACAAGACCCGGGGTGTGAGCCAGGCACCCCGCTGTGACATGACCCAGGGTGTGAGGGGCCGGGCACCCCTTCAGCATGACCCAGGGGTGTCATGGCCGTGCACTGCTCAGTGACATGTCCCGCAGTGTGAGGGCCAGGCACCCCTTTGGTGACATGACCGGGGTGTGAGGCGGGCACCCCTCCAGCACCATGAGCCAGGAAGTGAGGGCCAGGCACCCCTTCAGTGCCATGACCCGGGGTGTGGGCCGGGCACTGCTTCAGTGCCACTGAAACGGGGTGGCGGGGCCAGGCACCTACAGTGCTGCAGACCGGGGTGTGACAGCCAGGTACCCCTTCACATGACACCTGGGGTGTGGTCAGGCACCCCTTCAGTGAAAGAATGGGTCGGGTGGGAAGGCTGCACCCCTTCAGCTCACTGACCCAGGGTGTTAGGGCCAGTCTCGATTTCAGTGCCAGAATCAGGGTGTGAGGCCAGGCACCCCATCAGCACCATGCCCCAGGGGTTTTGAGGGCGGGAACCACTTCAACTCCATGACCCGGGGTGGCGGGCCAGGCACCGCTTTGAGTCCATGACCCAGGGGTGTATGGCGTGCACCCCTTCAGTGACATGACCTTGGGGTGTGAGGGGCTGGAAATACCCCTTTGTGACATGACCTGGGATGCTGAAGGCGGGCACCCCTCCAGCACCATGACCCGGGGTGTGAGGCCAGGCACCCCTTCCTTTTCATGACCCAGGATGTGAGGTCGGGCACCCCTTCAGTGTCTGGAGGCATCGGGGTGTGAGGGGCCAGGCACCCCTTCAGTGACATGACCCGGGGTGTGAGGCCCGGGCACCCTTTCAGTCATGACCAGGGGTGTGATGGCGGGCACCTTCAGTGTCGCAGATGTCAGGTGTGAGGGCTGGGCACCCCTTCCAGTGTGACCCCTGGGTATGGGGGCTGGGCACCCTCAGCACCGGCCAGGGTGTGAGAGCCAGGCACCCCTTCAGTGTCACGAATCAGCGTGTGAGGGGCCGGGCACCCCTTCAGTATTTATGAACCGGGGTGTCAGGGCCGGGCATCCATCAACACCATGACCCGGGGTGTGAGGGCCAGGCACCTTTGAGTCCATGACCCAGGGGTGTCATGGCCCGTGCACCCCTTCCAGGCACTGACCCGGGGTGTGAGGGCCGGGCACCCGTTTAGTGACATGACCCGGGGTGTAGAAGGCCAGGCACTCCAGCACCATGACCTGGGGTGAGGGCCAGGCACCCGTCCAGCACCATGAACCAGGGGTGTGAGGAGCTAGGCACCCCTTCAGTGCCATGACCAGGTGTGAGGGCCAGGCACCCCTTCAGTGACATGACCTTGGGGGTGTGAGGGCCCGGGCACCAATCCAGCACGCTGGCGGGGGTGAGGAGACACCCCTTCAGTGACATGACCCGGGGTGTGAGATCCAGGCACCCCTCAGCACCATGGCCTGGGGTGTGAGGGCCAGGCACCCCTTCAGTGTCATGACCAGATGCGTCAGGGCCTGACAGCCCTCCAGCACCATAGCCTGGAACTGAGGCCAGGCACCCCACTACAGTGCCATGAATCAGGTGTGAGGCCGGGCAAGCTTCAGTCTCATGGCCAGGGGTGTAAATGCCGGGCACCTCGTGGTGCCATGACCCGGTGTATGAGGCCAGGCACCCTTTAGTGCTATGACCCAGGGTGTGAGGCCGGGCATCACTGGAGTACATGACCAGGGTGTGAGGCCAGGCAAGATTTTAGTGTCATGGCCAGGGGTGTTTGGGCGGGCAAAGCTTCAGTGATGGCCAGGGGCGTGAATGCCGGGCACTTCATCAGTGTCATGACCCGGATGTCAGGGCCTGACACCCTCCAGCACCATGTCCCAGAGTGTGAGCTGGGCACCCCTTCAGTGACATGACCGGGGTGTGAGAGCAGGGCACCTTTTCGTGACATGACCCGGGGTGTGAGGGCCAGGCACCCCTTGGTCATGACCTTGGAATGTGTCAGGGGCATGACACCTCCAGCACCTTGGCCCGGGGTGTGAATGCGGGCACCCCTCTAACACCATGACCCGGCGTGTGAGGCCGGGCGGAGGGCCGGGCACCCTAAGAGGCGGAACCGGGTTAGAGGGCCGGCACCTTTAAAGGCGAATCGGGGTGAGGCTGGCACCCCTTCAGCACCATGACCTGGAGAGGGCCGGCACCCTTCCAGCACCAAGGCCTGGGGTGAGGGGCCAGGCACCCTTCAGTGTCATGACCTGGGTGAAACAGGCCTGACACCCTCCAGCACTGGCCTGGGTGTGAGGGCCGGGCACCCTTGCAGTGCCATGAATCGGGGTGAGGGCCGGGCACAACTTAGGCACATGACCAGGGGTGTGAGGGCCGGGCAAAGCTTCAGTGCCATGGCCAGGGGTGTGAGGCCGGGCACCTCATGAGTGCCATGACCAGGGGTGTGAGGGCTGGGCACCCCTTAGGTCCATGACCTGGGGTGTCATGGCTGTGCACCGCTTCAGTGACACAGACCCGGGTGTGAGGGCTGGGCACCACTTTAGGTACATGACCAGGGGTGTGAGGGCTGGGCACAACTTTAGGTACATGACCAGGGTGTGAGGGCCGGGCAAAGCCTGCAAAGGCGGCTGGGTGGGAGGGCCGGCACCCAATGAGTGCCATGACCAGGGGTGGGAGGCCGGGCACCCCTTTAGGTCCAGACCCGGGTGTGCCGTGCAACGTTTCAGTGACATGACCCGGTGTGAGGGCTGGGCACCTGTTTAGTGATATGACCCGGGGTGTGAAGGCCGGGCACGCCCCAGCACCATGACCTGGGGTGGTCCGGGCACCTGTCCAGCACCACCGACCCGTGTGAGGGCTAGGCACCCCTTCAGTGACATGACCCTGGGGTGTGAGGGCCGGGCACCAATCCAGCACTGTGGCCTGGGTGTGAGGGAAGGACACCCCTCAGTGACATGACCCGGGGTGAGGGCTGGCACCCAGCACCATGACCTGGGGGTGTGAGGGCCAGGCACCCCTTCAGTGCCAATGACCCGGAGTGTGAGAGCTGGGCACCCCTTCAGTGACATGACCTGGGGTGTGAGGGCCGGGCACCCTCTCCAGCACCAAGGCCTGGGGTGTGAGGGCCGGGCACAGTGCCATGAACCCTGATGTGTCAGGGCCTGACAACCCCTCGGAGCACCATGGCCTGGAGGTGAGGGCCGGGCACCTTTCAGTGCCATGAATCGGGGTGTGAGGGCTGGCAAGCTCAGTGCCATGGGCTAGGGGTGTGAATGCCGGGCATCTCTATCAGTGCCACGACCTGTAAGGAGGCCGGGCACCTTTAGTGCTGTAGACCCGGGGTGTGAGGCCGGGCACCACTTTAGGTACATGACCAGGGGTGAGGGCCGGGCAAAGCTCAGTGTCATGGCCAGGTGTGAGGGCGCCGGGCAAGCTTCAGTGACATGGCCAGGGCGTGAATGCTGGGCGCCTATCATTGTCAATGACCCGGATGTGTCAGGGCCTGACACCCTCCAGCACCATGGCCCGGAGGAGAGCTGGGCACCCCTTCAGTGACATGACCCGGGGTGTGAGAGCCGGGCACTTTAGTGACATGACCTGGGTGTGAGGGCCGGGCACCCTCCAGCACCATGACCGGGGTGCGAGGGCTGGCACCCATTCAGTGTCAAGACCCGGATGTGTCAGGGGCCTGACACCCTCCAGCACCATGGCCCTGAGTGAATGCCGGCACCCTCCAGCACCATGACCCGCGTGGAAGGCGGCACCCTCACAGAAAGCAACTGGGTGTGAGGGCTGGCACACTTTCAGTGCCATGAATCGGGGTGAGGGCGGAGACCCTTCCAGCACCATGGCCCGGGGTGGAGGGCTGGCACCCCACAGACGTGACCCGGTGTGACTGCCGGGCACCCTTTAGTGACATGACCTGGGTGAGGGCCGGCACCCCATCAGCACCACGACCAGGGGGTGTGAGGCCGGCACCACCAGCACCATGACCCGGGTGTGAGGGCCAGCACCCTTCAGTGCCATGACCCGGGGTGGAGAGCTGGCACCCCTTCAGGACGACCTGGGGTGTGAGGGCCGGCACCCTTCCAGCACCAAGGCCTGGGGTGTGAGGCCGGGCACCCCTTCAACTGATCCGGTAGTCAGGGCCTGACACCCTCCACAGCACTATGGGCCTGGTGAGAGGCCACCAGAGTGCAATGAATCGGGGTGTGAGGGACGGGCACAACCTTAGGGTACATGACAAGGGGTGGGGCCGGGCAGCTTCAGTGCCATGGCCAGGGGTGAGGGCCGGGCACCATGAGTGCCACGACCAGGGAGAGGCCGGGCACCCAGTAACTTGACCTGGGTGTGAAGGCCGGGCACCACTCTAGCACCATGACCTGTGGTTTGAGGGCCGGGAACCCTTCCAGCACCAAGGCCTGGGTGAGGGCTGCACCCTTCAGTGTCATGACCCCTGTGTAGGCCTGACACCTCCAGCACCATGGGCCCGGGGTGAGGCCGGGCACCTGCAGTGCCATGAATCGGGGTGTGAGGGCCAGGCACAACTTAGGTACATGACAAGGGTGTGGGGCCGGGCAAGCTTCAGTGCTCGGCTAGGGGTGGAAGGCCGGGCACCCATGAGTGCCATGACCAGGGGTGAGAGGGCACCCTTTCACCACAGCAGCTTGGGGGGTGGAGGGCCGGGCACCCCTTCAGTGACATGACCCGGGGTGTGAGGGCCGGCCACCCCTTCCAACACCAAGCGCCTGGGTGTGAGGGCCAACACCCCTTCAGTGTCAACAATGACCTGGTAGAACAGCCTGACACCTCCAGAACCATGCCCGGTGAGGGCCGGCAACCTCTCAGTGCCACGAACTGGGTGTGTGAGGGCCGGGGAACAACCCCTAGGTACATGACAAGGGGTGGGGGGCCGGCAAAGCTCAGTGCCATGGCCAGGGGTGTGAGGGCCGGGCACCCTCATGAGTGCCAACACCAGGTGTGAGGGTTGGAACCCCTCCAGCCCATGGCTGGGTTGTGAGGGCTGGCACCCATCAGTGCTCATGAAACGGGTGTAGGGGCAGGGCACCCCAACAGAGTTATGAAACGGGGTGAGGCCACGCACCCTTTCACATGGCCCGGGTTGAAGGCACAGCACCCTTCAGCACCAGACCTGGGTGTGAGGGCCAGGCACCCCTTCAAAGCATGACCCGGAGTGTGAGAGCTGGGCACCCTTCAGTGACATGACCCTGGCTGTGAGGGTTGGCACCCTTTCAGTGACATGACCTGGGTGTGAGGGCTGGCACCCCTCCAGCACCATGACCCGGGTGAGGGCCGGGCACCCTTTCAGTGCAATGAATTAGTGTGAGGGCTGGCACCCCTTCAGCACCATGACCCGGGTGTGAGGGCCGGGCACCCCTTTCAGTGCAATGAATCTGGTGTGAGGGCAGGACACCCTTCAGTGACATGACCCGTGTGTGACTGCCGGGCACCCCTTCAGTGACATAGACCCGGGGTGAGGGGCTGGCACCCCATCAGCACCATGACCGGGTGTGAGGGTCGGGCACCCTTTCTGCTAAAAGGCGAATCTAGTAATACGTAACCGAACGTACAATGA
>NW_024715280.1:0-12686 GCF_018991925.1 Homarus americanus
GATCATGTCACCCAGGCAGCAGAACCCATTCCATGACTCACAACACAGCAGCCTTCAGCACCCCCTCCAGCACTGATCATGTCACCCAGGCAGCAGAACCCATTCCATGACTCACAACACAGCAACCTTCAGCACCCCCTCCAGCACTGATCATGTCACCCAGGCAGCAGAACTCATCCATGACTCATAACACAGCAGCCTTCAGCACCCCATCCAGCACTGATTATGTCACCCAGGCAGCAGAACCCATTCCATGACTCACAACACAGCAGCCTTCAGCACCCCCTCCAGCACTGATCATGTCACCCAGGCAGCAGAACCCATTCCATGACTCACAACACAGCAGCCTTCAGCACCCCCTCCAGCACTGATCATGTCACCCAGGCAGCAGAACCCATTCCATGACTCACAACACAGCAGCCTTCAGCACCCCCTCCAGCACTGATCATGTCACCCAGGCAGCAGAACTCATCCACACAGTCCACGGATAATCTTCAGTGTTGAGTTTCTTCAGTCTTGTCATGGACACATATTTACCTGCACATACATAACACTTACAGTCAGCAACATCCTGCAGTCTGCCATCCACTCCACTGTACATCTTGTGTACCCACCTTCCTCACTCACTGTACCTCTTGTGTACCCACCATCCTCATTCACTGTACCTCTTGTGTACCCACCTTCCTCACTCACTGTACCACTTGTGTACCCACCATCATTCACTGTACCTCTTGTGTATCCACCTTCCTCACTCAATGTCAATATCTTTCTTACTGATAGCATAGATATAGATAAGACAGATGCTTGTATATATAAAGACAGTCTGATAGATGATATAGATACCAAACAGACAGACATACAGGTATTGAAAGACTGATAGAAAGATATAGAAGCACAGATAGATAAAGATAGACAGTTAGACAGACATAAAGACATACTTGTAGCAGCAGAGTCTCCATGATCCAGTTGTTAATTTCTCAAGGGTTTAGTCGTTAACACATCTGGAACAAACAAACAAAAACAGTTAATATACACAACAGTTTATGATAAAAATATGTCCATAAATTAATAGTTATTCAGTACAGCAGTTGTTTGTTTTCCAATGTCGTATGTTTCCATTAGAACAGTATTGCTCACACCACATTCTAGTTTCTTAATTATTTCAAGTTTGTCACTCAATTTCAACGAGTTATTCTTTCTCTTCACACAACGAAGTTTATCACCTATAGGAGCCATTATCATGGGCTTGTACAGTACTCTGTAAATGGAAAGAGTAAGACTCAAAATAATGTTATGTTACACCGGTATTCTATTCATACTGTGCTTGATATAATGCATTCACGGAAATGTAATATTTTTGCTGAAATGGCGTACGTATCACAGTGGAAAGTTGGATAAAATCGTGACGAAAACAATGACTTAATCTTTCTTTCGTTCAAAAGATGTTACCGTAATCCCTTTTCGAATGGTTTTCAGTTAAAAAACTGTTGTATTACAATAATATTCTATCCTAATTGACTTGAATAAATACTACGATACCATATTTCTGAATATTTTCATTAAAATCCATCAAAATCATTTTCCTTGTCATCGTCTGCAGCACCAAACAGCTTCTCCCAGTCCTCTCCTTGAACGGGGCTAGAGGGTACGTGTTTTTCGAATCGTTTTCAGTTAAAAAACTATTACATCACACGTATATTTTACTTAAACTGCGCCCGAATGAATATATTCTTGGAAATAAATAGTGTTGCTGAAACGTGATGTATTTCAATGTAAATTAGGATAAAAATACATGACGAAAACAAAAGACTTTACCTAAGCTTCCGATGTTCTTAAGATGTTACTCGTTTTTTTAATAGTTTTCGGATGAAATTCTGTTATATTACAATGATATTCTATTCATACTGTGCTTGATATAATACATGTAATAGTTTTTTAACTGAAAACGATTCGAAAAACACGTACCCTCTAGCCCTGTTCAAGGAGAAGACTGGGAGGAGCTCTTTGGTGCTTAAGACGATGACAATGAAATAGATTTTGATGGATTTTAATGAAAATATTCAGAAATATGGTATCGTAGTACTTATTTAAGTGAATTAGGATAGAATATTATTGTAATACAACAGTAGTGACGACGTGGAGGAGGCGGAGGCATAGAGCGGGGAGGTGCGGTGACTGGCGGCAGCAGGGACGAGTGGGGATGCCAGCCAGTACATTACGGATGTACAGTATTAATTGATTTTATAGCTCTTTTTGCATTTTAATATTAAATACCGTACATTACGTTTCAACAAAACTACTATTTATTTCTGAGAATATGGAAATGTAATATTTTTGCTGAAATGACGTACATATTACAGTGGAAAGTGGGATAAAATTGTGACGAAAACAATGACTTTCGCTTTCTTTCGTTCAAAACACGTTACCGTAATCACTTTTCGAATGGTTTTCAGTTGTGGGATTATGAGGCTAATGATAGGATAGAATATTATTGTAATACGGTACGGTACAACAGTTTTTTAACTCAAAACCATTCGAAATGCGATTACGGTAAAATCTTTCGAACAACGAAAGAAAGCGAAAGTCATTGTTTTCGTCATGATTTTATCCCACTTTCCACTGTAATATGTACGTCATTTCAGCCAAAATATTACATTTTCATATTTATTTCTGAGAATATATTCATTCAGTCACAGTTAAGGTAAAATATACTTGTGATGTAATATTTTAATGAGAATATGGTATAGTAGTTTTCTTTTGTTTCAAATTTAATTAACAAAGATTGATGTTTCAAATGTAATGAACAAAAATTTATGTACAGTATCTATAAATAAACTTTAAAAAATGAATACTTTGTTTTACATCGTCCTGTTGTACTGCGCACATCATTGTCATCCCTAAAAATCCCATCTAATTCATATTACGCTACATAACATTCAAATGCACAGCGCTTGTAGAACCCCAGAAAACGGGAAACATTGAGAAAGGACAACTCACCTACTCAAGGTTCCTAGACCCTGTGTTGTATTGTACCCAGGTATAGTTATATCATATCACGTGTATGTATTCATAGCATTAAGGATCACTCAGGGTAGGCATAAGATGAATGTTAAAGTCCAGTTGAGCCGGACTAGGGTACTGTAAGACTAAGTGTGGATCAGGGTTTGAAGGTCCTACTATTTACGTCTGTGAGCGTGGAGCGAACATAACTCCAACAGATATCATATGAAAATACATGAGAACAATGATCTGGAAAAAGGATAAATGTATCAGAACTATGTGAGGTGTTGACAGTGATCTAGAAACTATACTGGAAAGGAAATATCGTGTATGCGTCGGTATGAATTTAATACACCTCGTAGCCTCACGTGACATATACCCACGACAGGTACAGTGATCAGAGAATCTTATGTCTGTGTTCAAATAGTGCAATGTGTGAGAGGAGGATCCCTCATTACAGTTTTTAAGTGAAGTTGATACACCCCCGCCATGATCATTCGGCTTTGGTTTCAAGGCGCGCCATGTACCCGCCTCAGATGCCCCGTTGATATTAAAATCCCAGGCATTTAACCAAGCACTAGCAAACCAAGACCTGACCTTAGTGTGTAATTTAGGATTAATATATGTGTTTATAAGAAATGAGTGACAAGATACCGTGAAGTGTTCAGGTGAGAACCATAAGAAACAAAAGTGTAAATTGAGGATTGGAAACTGTAGGCCTATGTGACGAGAAGCGGCGGGAAGCCGGCCTTAGTCTTTCCCGTTCTGCCGTCACCACAGGTCAGTGTCCTAGCGGGCTATATCCCGCCCTACAAGTAAGGTTGATAAATAGCAGTTACTACAGTTTAAAGCTTTGCCGGATATATAAGTGTGATAGGGATGTGTTAAGGGGTGGGATAACCGCCCGTCAGGCATTATTGCTTAGTCTTTCCCGTTCTGCCGTCACCACAGGTGCCACGTGGTCGGGGTATCTTGCCGCCCGGCCGCCATTGTCTCCTTGAGCGCCACACCAGGTGGGGAATGACTCCCCACTATACCAGTCCACTATGAACCGGTGGATTCCCAGCGCACCACTCCACATGAATAGTCACAACTAAGGAGACCGTGAGAAACTGCGGTCGTCACTTGGAGCGACCTATAATACCAGGCGTAGAAATAGTGCTGGTATGTCTCTAGGTGAAGCCCTCGTCTTTACCCACCGAGGGCGGTGTGCGAACGAGGTGCCCGTTGTGTATACCTAAAAGTCACAAGGAGTCACATACTTGCAGGTATGGAGTGTAACAGGTGTGTTGAGATGGTGCTACTATGTATGATAACCGACGGTGCTAAAATCCACACCAGTGGAACAGTCTGATGTGTTAAGGGATATTGTAAGAAGGAACGACCGAGATACGGCGTTCACCGATTGTTATGCAATAAGTGGGTGGATGACCCGCCAGTAATGTAGGAGTCTGGGGCCCAGCTGGGTAACCAAAATTCCGTTGTTCTTCTGAGGAAGGCCAATTCATGTATGTTGTTTTTACCAGTATGTTTTAGAAGGAATAAATCAATTAAGACATGTTATGGTTTCCCCCTTCTTTACCCTCATCGATCTGGTCAATGGAAAACCTAACCCAATGCCTAGTCCACTCTGCCTGCTACCTAACGAGCTACATGCTGTCCAGAGGGGGTCTGGTGGCAGCGACCCTTAGACATTAAGATTAGAGTTAAATTATCCCCTTAGATTTAGTGACCCCCAGATCTAGCAGTATACTGTGTATACCATACCATGCATTTGGTTACTTTGGGCTTGCTATTATGATGCAAGAGATCTGCCCTGGCAGCTGTACCGACACTCACAGCCGGTGGTGCGTCGTTTCCATTGTTTACTGGTAGTTCCTGGTAAATATTTTTCAACCTAACGAAACTATTAGCCGTTTAGAGGTCAACCCCTAATTTTTTGCCAAATAATTTGGTCTTAAAAACTCGAACTACACACAGGTATACATGGTAAATAAGGACATGGGGGGGCCAGGGGTTTTTTAGGGGGGGGGGAGGCAAAAGTACACGGATTTTTAACATTCATGGGTATCTCTCTTACCTAACCCCCGTGTATGTTTAGGGCTGACTGTATGTATGCATGCATAAAACAAGTAGAGTATTAATAAACATGATGGTTCATGTGCTATAACAGGAACAGGTACTGCAGTAAGAGGTGTAGTATTACCTGGGCCTCGGCCATATCCTGCCAAACACTGTGCCTTTAACCTCTCCGAACCTCTTCGTTTTGACGATATAATCAAAGATAGCCGTTCTTTCCTCGTGGGAGTAGTATACATCTTTTCTGTAAAAGAAAACTTATGATAATATACTTTGTTTAATATTTGTTCACACAACTAAAAGGAATATCCTTCCTTCTTTAGGCATTTGCCTCCAGGTGTAATGTTAACCTACATCTATTGAGGATAAAATCTTTCACCTACAAATTGACAATAACACATTTGCTGTAATCAGACATATCTAGTTGCCTCAACCCCAACAATAACCGAATTTTTTCTCCCAAATTTTCTTATTATTGTGGACTAATACTGTAAAACAAGTTAATGATCACCAAAAACAGCACTCATCTTACACCCCCCTCATAAACCCCCCAAAATAAAATAATAATAAAAAACTCATTTGCCTATCAGTATTTATCTTTCCGTCCCTATTATTAGCCAGAGATTTATAATATTGCTAAGTATAATAGTGTGAAATAATAAGGAAACACCACTATAAAGGTGCTCCTCTACTTAAGAACGTTCAAGAAAATTCCAGATAAAACAAACATTACCTAAGAGGAGAAGAGTGAGCCAGGTTTTAAGGCTGTATTAAAGGGTATAGCTGGGCTAAATATCCATCATCTTTTCAGTTTTTACAATAAGTTTGGTATCTACAGGAGTAAAGTTGGACTTACAAACAAGCCTCAAGAACGTAACTCTTTCGCAAGTAGAGGAGCATCTGTACTTAATTTTTTTCTCAGCTGAGAAAAGATGCCCCGCCCCATGACTGTATTGCTCTAATTTTATCCAAAATTTTATTATAACATGCATATTATCTCGATATTACTACATATTAATTCACAGAAATAAACAAACATGTTGTCAGTGAAGAAGAACACTCACCTCAACCCAAGAAACAGGAAGTTTGCAAGTGTAAGTCCTGGACCCACTCTCCAGAGGATTTTTTCAAAGCACACTAAGTCTCGGTAATTTCCAGGAAGGTCACCTGCAACAAGAAAGTCTCTTTCAGAAACAGGTAATTAAACACAATTGAAATCTTAACTATAAAGTAGAAGGAGTGACGACAACTTGTTTCAGTTGCTCTCCACCCATAGCAGGAAAAGGCTGATATCATCATAATCATCTCCAACATTTCATGTCCATTTCCCACAGTT
This sequence comes from Homarus americanus, assembly GCF_018991925.1. Classification (NCBI taxonomy): domain Eukaryota; kingdom Metazoa; phylum Arthropoda; class Malacostraca; order Decapoda; family Nephropidae; genus Homarus; species Homarus americanus. The sequence continues at coordinate 6,416 of NW_024715280.1, forward strand.
GTGTGCATAGCCATGATTACCTGATGGCAGCTCTCTAAGCTGCATAATGTCTTTTAATAACATCATAAAGATTAAGTTGTAAATGTGTCCACCAAACTTTGAGGGCTTGGAACCCTTGGAAGCTCTAAACTAGAGTGATTAGGGCTAAACTGACCATCAGCCAACTTCCCCCTAACCATGTCCCATGATCAGATGTTTGACAAAGCAAGGTTGTCCATGGTGGCTTGGAAGGTATGGAAATCACTCTCAAGGTTTCACAGCACATGAGTTACCAATTATTTACTTGTCAGACTTTATCACTGAGCGGGAAGAAGAATCAACCCCACATAATCCACTGACCTCTTATGATGACATCAAAGGAGGAGGATGGGATCTCATTAATTCTTTTTAGGCTCTATTATCAAACAGGATTTCAGGATCTATCCTTTATAACTAGTTATCTGTCAAAAATAACTAATGAATGCTTAAGCTGTGCTGTACAAAGAGCACTCTCATGAAGAAGACCTGACCACAGTTGATACAAAACTGTACCACGTATGAAAATATGGAAGTTAAAGACACACGTAATGAAAATTGAAAATGCCCGAACTGCAAAGGACATCACCGCACTTTGGCAGCACGATGCCCAGTAAGGAAGGATATCATCAAAGACATGAAGGAAAAGGAAAAATCGAACAAACATATAGAAACTTACCCAACCAAAACCTATGCTGCAATAACAAAGTTGCAAGACACTACAGATGGCACGCACGCGCCATCTATCGGACAATCCCAGAACCAGAAATTTGACACGGACAGTCCCTCGCTTAATTCAGATTTCGTCCGATATCGGGATTAAAGGGGTCCGTTTTAACGAGGGTCTACCCTTCACCACACTAGCCACACCGATACATGCCCACATAATCAACGTGGCTAACACGGGAACATTCGGAAAAACTATCAGAGAAATGTTGGCAGCGAACAACCTACCACAGGTAAACTTCCCACACAATGCCCCATCAGCAGACATTTTCAAAATAATAACCAAAAACAGTCTAGGAATCACCAGCAAAGAAAGGGAAGATAAAATAACACAACAAGAAAATTGCACAGGAGCAGAGACTGCAATGGATACAACCCACTCCCAAATAACCACAAGACCCTAGAGAACACAACCAACCAATCAGCTAAGTCAACACCAGCAAGACCACGTAGAGAGAACCCCACCGGTCAACGGCCGGCCGACGTCGGAGACAGCATAGGAATCAGGTTTTACTCGGTCAACTCCCTGTAACAAATGAGAGATTGTTAAAAGATATTAAAGAAGGAACAACCAAATACACATATGAAGAGGGACTCATAGAAACACTAATACGTGGAGGAAAAATAAGCAGCAAATACAACAAAATCGAGAACGTAGACTTATCAAAATTCAAGAAAATAAGAACAGGACTGAAGGAGAAGAGAGAGAGACTCTCCCCCGGAGAGACCCGAGCAACCGAACAACACGCGTCAAGTTCATGCGACCCACGATTACGCAAAACAGAACACAGAAAATAATACAACACAACGTCCTGGCCTGGACACATACAAGAAAAACAGAACTGACAAACATATACAACAGCATAGACCCAGACATAATTCTCATAAACTCACACCGACGGAAAAACAGTGACAAAATAAAACTCTTCAACTATTACACACATCAACTGAACATACACTCATAGACAATTTCCAAACCTACTTCTTAGCAGTCGAAATCAACACAACTAAAGGCCCAATAACAATCGGAACAACATATTTACCTTGCCGACGACAAACATTCCCGACCGGCGACTTACTAAAACTAATGAGACGTAACACACCAGCATACAGTATTTTATAGGAAACTTAAATGCGACACACACCATACTCGGACACAGAACCAGAAACCCAAGGGCGAAGATTATACACGACCTATTAGAAAACGGCAACATCACACACCTGGGCCCAGATTTCGAAACCTACATAGCTGCAGGAAGCACCGGGAAGCCGGATATGGTTCTGACCAATAGAGATCACCATTTGAATTAACACATGAAACCTGGACCAACCATCACTAGCGATCACCTGCCCATAATTATCACTCTATCAACATCACCAATACAAATCCCCTCCATCCCTAGATTCTCTTTCAACAGAGCAAACTGGGAGGGTTTTAAGGCAGAACTCAACACAAACGAACAAATACATCGACATAATAACACAGCAGACATTGACATAGCCCTGGAAACATGGTACTCTAAAGTCACCACAGCCATGGAAAATAACACCCCCAAAACAACTTACCGCACACTACCCCACGCACAATTAACACACGAACAGAAGATAATCCAGACAAGACTGAATAATATACTAGAACATACAAATACTCACGGCCGGAACCAAGAAACAATAACTCTCTTCAGAAACCTAAAGGAAGAGCTGAAAGAAATATGTAAACAATCACACAACGACAAATGGAACCAGATAATCACAACCCAAAATTTTTCTGGAGTAAAATAAAAAACTAATGGGCACTAACTCCATAGATAACAGCCATCTTATAGACGACAACGGGGTAAAAGCTAGAGAATCTGTAGAAAAAGAACTGATCTTCAGAAATTTCTGGAGTAACATATATAAAATGACAGAAGAAGAAACAGAAACTATTGTAGAGTAACAGAACAGATGGTAACAACACACCTTACACTAAACACACAGAAATGGCAACCACCAAGAACAATAGACCTCAACATACTAATCAGTGCAGACACATTAACCTTGCCAATCACCACAAAGACATAAGAAACATAATAACCACTTTTAAAAATAAAGCACCTGGACTAAGTCAGACAAACAAAACAGTCCTTCAAAACATACCCACAGATCTTTAACGCTTCACTAGCAACAGGACACTTCCCCAGACCTATATCCTTATTAGAAACACCAGGGAAAATACTAGAAAAAATAGTCAACAGCAGACTCAGAAACTATCTAGAACAGGAAAACAAATATAACCCCAGACAACACGGATTCCGAAAGAACCGAGGCACAAACACGGCTATTGCATTAATTTGAGAATCAATAGCTAATGCCGTCAGCAATAAAAACCAGTGCAATATTGTTCTCAGAGACGTATCAAAAGCTTTTGATAAAATGTGGCTCTAATTCCACAGTGAATTTGATCGAGGGGGCTAAGTTGTTAAGTTGTGGCAGGAATGCTTTTAGGTCCTCATTACATGGCCAGAGACATAATACATCATCAACATATCTAAACCAGACTGCTGAAGGTGGTAAAATATTACTTAATAGTTTCTTTTCAACTGCCACAACTTAACAACTTAGCCCCCTTGCTCAAATTCACTGTGGAATTAGAGCATGACTGTAAATTGCCTTTACTAGACTGTCTGATCCACAGAATAGGTAACACCTTTAAGTTCAGTATTTATAGGAAACCTACTCATGTGTGTTCATACATTCATTATTATTCTGCCCACCATAATAGTCAAACAGTCAGTATTTTCATCATTGTTTTTATGTGCTTTGAGAATTTGCAGCCCGGAATTTATTGATGAGGAATATAAATATATCTATAATATTGGCTTGAACCTTCAGTACCCTAGATCTTTCATAGACAAATGCCTTAACATTACTAAGAAATCTTTCTATAGAACCAATCCCAAGCCCACCCATGACCATAAGAATCTCTTAGTATTACCATTTCACAAAAATTTTTCTCAAATTCCTTTACAACTAAAAACCTGGAACGTCAATGTGGCATTTAAAAACTCATGCACTGTTAAACAAATATATATATATATATATATATATATATATATATATATATATATATATATATATATATATATATATATATATATATATATATATATATATATATATATATATATATATATATATATATACACACACACACACACACACACAGTTGGCCCTCAACACTTGCCTCGTCTCGTGAGTGAACAATGATTCTTCCTCAGAAGAACAACGGAATTTTGGTTACCCAGCTGGGCCCCAGACTCCTACATTACTGGCGGGTCATCCACCCACTTATTGCATAACAATCGGTGAACGCCGTATCTCGGTCGTTCCTTCTTACAATATCCCTTAACACATCAGACTGTTCCACGGGTGTGGATTGTAGCACCGTCGGTTATCATACATAGTAGCACCATCTCAACACACCTGTTACATTCCATACCTGCAAGTATGCGACTCCTTGTGACTTTTAGGTATACACAACGGGCACCTCGTTCGCACACCGCCCTCGGTGGGTAGAGACGAGGGCTTCACCTAGAGACATACCAGCACTATTTCTACGCCTGGTATTATAGGTCGCTCCAAGTGACGACCGCAGTTTCTCACGGTCTCCTTAGTTGTGACTATTCATGTGGAGTGGTGCGCTGGGAATCCACCGGTTCATAGTGGACTGGTATAGTGGGGAGTCATTCCCCACCTGGTGTGGCGCTCAAGGAGACAATGGCAGCCGGGCGGCAAGATACCCCAACCACGTGGCACCTGTGGTGACGGCAGAACGGGAAAGACTAAGCAATAATGCCTGACGGGCGGTTATCCCATCCCTTAACACATCCCTATCACACTTATATATCCGGCAAAGCTTTAAACTGTAGTAACTGTTATTTATCAACCTTAATTGTAGGGCGGGATATAGCCCGCTAGGACACTGACCTGTGGTGACGGCAGAACGGGAAAGACTAAGGCCGGCTTCCCGCCGCTTCTCGTCACATAGGCCTACAGTTTCCAATCCTCAATTTACACTTTTGTTTCTTATGGTTCTCACCTGAACACTTTACGGTATATTGTCACTCATTTCTTATAAACACATATATTAATCCTAAATTACACTCTAAGGTCAGGTCTTGGTTTGCTAGTGCTTGGTTAAATGCCTGGGATTTTAATATCAACGGGCATCTGAGGCGGGTACATGACGCGCCTTGAAACAAAAGCCGAATGATCATGGCGGGGGTGTATCAACTTCACTTAAAAACTGTAATGAGGGATCCTCCTCTCACACAGTGCACTATTTGAACACAGACATAAGATTCTCTGATCACTGTACCTGTCGTGGGTATATGTCACGTGAGGCTACGAGGTGTATTAAATTCATACCGACGCATACACGATATTTCCTTTCCAGTATAGTTTCTAGATCACTGTCAACACCTCACATAGTTCTGATACATTTATCCTTTTTCCAGATCATTGTTCTCATGTATTTTCATATGATATCTGTTGGAGTTATGTTCGCTCCACGCTCACAGACGTAAATAGTATGACCTTCAAACCATGCTCCACACTTAGTCTTACAGTACCCTAGTCCGGCTCAACTGGACTTTAACATTCACCTTATGCCTACCCTGAGCGATCCTTAATGCTATGAATACATACACGTGATATGATATAATTATACCTGGGTACAATACCACACATGGTCTAGGAACCTTGAGTAGGTGAGTTGTCCTTTCTCAATGTTTCCCGTTTTCTGGGGTTCTACAAGCGCTGTGCATTTGAATGTTATGTAGCGTAATATGAATTAGATGGGATTTTTAGGGATGACAATGATGTGCGCAGTACAACCTAACCCCCGCGTATGTTAAGGGCTGACTGTATGTATGCATGCATAAAACAAGTAGAGTATTAATAAACATGATGGTTCATGTGCTATAACAGGAACAGGTACTGCAGTAAGAGGTGTAGTATTACCTGGGCCTCGGCCATATCCTGCCAAACACTGTGCCTTTAACCTCTCCGAACCTCTTCGTTTTGACGATATAATCAAAGATAGTCGTTCTTTCCTCGTGGGAGTAGTATACATCTTTTCTGTAAAAGAAAACTTATGATAATATACTTTCTTTAATATTTTTTCACACAACTAAAAGGAATATCCTTCCTTCTTTAGGCATTTGCCTCCAGGTGTAATGTTAACCTACATCTATTGAGGATAAAATCTTTCACCTACAAATTGACAATAACACATTTGCTGTAATCAGACATATCTAGTTGCCTCAACCCCAACAATAACCGAATTTTTTCTCCCAAATTTTCTTATTATTGTGGACTAATACTGTAAAACAAGTTAATGATCACCAAAAACAACACTCGTCTTACACCCCCCTCATAAACCACCCCAAAATAAAATTATAATAATAAACTCATTTGCCTATCAGTATTTATCTTTCCGTCCCTATTATTAGCCAGAGATTTATAATATTGCTAAGTATAATAGTGT
>NW_024715281.1:0-28551 GCF_018991925.1 Homarus americanus
CTCGATCAGGGGACTTTGTTATACTCAACAAAGGGGACATTGTTATACTCGATCAGGGGACTTTGTTATACTCGATCAGGGGACTTTTGTTAAACTCGTTCAGGGGACTTTGTTATGCTTGGTTCAGGGGACTTTGTTATACTCGTCCAGGGGGCTTTTTTATACTAGGATCAGGGGACTTTGTTATACTCAATCAGGGGACTTTTTTATACTCGACCAGATGACTTTGTTATACTCAATCAGGTGATATGTTATACTCGATCAGGGGTCTTTCTTATACTCGATCAGGGAACTTTGTTATACTCGTCCAAGGGGCTTTGTTATACTCGATTAGGGGACTTTGTTATACTCGATCAGGGGACTTTCCTATATTTGACCAATGGACTTTGTTATACGCGATGAGGGGCCTTTGTTATACTCGATCAGGGGACTTTGTTATACTCCACCAGGGACTTTGTTATACTCGACCAGGGGACTTTGTTATACTCGATTAGGGGCCTTTGTTATACTCGATCAGGGGACATTGTTATACTCGACCAGGGAACTTTGTTATACTCGATAAGGGGACTTTGTTATACTCGACCAGGGAACTTTGTTATACTCGATCAGGGGACTTTTTTATACTCGACCAGATGACTTTGTTCTACTCAATAAGGGGATATGTTGTACTCGATCAGGAGACTTTGTTATACTCAACCAGCGGACATTGTTATATTCGATCAGGGGACTTTGTTATACTCGATCAGGGGAATTTTGTTAAACTCGTTCAGGGGACTTTGTTATGCTCGGTTCAGGGGACTTTGTTATACTCGTCCAGGGGGCTTTTTTATACTAGGATTAGGGGACTTTTTTATGCTCGACCAGATGACTTTGTTATGCTCAATCAGGGGATATGTTATACTCGATCAGGGGACTTTCTTATGCTCGAGCAGGGGGCTTTGTTATACTCTATCAGGGGACATTGTTATTCTCGATGAGTGGCCTTTGTTATACTCGATCAGGGGACATTGTTATACTCGACCAGGGGACTTTGTTGAACTCGATCAGGGGGCTTTGTTATACTCGAACAGAGGACTTTGTTATACTCGATCAGGTGATATGTTATACTCGATCAGGGAACTTTGTTATACTCGACGAGGGGACTTTTTTATACTCGATTAGAAAACTTTGTTATACTTGAACAGGAGACTTTGTGATACTCGATCAGGTGACTTTGTTATATTCCACCAGGGACTTTGTTATTTTCGTTCAGGGGATATGTAATACTCGATCAGGGGACTTTGTTATACTCGATCAGGGGTCTTTGTTATACTCGTCCAGGGGGCTTTGTTATACTCGATCAGGGGACTTTGTTACGCTCGATCTGGGGACTTTGCTATACTCGGCCAGGAGACTTTGTAATACTCGATCAGGGGATAAGTTATACTCGATCTGGGGACTTTGTTATACTGGACCAGGGGACTTTCTTTTACTCGATCATGGGACTTTCTTATACTCGATCAGGGAACTTTGTTATACTCGTCCAGGGGGCTTTGTTATACTCGATTAGGGGTCTTTGTTATACTCGATCAGGGGACTTTCCTATATTTGACCAATGGACTTTGCTATACTCGATGGGGGGGCCTTTGTTATACTCGATCAGGGGACTTTGTTATGCTCCACCAGGGACTTTGTTATTCTCGATCAGGGGACTTTCTTTTACTCGATCAGGGGACTTTGTTATAAACGATCAGGGGACTTTGGTATGCTCGATCTAGGGACTTTGTTACACTGGACCAGGGGACATTTTTATACCCGATCAGGGGACTTTGTTATACTTGATCAGGGGTCTTTTGTTACACTCAATCAGGGGAATTGTTATACTCGACCAGGGACCTTTTTTATACTCGATTAGGGGACTTTGTTATACTCGATAAGGGAACTTTGTTATACTCGATAAGGGGAATTTGTTATACTCGATAAGGGGACTTTGATAGACTCGAACAGGGGACTTTGTTATACTCGTCCAGGCGACTTTGTTATACTCGATTAGGCGGCTTTGTTATTCTCGATCAGGGGACTTTCTTATGCTCGATGAGGGGCCTTTGTTATACTCGAGCAGGGGGCTTTGTTATACTCGATCAGGGGACTTTGCTATACTCGACCAGGGGACTTTGTTATACTCGATCAGGGGACTTTGTTATACTCGACCAGGGATCTTTTTTATACTTGACCAATGGACTTCGTTATACTCGATCAGGGGACTTTGTTACACTCCACCAGGGACTTTGTTATATTCGATCAGGGGACTTTGTTTTACTCGATTAGGGGCCTTTGTTATACTCGATTAGGGGACATTGTTATACTCGACCAGGGGACTTGTTATACTCGATGAGGGGACTTTTTTATACTCGACCAGGGAACTTTGTTATACTCGATCAGGGGACTTTTTTATACTCGACCAGATGACTTTGTTATACTCAATAAGGGGATATGTTATACTCGATCAGGGGACTTTGTTTTACTCAACCATTGGACATTGTTATACTCGATCAGGGGACTTTGTTATACTCGATCAGGGGACTTTTGTTAAACTCGTTCAGGGGACTTTGTTATGCTCAGTTCAGGGGACTTTGTTATACTCGTCCAGGGGGCTTTTTTATACTAGGATCAGGGGACTTTGTTATACTCAATCAGGGGACTTTTTTATACTCGACCAGATGACTTTGTTATACTCAATCAGGGGATATGTTATACTCGATCAGGGGACTTTCTTATACTCGATCAGGGGACTTTGTTATACTCGTCCAAGGGGCTTTGTTATACTCGATTAGGGGACTTTGTTATACTCGATCAGGACATTGTTATACTTTCGACCAGGGGACTTATTTATACTCGATCAGGGACTTGTTATACTCAGACAGAGGACTTTTGTTATACTCGATCAGGTGATATGTTATACTCGATCAGAAGGACATTATACTCAATCAGAGACATTGTTATACTCGACGAGGGCCTTTTGCCTCGATTAAGCTTTGTTATACTCGAACAGGAGACTTTGTGATGCTCGATCAGGGGACTGTTATATATATTCCACCAGGGACTTTGTTATTTTTCGATCTGGGGATATGTAATACTCGTCCAGGAGGCTTTGTTATACTCTGATCAAGGGACTTTTGTTGTATGCTCGATCTGGGGACTTTGCTATACTCGGCCAGGAGACTTTGTAATACTCGTTTAGAGGCCTTTTTTGGACTCGACCAGGGGACTTTCTTATACTCGATCAGGGAACTTTGTTATACTCGTCCAGGGGGCTTTGTTATACTCGATTAGGGGACTTTGTTATACTCGATCAGGGGACTTTCCTATATTTGACCAATGGACTTTGCTATACTCGATGGGGGGCCTTTGTTATACTCGATCAGGGGACTTTGTTATACTCCACCAGGGACTTTGTTATTCTCGATCACGGGACTTTCTTTTACTCGATCAGGGGACTTTGTTATAAACGATCAGGGGACTTTGGTATTCTCGATCTAGGGACTTTGTTACACTGGACCAGGGGACATTTTTATACCCGATCAGGGGACTTTGTTATACTTGATCAGGGGTCTTTTGTTACACTCGATCAGGGGACTTTGTTATACTCGACCAGGGACCTTTTTTAAACTCGATTAGGGGACTTTGTTATACTCGATAAGGGATCTTTGTTATAATCGATTAGAAAACTTTGTTATACTCGACCAGGGGACTTTGTTATACTCCACCAGGGACTTTGTTATACTCGATCAGGGGATATGTTATACTCGATTAGGGGACTTTGTTATACTCGGTTCAGGGGACTTTGTTATACTCGTCCAGGGGGCTTTGTTATACTAGGATCAGGGGACATTGTTATGCTCGATCAGGGGACTTTGTCTTACTCCATCAGGGCCCTTTGTTATACTCGACCAGGGGACTTTGTTATATTCGATTAGGGGACTTTGTTATGCTCGATCTGGGGACTTTGATAAACTGGGCCAGGAGACATTGTTATACTCGATCCTTGGATATGTTATATTCGATCAGGGGACCTTGTTATACTGGACCAGGGGACTTTGTTATACTCGATCAGGGGACTTTCTCTTACTCGATCACGGCCCTTTGCTATACTCGACCGGGGGACTTTGTTATAAACGATCAGGGAACTTTGGTATGCTCGATCTAGGGACTTTGTTACACTGGACCAGGGGACATTTTTATACTTGATCAGGGGACTTTGTTATACTCGATCAGGAGGCTTTTTTATACTCGATCAGGGGATTTTGCTATACTCGACCAGGGGACTTTGTTATACTCGATAAGGGACTTTGTTATACTCGACCAGGGAACTTTGTTATTTTCGATCAGGGGACTTTTTTATACTCGACCAGATGACTTTGTTATACTCAATAAGGGGATATGTTATACTCGATTAGGGGACTTTGTTATACTCAACCAGGGGACATTGTTATACTCGATCAGGGGACTTTGTTATACTCGATCAGGGGACTTTTGTTAAACTCGTTCAGGGGACTTTGTTATGCTTGGTTCAGGGGACTTTGTTATACTCGTCCAGGGGGCTTTTTTATACTAGGATCAGGGGACTTTGTTATACTCAATCAGGGGACTTTTTTATACTCGACCAGATGACTTTGTTATACTCAATCAGGTGATATGTTATACTCGATCAGGGGTCTTTCTTATACTCGATCAGGGAACTTTGTTATACTCGTCCAAGGGGCTTTGTTATACTCGATTAGGGGACTTTGTTATACTCGATCAGGGGACTTTCCTATATTTGACCAATGGACTTTGTTATACGCGATGAGGGGCCTTTGTTATACTCGATCAGGGGACTTTGTTATACTCCACCAGGGACTTTGTTATACTCGACCAGGGGACTTTGTTATACTCGATTAGGGGCCTTTGTTATACCTCGATCAGGGACATTGTTATACTCAATTGTGAACTTTGTTATACTCGGCGAGGGGGACTTTGTTATAATTTCGACCAGGGAACTTTGTTATACTCGATCAGGGGACTTTTTTATACTCGACCAGATGACTTTGTTCTACTCAATAAGGGGATATGTTATACTCGATCAGGGGACTTTGTTATACTCAACCAGGGGACATTGTTATATTCGATCAGGGGACTTTGTTATACTTGATCAGGGGACTTTTGTTAAACTCGTTCAGGGGACTTTGTTATGCTCGGTTCAGGGGACTTTGTTATACTCGTCCAGGGGGCTTTTTTATACTAGGATTAGGGGACTTTTTTATGCTCGACCAGATGACTTTGTTATGCTCAATCAGGGGATATGTTATACTCGATCAGGGGACTTTCTTATACTCGAGCAGGGGGCTTTGTTATACTCGATCAGGGGACATTGTTATACTCGACCAGGGGACTTTGTTGTACTCGATCAGGGGGCTTTGTTATACTCGAACAGAGGACTTTGTTATACTCGATCAGGTGATATGTTATACTCGATCAGGGGACTTTGTTATACTCGACGAGGGGCCTTTTTTATACTCGATTAGAAAACTTTGTTATACTCGAACGGGAGACTTTGTGATACTCGATCAGGGGACTTTGTTATATTCCACCAGGGACTTTGTTATTTTCGTTCAGGGGATATGTAATACTCGATCAGGGGACGTTGTTATACTCGATCAGGGGTCTTTGTTATGCTCGTCCAGGGGGCTTTGTTATACTCGATCAGGGGACTTTCTTACGCTCGATCTGGGGACTTTGCTATACTCGGCCAGGAGACTTTGTAATACTCGATCAGGGGATAAGTTATACTCGATCAGGGGACTTTGTTATACTGGACCAGGGGACTTTCTTTTACTCGATCATGGGACTTTCTTATACTCGATCAGGGAACTGTGTTATACTCGTCCAGGGGGCTTTGTTATACTCGATTAGGGGACTTTGTTATACTCGATCAGGGGACTTTCCTATATTTGACCAATGGACTTTGCTATACTCGATGGGGGGGGGCCTTTGTTATACTCGATCAGGGGACTTTGTTATGCTCCACCAGGGACTTTGTTATTCAAGATCAGGGGACTTTCTTTTACTCGATCAGGGGACTTTGTTATAAACGATCAGGGGACTTTGGTATGCTCGATCTAGGGACTTTGTTACACTGGACCAGGGGACATTTTTATACCCGATCACGGGACTTTGTTATACTTGATCAGGGGTCTTTTGTTACACTCGATCAGGGGAATTGTTATACTCGACCAGGGACCTTGTTTATACTCGATTAGGGGACTTTGTTATACTCGATAAGGGAACTTTGTTATACTCGATAAGGGGAATTTGTTATACTCGATAAGGGGACTTTGATAGACTCGAACAGGGGACTTTGTTATACTCGACCAGGGGACTTTGTTATACTCGATTAGGCGGCTTTGTTATTCTCGATCAGAGGACTTTCTTATGCTCGATGAGGGGCCTTTGTTATACTCGAGCAGGGGGCTTTGTTATACTCGATCAGGGGACTTTGCTATACTCGACCAGGGGACTTTGTTATACTCGGTCAGGGGACTTTGTTATACTCGACCAGGGATCTTTTTTATACTTGACCAATGGACTTCGTTATACTCGATCAGGGACTTTGTTATACTCGACCAGGGATCTTTTTTATACTTGACCAATGGACTTTGTTATACTCGATGAGGGGCCTTTGTTATACTCGATGAGGGGACTTTGTTAAACTCGACCAGGGAACTTTGTTATTATCGATCAGGGGACTTTTTTATACTCGACCAGATGACTTTGTTATACTCAATCAGGGGATATGTTATACTCGATCAGGGGACTTTCTTATACTCGATCAGGGGAATTTGTTATACTCGTCCAGGGGGCTTTTTTATACTAGGATCAGGGGACTTTGTTATACTCGATCAGGGGACTTTTTTATACTCGACCAGATGACTTTGTTATACTCAATCAGGGAATATGTTATACTCGATCAGGGGAGTTTCTTATACTCGATCAGGGAACTTTGTTATACTCGTCCAGGGGGCTTTGTTATACTCGATTAGGGGACTTTGTTATACTCGATCAGGGGACTTTCCTATATTTGACCAATGGACTTTGCTATACTCGATGAGGGGCCTTTGTTATACTCGATCAGGGGACTTTGTTACACTCCACCAGGGACTTTGTTATACTCGATCAGGGGACTTTGTTATACTCGATTAGTGGCCTTTGTTATACTCGATCAGGGAACTTTGTTATACTCGATCAGGGGACTTTTTTATACTCGACCAGATGACTTTGTTATACTCAATAAGGGGATATGTTATACTCGATCAGGGGACTTTGTTATATTCAACCAGGGGACATTGTTATACTCGATCAGGGGACTTTGTTATACTCGATCAGGGGACTTTTGTTAAACTCGTTCAGGGGACTTTGTTATGCTCGGTTCAGGGGACTTTGTTATACTCGTCCAGGGGGCCTTTTTATACTAGGATCAGGGGACTTTGTTATACTCGATCAGGGGACTTTTTTATACTCGACCAGATGACATTGTTATGCTCAATCAGGGGATATGTTATACTCGATCAGGGGACTTTCTTATACTCGAGCAGGGGGCATTGTTATACTCGATCAGGGGACTTTGTTATTCTCGATGAGTGGCCTTTGTTATACTCGATCAGGGGACATTGTTATACTCGACCAGGGGACTTTGTTATACTCGATCAGGGGACTTTGTTATACTCGAACAGAGGACTTTGTTATACTCAATCAGAGGACAATGTTAAACTCGACGAGGGGCCTTTTTTATACTCGATTAGAAAACTTTGTTATACTCGAACAGGAGACTTTGTGATACTCGATCAGGGGACTTTGTTATATTCCACCAGGGACTTTGTTATTTTCGATCTGGGGATATGTAATACTCGATCAGGGGACTTTGTTATACTCGATCAGGGGTCTTTGTTATACTCGTCCAGGGGGGCTTTGTTATACTCGATCAGGGGAATTTGTTACGCTCGATCTGGGGACTTTGCTATACTCGTAATAGGAGACTTTGTGGTCACCTGTTTAGAGGCATTTTTGGATCTGGACCAGGGACTTTCTTATACCGATCAGGGAACTCTTTGCTATACTCGTCCAGGGGGCTTTGTTATACTCGATTAGGGGACTTTGTTATACTCGATCAGGGGACTTTCCTATATTTGACCAATGGACTTTGCTATACCCGATGGGGGGCCTTTGTTATACTCGATCAGGGGACTTTGTTATACTCCACCAGGGATTTTTTATTCTCGATCACGGGACTTTCTTTTACTCGATCAGGGGACTTTGTTATAAACGATCAGGGGACTTTGGTATTCTCGATCTAGGGACTTTGTTACACTGGACCAGGGGACATTTTTATACCCGATCAGGGGACTTTGTTATACTTGATCAGGGGTCTTTTGTTACACTCGATCAGGGGACTTTGTTATACTCGACCAGGGACCTTTTTTATACTCGATTAGGGGACTTTGTTATACTCGATAAGGGAACTTTGTTATACTCGATAAGGGGAATTTGTTATACTCGATAAGGGGACTTTGATAGACTCGAACTGGGGACTTTGTTATACTCGACCAGGGGACTTTGTTATACTCGATTAGGCGGCTTTGTTATACTCGATCATCGGACTTTCTTATACTCGATGAGGGGCCTTTGTTATACTCGAGCAGGGGGCTTTGTTATACTCGATCAGGGGACTTTGTTATACTCGACCAGGGATCTTTTTTATACTTGACCAATGGACTTCGTTATACTCGATCAGGGACTTTGTTATACTCGACCAGGGATCTTTTTTATACTTGACCAATGGACTTTGTTATACTCGATGAGGGGCCTTTGTTATACTCGATGATGGGACTTTGTTATACTCGACCAGGGAACTTTGTTATAATTGATCAGGGGACTTTTTTTATACTCGACCAGATGACTTTGTTATACTCAATCAGGGGATATGTTATACTCGATGAGGGGACTTTGTTACACTGGACCAGGGGAAATATTTATACTCGATCAGGGGACTTTGTTATACTCGATCAGGGGACTTTTGTTACACTCGATCAGGGGACTTTGTTATACTCGACCAGGGCCCTTTTTTATACTCGATTAGGGGACTTTGTTATACTCGAAAAAGGGAATTTGTTATACTCGATAAGGGGAATTTGATAGACTCGAACAGGGGACTTTGTTATACTCGACCAGGGGACTTTGTTATACTCGATTAGGCGGCTTTGTTATACTCGATCAGGGACTTTCTCATACTCGATGAGGGGCTTTGTTATACTCGATCAGGGGCCTTTGTTATACTAGATGAGGGGACTTTGTTATACTCGATTAGAGGCCTTTCTTGGACTCGACCAGGGGACTTTGTTATACTCGAGCAGGGGGCTTTGTTATACTCGATCAGGGGACTTTGTTATACTCGACCAGGGATCTTTTTTATACTTGACCAATGGACTTTGTTATACTCGATGAGGGGCCTTTGTTATACTCGATCAGCGGCCTTTGCTTTACTAGATAAGGGGACTTTGTTATACTCGTTTAGAGGCCTTTTTTGGACTCGACCAGGGGACTTTGTTATACTCGACCAGGGAACTTTGTTATACTCGAACAGGGGACTTTTTTATACTCGATGAGGAGACTTTGTTATACTCGACAAGGGAACTTTGTTATACTCGATCAGGGAACTTTTTTATACTCGACCAGATGACTTTGTTTATACTCAATCAGTGGATATGTTATACTCGATCAGGGGACTTTGTTATACTCAACCAGGGGAATTTGTTATACTCGATCAGGGGACTTTGTTATACTCGATCAGGAGACTTTGTTATATTCGTTCCGGGCCTTTGTTATTCTCGATGTGGGGGCTTTATTATACTCGATCAGGGGACTTTCCTATAGTCGACCAGGGACTTTTTATACTCGATTAGGGGACTTTGTTATACTCGACCAGGGGACTTTTTTTTACTTGATCAGGGGACTTTGTCTTACTCGACTAGAGGCCTTTGTTATACTCGATCGGGGGACTTTGTTATACTCGATGAGTGGACTTTACTATATTTGACCAATTGACTTTGCTATACTCCATGAGGGGCCTTTGTTATACTCGATCAGGGGCATTGTTATACTCGACAAGGCGACTTTGTTATACTCGATCAGGGGACTTTATTATAATCCAACCAGAGGACTTTGTTATACTCGATTAGGTGATATGTTATACTCGATCAGGGGACATTGTTATACTCGATTAAAGGACTTTGTTATACTCGACGAGGGGCCTTTTTTATACTCGATTAGAAAACTTTGTTATACTCGCCCAGGAGACTTTGTGATACTCGATCAGGATATGTAATACTGATCAGTGTTTTGTTATACGATCAAAGGTAATTTGTTATACTCGAACAGGGGACTTTGTCTTACTCGATCAGTGCCTTTTGTTATACTCGACCAGGGGACTTTGTTGTAATCGATCAGGGGACTTTGTTATGCTCGATCTGGGTACTTTGTTATACTGGGTCAGGAGACTTTGTTATACTCGATCAGGGGACTTTGTTATACTCGCTCAGGAGGCTTTGTTATACTCGATTAGGGGACTTTCTTATACTCGCGCAGGGGGCTTTGTTATACTCGATGAGGGGACTTTGTTATACTCGATTAGGGACTTTGTTATACTCGTCCAGGGGCTTTTGTTATATTCGATTAGGGGACTTTGTTATACTCGATCAGGGACTTTGTCTTACGATCGAGGCCTTTGCTATACTCGATGAGGGGCCTTTGTTATACTCCACCAGGGACTTTGTTATACTCGATCAAGGGATATGTTATACTCGATCAGGGGACTTTGTTATACTCCACCAGGGACTTTGCTGTACTCGATCCGGGGACTTTGTTATACACGACCAGGGGACTTTGTTATACGCGATCAGGGGACTGTTTTATACTCGACCAGAAGACTTTGTTATACTCGATCAGGGGATATGTTATACTTGATCAGGGGACTTAGTTATACTCAACCTGAGGACTTTGTTATTCTCGATCAGAGGACTTTGTTATTCTCAATCAGGGGACTTTGTTATACTCGATTAGGGGCCTTTGTTATACTCGATGAGGGGGCTTGGTTATACTCGATCATGGGACTTTGCTATACTCGACCAGGGAACTTTGATATACTCGATCAGGGGACTTGTTATACTCGACCAGGGGACTTTTTTATACTTGATCAGGGGACTTTGTCATACTATATCTGTGGACTTTCCTATATTTGACCAATGGACTTTGCTATACTCGATGAGGGGACTTTGCTATACTCCACCAGGGACTTTGTTATACTCGATCAGGGGATGTGTTATACTCTATCAGGGGACTTTGTTATACTCGGTTCAGGGAACTTTGTTTTACTCGTCCAGGGGGCTTTTTTATACTAGGATCAGGGGACTTTGTTATGCTCGATCAGGGGACTTTTTTATACTCGACCAGATGACTTTGTTATACTCAATCAGGGGATATGTTATACTCGATCAGGGGACTTTCTTATACTCGAGCAGGGGGCTTTGTTATACTCGATCAGGGGACATTGTTATTCTCGATGAGTGGCCTTTGTTATACTCGATCAGGGGACAGTGTTATACTCGACCAGGGAACTTTGTTATACTCGATCAGGGGACTTTGTTATACTCGAACAGAGGACTTTGTTATACTCGATCAGGGGACTTTGTTATACTCGATCAGGGTTCTTTGTTATACTAGTCCAGGGGGCTTTGTTATACTCGATCAGGGGACTTTGTTACGCTCGATCTGGGGACTTTGTTATACTGGGCCAGGAGACTTTGTAATACTTGATCAGGGGATATGTTATACTCGATCACGGGACTTTGTTATACTGGACCAGGGGACTTTCTTATATCGATCATGGGACTTTCTTATTCTCGATCAGGGAACTTTGTTATTCTCGTCCAGGGGGCTTTGTTATACTCGATTAGGGGACTTTGTTATACTCGATCAGGGGACTTTGTCTTACTCGATCAGGGCCCTTTGCTATACTCGACCAAAGGACTTTGTTATAATCGATCAGGGGACTTTGTTATGCTCGATCTGGGACTTTGTTATACTCGATCAGTGGACTTTCCTATATTTGACCAATGGACTTTTCTATACTCGATGAGGGGCCTTTGTTATACTCGATCAGGGAACTTTGTTATACTCCACCAGGGACTTTGTTATACTCGATCAGGGGATATGTTATACTCGATCAGGGGACTTAGTTATACTCGATCAGGGGATATGTTATACTCGATCAGGGGACTTAGTTATACTCGATCAGGGGATATGTTATACTCGATCAGGGGAGTTTCTTTTACTCGATGAGGGGACTTTGTTATACTCGATTAGGGGACTTTGTCTTACTCGATCAGGGCCCTTTGCTATACTCGACCGGGGGACTTTGTTATAAACGATCAGGGGACTTTGGTATGCTCGTTCTAGGGACTTTGTTATACTGGGCCAGGGAACTTTTCTATACACGATCAGCGGACTTTGTTACACTTGACCAGGGGACATTTTAATACTCGATCAGGTGACTTTTGTTACACTCGAGCAGGGGACTTTGTTATGCTCGGTTCAGGGGACTTTGTTATACTCGTCCAGGGGGCTTTGTTATACTAGGATCAGGGGACTTTGTTATACTAGATCAGGGGACTTTTTTATACTCGACCAGATGACTTTGTTATACTCTATCAGGGGATATGTTATACTCGATCAGGGGACTTTCTTATACTCGAGCAGGGGGCTTTGTTATACTCGATCAGGGGACATTGTTATTCTCGATGAGTGGCCTTTGTTATACTCGATCAGGGGACAATGTTATACTCGACCAGGGACTTTGTTATACTCGATCAGGGACTTTTTTATACTCGAACAGAGGACTTTGTTATACTCGATCAGGGGATATGTAATAGTCGATCAGGGGACTTTGTTATACTCGATCAGGGGTCTTTGTTATACTCGTTCAGGGGACTTTGTTTTAATGGACCAGGGGACTCTCTTATACTCGATCATGGGACTTTCTTATACTCGATCAGGGAACTTTGTTATTCTCGTCCAGGGGGCTTTGTTATACTCGATTAGGGGACTTTGTTATACTCGATCAGGGGACTTTGTCTTACTCGATCAGAGCCCTTTGCTATACTCGACCAGGGGACTTTGTTATAATCGATCAGGGGACTTTGTTATGCTCGATCTGGGACTTTGTTATACTCGATCAGTGGACTTTTCTTATATTTGACCAGTGGACTTTGCTATACTCGATGAGGGGCCTTTGTTATAATCGATCAGGGGACTTTGTTATACTCCACCAGGGACTTTGTTATACTCGATCAGGGAATATGTTATACTCGATCAGGGGACTTAGTTATACTCGATCAGGGGATATGTTATACTCGATCAGGGGACTTTCTTTTACTCGATGAGGGGACTTTGTTATAAACGATCAGGGGACTTTGGTAAGCTCTTTCTAGGGACTTTGTTATACTGGGCCAGGGAACTTTTTTATACTCGATCAGGGGACTTTGTTACACTGGACCAGGGGACATTTTTATACTCGATCAGGGGACTTTGTTATACTTGATCAGGGGTCTTTTGTTACACTCGATCAGGGGACTTTGTTATTCTCGACCAGGGGCCTTTTTTTTACTCGATTAGGGGACTTTGTTATACTTGATAAGGGAACTTTGTTATACTCGATAAGGGGAATTTGTTATACTCGATAAGGGGACTTTGATAGACTCGAACAGGGGACTTTGTTATACTCGACCAGGGGACTTTGTTATACTCGATTAGGCGGCTTTGTTATACTCGATCAGGGGACTTTCTTATACTCGATGAGGGGCCTTTGTTATACTCGATCAGGGGCCTTTGTTATACTAGATGAGGGGACTTTGTTATACTCGATTAGAGGCCTTTTTTGGACTTGACCAGGGGACTTTGTTACACTCGAGCAGGGGGCTTTGTTATACTCGATCAGGGGACTTTGTTACGCTCGATCTGGGGACTTTGTTATACTGGGCCAGGAGACTTTGTAATACTTGATCAGGGGATATGTTATACTCGATCAGGGGACTTTGT
The DNA here is from genome assembly GCF_018991925.1 of Homarus americanus. Taxonomy (NCBI): domain Eukaryota; kingdom Metazoa; phylum Arthropoda; class Malacostraca; order Decapoda; family Nephropidae; genus Homarus; species Homarus americanus. Next base: position 14,164 of record NW_024715281.1, read on the forward strand.
TATACTCAATCAGGGGACTTTGTTATACTCGACCAGGGATCTTTTTTATACTTGACCAATGGACTTTGTTATACTCGATGAGGGGCCTTTGTTATACTCGATGAGGGGACTTTGTTATACTCGACCAGGAAACTTTGTTATACTCGATCAGGGGACTTTTTTATACACGCCCAGATGACTTTGTTATACTCAATCAGGGGATATGTTATACTCGATCAGGGGACTTTGTTATACTCAACCAGGAGACTTTGTTATACTCGATCAGGGGATTTTGTTACACTGGACAAGGGGACATTTTTATACTCGATCAGGGACTTTGTTATACTGGATCAGGGTACTTTTGTTACACTCGATCAGGGGGCTTTGTTATACTCGTCCAGGGGCCTTTTTTATACTCGATTAGGGGACTTTGTTATTCTCGATAAGGGAACTTTGTTATACTCGATAAGGGTAATGTGTTATACTCGATAAAGGGACTTTGATAGACTCGACCAGGGGACTTTGTTATACTCGATTAGGCGACTTTGTTATACTCGTCAGGGAACTTTGTTATACTCGATCAGGGGACTTTTGTTACACTCGATCAGGGGACTTTGTTATACTCGACTAAGGGCCTTTTTTATACTCGATTAGGGGACTTTATTATTCTCGATAAGGGAACTTTGTTATACTCGATCAGGGGACTTTGTTATACTCGATCAGGGGTCTTTGTTATACTCGTCCAGGGGGCTTTGGTATACTCGATCAGGGGACTTTGTTACGCTCGATCTGGGGACTTTGTTATACTGGGCCAGATGACTTTGTAATACTCGATCAGGGGATATGTAATACTCGATCAGGGGACTTTGTTATACTCGTTCAGGGGTCTTTGTTATACTCGTCCAGGAGGCTTTGTTATACTCGATTAGGGGACTTTGTTACGCTCGATTTGGGGACTTTGTTATACTGGGCCAGGAGACTTTGTAATACTTGATCAGGGGATATGTTATACTCGATCAGGGGACTTTGTTTTACTGGACCAGGGGACTCTCTTATACTCGATCATGGGACTTTCTGATACTCGATCAGGGAACTTTGTTATTCTCGTCCAGGGGGCTTTGTTATACTCGATTAGGGAACTTTGTTATACTCAATCAGGGGACTTTGTCTTACTCGATCAGGGCCCTTTGCTATACTCGACCAGGGGACTTTGTTATAATCGATCAGGGGACTTTGTTATGCTCGATCTGGGACTTCGTTATACTCTATCAGTGGACTTTCCTATATTTGACCAATGGACTTTGCTATACTCGATGAGGGGCCTTTGTTAAACTCGATCAGGGGACTTTGTTATTCTCCACCAGGGACTTTGTTATACTCGATCAGGGGATATGTTATACTCGATCAGGGGACTTAAATATACTCGATCAGGGGATATGTTACACTCGATCAGGGGACTTTCTTTTACTCGATGAGGGGACTTTGTTATACTCGATCAGGGGACTTTGTCTTACTCGATCAGGACCCTTTGCTATACTCGACCGGGGGACTTTGTTATAAACGATCAGGGGACTTTGGTATGCTCGATCTAGGGACTTTGTTATACTGGGCCAGGGAACTTTTTTATACTCGATCAGGGAACTTTGTTACACTGGACCAGGGGACATTTTTATACTCAATCAGGGGACTTTGTTATACTTGATCAGGGGTCTTTTGTTACACTCGATCAGGGGACTTTGTTATACTCGACCAGGGGCCTTTTTTATACTCGATTCGGGGACTTTGTTATACTCGATAAGGGAACTTTGTTATACTCGTCAAGGGGAATTTGTTATACTCGATAAGGGGACTTTGATTGACTCGAAAAGGGGACTTTGTTATACTCGACCAGGGAACTTTGTTATACTCGATTAGGCGGCTTTGTTATACTCGATCAGGGGACTTTCTTATACTCGATGAGGGGCCTTTGTTATACTCGATCAGGGGCCTTTGTTATACTAGATGAGGGGACTTTGTCATACTCGATTAGAGGCCTTTTTTGGACTCGACCAGGGGACATTGTTATACTCGAGCAGGGGGCTTTGTTATACTCGATCAGGGGACTTTGCTATACTCGATCAGGGGACTTTGTTACGCTCGATCTGTGGACTTTGTTATACTGGGCCAGGAGACTTTGTAATACTCGATCAGGGGATATGTTATACTCGATCAGGGGACTTTGTTATACTGGACCAGGGGACTTTGATATACTCGATCATGGAACTTTCTTATACTCGATCAGGGAACTTTGTTATACTAGATCCAGGGGGCTTTGTTATACTCGATTAGGGGACTTTGTTATACTCGATCAGGGGACTTTGTCTTACTCGATCAGGGCCCTTTGCTATACTCGACCAGGGGACTTTGTTATAATAGATCAGGGGACTTTGTTATGCTCGATCTGGGACTTTGTTATACTCGATCAGTGGACTTTCCTATATTTGACCAATGGACTTTGCTATACTTGATGAGGGGCCGTTGTTATACTCGATCAGGGGATATGTTATACTCGATCAGGGGACTTAGTGATACTCGATCAGGGGATATGTTATACTCGATCAGGGGACTTAGTTATACTCGATCAGGGGATATGTTATACTCGATGAGGGGACTTTCTTTTACTCGATGAGGGGACTTTGTTATACTCGATCAGGGGACTTTGTCTTACTCGACAGGGCCCTTTGCTATACTCGACCGGGGTACTTTGTTAAAAATGATCAGGGGACTTTGGTATGCTCGATCTAGGGACTCTGTTTTACTGGGCCAGGGAACTTTTTTATACTCGATCAGGGGACTTTGTTACACTGGACCAGGGGTCTTTTGTTACACTCGATCAGGGGACTTTGTTATACTCGACTAGGGGCCTTTTTTATACTCGATTAGGGGACTTTGTTATTCTCGATAAGGGAACTTTGTTATACTCGATAAGGGGAATTTGTTATACTCGATAAAGGGTCTTTCACAGAGTCGACCAGGGGACTTTGTTATACTCGATTAGGCGGCTTTGTTATACTCGATCAGGGAACTTTGTTATACTCGATGAGGGGACTTTTGTTACACTCGATCAGGGGACTTTGTTATACTCGACCAGGGGCCTTTTTTATACTCGATTAGGGGACTTTGTTATTCTCGATAAGGGAACTTTGTTATACTCGATCAGGGGACTTTGTTATAATCGATCAGGGGTCTTTGTTATACTTGTCCAGGGGGCTTTGTTATACTCGATCAGGGGACTTTGTTACGCTCGATCTGGGGACTTTGTTATACTGGGCCAGGAGACTTTGTAATACTCGATCAGGGGATATGTTATACTCGATCAGGGGACTTTGTTATACTGGACCAGGGGACTTTGATATACTCGATCATGGAACTTTCTTATACTGGACCAGGGGACTTTGATATACTCGATCATGGAACTTTCTTATACTCGATCAGGGAACTTTGTTATACTAGGTCCAGGGGGCTTTGTTAAACTCGATTAGGGGAATTTGTTATACTCGATCAGGGGACTTTGTCTTACTCGATGAGGGCCCTTTGCTATACTCGACCAGGGGACTTTGTTATAATCGATCAGGGGACTTTGTTATGCTCGATCTGGGACTTTGTTATACTCGATCAGTGGACTTTCCTATATTTGACCAATGGACTTTGCTATACTCGATGAGGGGCCTTTGTTATACTCGATCAGGGGATATGTTATACTCGATCAGGGGACTTAGTGATACTCGATCAGGGGATATGTTATACTCGATGAGGGGACTTTCTTTTACTCGATGAGGGGACTTTGTTATACTCGAACAGGGGACTTTGTCTTAATCGATCAGGGCCCTTTGCTATACTCGACCGGGGGACTTTGTTATAAACGATCAGGGGACTTTGGTATGCTCGATCTAGGGACTTTGTTATACTAGGCCAGGGAACGTTTTTATACTCGTTCAGGGGACTTTGTTACACTGGACCAGGGGACATTTTTATACTCGATCAGGGGACTTTGTTATACTTGATCAGGGTTCTTTTGTTACACTCGATCAGGGGACTTTGTTATACTCGACCAGGGGCCGTTTTTATACTCGATTAGGAGACTTTGTTATACTAGATAAGGGAACTTTGTTATACTCGATAAGGGGAATGTGTAATACTCGATAAGGTGACTTTGATAGACTCGAACAGGGGACTTTGTTATACTCGACCAGGGGACTTTGTTATACTCGATTAGGCGGCTTTGTTATACTCGCTCAGGGGACTTTCTTATACTCGACGAGGGGCCTTTGTGATACTCGATCGGGGTCCTTTGTTATACTAGATGTGGGGACTTTGTTATACTCGATTCGAGGCCTTTTTTGGACTCGACCAGGGGACTTTGTTATACTCGAGCAGGGGGCTTTTTTATACTCGATGAGGGGACTTTGCTATACTCGACCAGGGGACTTTGTTATACTCGATCAGGGTACTTTGTTATACTCGACCGGGGATCTTTTTTATACTTGACCAATGGACTTTGTTATACTTGATGAGGGGCCTTTGTTATACTCGATGAGGGGACTTTGTTATACTCGACCAGGAAACTTTGTTATACTCGATCAGGGGACTTTTTTATACTCGACCAGATAACTTTGTTATACTCAATCAGGGGATATGTTATACTCAATCATGGGACTTTGTTATACTCAACCAGGGGACTTTGTTATACTCGATCAGGGGATTTTGTTACACTGGACAAGGGGACATTTTTATACTCGATCAGGGGACTTTGTTATACTGGATCAGGGTACTTTTGTTACACTCGATCAAAGGACTTTGTTATACTCGACCAGGGGCCTTTTTTATACTCGATTAGGGGACTTTGTTATTCTCGATAAGGGATCTTTGTTATACTCGATAAGGGAAATTTGTTATACTCGATAAAGGGACTTTGATAGACTCGACCAGGGGACTTTGTTATACTCGATTAGGCGGCTTTGTTATACTCGATCAGGGAACTTTGATATACTCGATCAGGGGACTTTTGTTACACTCGATCAGGGGACTTTGTTATTCTCGATAAGGGAACTTTGTTATACTCGATCAGGGGACTTTGTTATACTCGATCAGGGGTCTTTGTTATACTCGTCCAGGGGGCTTTGTTATACTCGATCAGGGAACTTTGGTACGCTCGATCTGGGGACTTTGTTATACTGGGCCAGGGGACTTTGTAATACTCGATCAGGGGATATGTATACTCGATGAGGGGACTTTGTTATACTGGACCAGGGGACTTTGATATACTCGATCATGGGACTTTCTTATACTCGATCAGGGAACTTTGTTATACTAGGTCCAGGGGGCTTTGTTATACTCGATTAGGGCACTTTGTTATACTCGATCAGGGGACTTTGTCTTACTCGATCAGGGCCCTTTGCTATATTCGATCAGGGGACTTTGTTATAATCGATCAGGGGACTTTGTTATGCTCGATCCTGGACTTTGTTATACTCGATCAGTGGACTTTCCTATATTTGACCAATGGACTTTGCTATACTCGATGAGGGGCCTTTGTTATACTCGATCAGGGGACTTTGTTATACTCCACCAGGGACTTTGTTATACTTGATCAGGGGATATGTTATACTCGATCAGGGGACTTAGTTATACTCGATCAGGGATATGGTATACTCGATGAGGGCTTTCTTTTTACTCGATGAGGGACTTTGTTATACTCGATCAGGGACTTTGTCTTACTCGATCAGGGCCCTTTAGCTACTCGACCAGGGGGACTTTTGTTATAAACAATCGGGGGACTTTGGTATGCTCGATCTAGGGACTTTGTTATACTGGGCCAGGAACTTTTATACTCGATCGAGGACTTTGTTACCGGGACCAGGGACATTTTTATACTTTCGATCAGGGGACTTTGTTATAGCAGTCAGGGTTTCTTTCGTACACTCGATAAGGGGACTTTGCTATACTGGACCGGGGACTTTGATATAATCGATCAGGGGACTTTGGTATGCTTGATCTAGGGACTTTGTTATACTGGGCCAGGGGACTTTTTTATGCTCGATCAGGGGACTTTGTTACACTGGACCAGGGGACATTTTTATACTCGATTAGTGGACTTTGTTACACTCGATGAGGGACTTTGTTATACTCGACCAGGGCCTTTGTTATACTCGATTAGGGGACTTTGTTGTACTCGATCAGGGGACTTCGCACTGTGATGGGGGCCTTTGTTATACTCGATCAGGGGCCTTTGTTATACTAGATGAGGGACTTTGTTATACTCGATTAGAGGCCTTTTTGGACTTGACCAGGACTTTGTTATGCTGCTCGAGCAGGGCTTTGTTATACTCGATCAGGGGACTTTGCTATACTCGACCAGGGGACTTTGTTATACTCGATCAGGGGACTTTGTTATTCTCGACCAGGGATCTTTTTTATACTTGACCAGTGGACTTTGTTTTACTCGATGAGGGGCCTTTGTTATACTCGATGAGGGGACTTTGTTATACTCGACCAGGGAACTTTGTTATACTCGATCAGGGGACTTTTTTATACTCGACCAGATGACTTTGTTATACTCAATCAGGGGATATGTTATACTCGATCAGGGGACTTTGTTATACTCAACCAGGGGACTTTGTTATACTCGATCAGGGGATTTTGTTACACTGGACAAGGGGACATTTTTATACTCGATCAGGGGACTTTGTTATACTCGATCAGGGGACTTTTGTTACACTCGATGAGGGGACTCTGTTATACTCGACCAGGAAACTTTGTTATACTCGATCAGGGGACTTTTTTATACTCGACCAGATGACTTTGTTATACTCAATCAGGGGATATGTTAAACTCAATCATGGGACTTTGTTATACTCAACCAGGGGACTTTGTTATACTCGATTAGGGGACTTTGTTATACTCGATAAGGGAACTTTGTTATACTCGATAAGGGGAATTTGTTATACTCGATAAGGTGACTTTGATAGACTCGAACAGGGGACTTTGTTATACTCAACCAGGGAGACTTTGTTATACTCGATTAGGCGGCTTTGTTATACTCGATCAGGGACTTTCTTATACTTTCGATGGGGGCCTTTTAAACATACTCGATCGGGCGCATTGCTACTAGGGCTGAGGGACTTTGTTATACTCGATTAGGGCCTTTTAGCAGACTTGACCTGAGGGACTGTTATACTCGGAAGCAGGGGGCTTTGTTATACTCGATCAGGGGACTTTGCTATACTCGACCAGGGGACTTTGTTATACTCGATCAGGGGACTTTGTTAGTCTCGACCAGGGATCTTTTTTATACTTGACCAGTGGACTTTGTTATACTCGATGAGGGGCCTTTGTTATACTCGGTGAGGGGACTTTGTTATACTCGACCAGGGAACCTTGTTATACTCGATCAAGGGACTTTTTTATACTCGACCAGATGACTTTGTTATACTCAATCAGGGGATATGTTATACTCGATCAGGGGACTTTGTTATACTCAACCAGGGGACTTTGTTATACTCGATCAGGGGATTTTGTTACACTGGACAAGGGGACATTTTTATACTCGATCAGGGGACTTTGTTATACTCGATCAGGGGACTTTTGTTACACTCGATGAGGGGACTTTATTATACTCGACCAGGGGCCGTTTTTATACTCGATTAGGGGACTTTGTTATTCTCGATAAGGGAACTTTGTTATACTCGATGAGGGGCCATTGTTATACTAGATGAGGGGACTTTGTTATACTCGATTAGAGGCCTTTTTTGGACTCGACCAGGGGACTATGTTATACTCGAGCAGGTGGCTTTATTATACTCGATCATGGGACTTTGTTATACTCGATCAGGAGGCTTTGTTATACTCGATCAGGGGACTTTGCTATACTCGACCAGGGGACTTTGTTATACTCGATCAGGGGACTTTGCTATAATCGACCAGGGACTTTGTTATACTCGATTAGGGGACTTTGTTATACTCGACCAGGAGACTTTTTTTACTTGATCAGGGGACTTTTTCTTACTCGACCAGATGCCTTTGTTATACTCGATCGGGGGACTTTATTATACTCGATGAGTGGACTTTACTATATTTGACCAATGGACTTTGCTATACTCGATGAGGGGCCTTTGTTATACTCGATCAGGGGACATTGTAATACTCGACCAGGCGACTTTGTTATACTCGATCAGGGGACGTTGTTATACTCGATCAGGTGATATGTTGTACTCGATCTGGGGACTTTGTTATACTCGATCAGAGGACTTTGTTATACTCGACGAGGGGCCTTTTTTATACTCGATTAGAAAACTTTGTTATACTCGACCAGAAAACTTTGTGATACCGAATCTGGGGTCTTGGTTATACTCCACCAGGGACTTTGTTATATTCGATCAGAGGATATATAATACTCGATCAGGGGACTTTGTTATACTCGATCAGGGGTCTTTGTTATACTCGTCCAGGGGGCTTTGATATACTCGATCAGGGGACTTTGTTATACTCGATCAGGGGTCTTTGTTATACTCGTCCAGGGGGCTTTGATATACTCGATTAGGGGATATGCTATACTCGATCAGGGGACTTTGTTATACTGGACCAGGGGACTTTGTTATACTCGATGAGGGGACTTTGTTATACTCGATCAGGGAACTTTGTTATACTCGTCCAGGGGGCTGTTATATACTCAGCCAGGGACTTTGTTATAATCGATCAGGGGACTTTGTTATACTCTCGATGAGGGGACTTTGTTATACTCGATCAGGGAACTTTGTTATACTCGTCCAGGGGGCTTTGTTATACTCGACTAGGGGACTTTGTTATACTCGATCAGGGGACTTTGTTATACTCGATCATGGGAATTTGTTATACTCGATCAGAGGACTTTGTTATACTCGAACCAGGGGCCTTTGTTATGCTCGATTAGAAAACTTTGTTATACTCGACCAGGGGACTTTGTTATAATCGATTAGGGGACTTTGTTATAATCGATCAGGGGACTTTTTCTTACTCGATCAGGGCCCTTTGCTATACTCGACCGGGGGACTTTGTTATATTCGATCAGGGGACTTTGGTATGCTCGATCTAGGGACTTTGTTATACTGGGCCAGGGGACTTTTTTATATTCGATGAGGGGACTTTGTTACACTGGTCCAGGGGACATTTTTATACCTGATTAGGGGACTTTGTTATACTCGACCAGGGGCCTTTGTTATACTCGATTAGGTGACTTTGTTATACTCGTTAAGGGGACTTTGTTATACTCGATAAGGGAAATTTGTTATACTCGATAAGGGGACTTTGTTAGACTCGAACAGGGGACTTTGTTAGACTCGACCAGAAGACTTTGTTATACTCGATTAGGCGGCTTTGTTATACTCGATCAGGGGACTTTCTTATACTCGATGAGGGGCGTTTGTTATACTCGATCAGGGGCTTTTGTTATACTAGATCAGGGGACTTTGGTATACTCGACCAGGAGACTTTGTTATACTCAACCAGGGGACTTTGTTATACTCGATCAGGGGACTTTAATATACTGGACCAGGGGACTTTGTTATACACGATCAGGGGACGTTGTTATACTCGATCAGGGGACTTTGTCTTACTCAATCGGGGCCCTTTGCTATACTCGACCTGGGGACATTGTTATAATCGATTAGGGGACTTTGGTATGCTCGATCTAGGGACTTTGTTATACTCGGCCAGGGGTCTTTTTTATTCTCGATCAGGGTACTTTGTTACACTGGACCAGGGGACATTTTTATACTCGATTAGGGGACTTTGTTATACTCGATCAGGGACTTTGTTATACTCGACCAGGGGCCTTTGTTATTCTCGATTAGGGACTTTGTTATACTCGATAAGGCGACTTTGTTATACTCGATAAGGGGAATTTGTTATACTCGATAAGGGGACTTTGTTATACTCGATTAGGCGGCTATGTTATACTCTTTCAGGGGCTTTCTTATACTCGATGAGGGGCCTTTGTTACACTCGATCAGGGGCCTTTGTTATACTAAATCAGGGGAATTGGTTATACTCGATTAGAGGCCTTTTTTGTACTCGATCAGGGGACTCTGTTATACTCGAGCACGGGGCTTTGTTATACTCGATCAGGGGACTTTGTTATACTCGATCAGGATGCTTTGTTATACTCGATTAGGGGACTTTGCTATACTCGACCAGGGGACTTTGTTATACTCGAGCAGGGGGCTTTGTTATAATCGATCAGGGGACTTTATTATGCTCGATCTGGGGACTTTGTTATACTGGGCCAGAGGACTTTTTTATACTCGATCAGGGGAATTTCTAATACTGGACCAGGGGACTTTTTTATACTCGATTAGGAGACTTTGTTAAACTCAGTCAGGTGACTTTTGTTATACTCGATCAGGGGACTTTGTTATACTCGACCAGGGGCCTTTGTTATACTCGATTAGAAAACTTTGTTATACTCAACCAGGATACCTTGTTGTACTCGATCAGGGGACTTTGTTATACTCCACCAGGGACTTTGTTATACCCGATCAGGCGATATGATATACTCGATGAGGGGACTTTGTTATACTCGATGAGAAGACTTTGTTATACTCGATCAGGGGACATGTTATACTCGATCATGGGATATGTTATACTCGATCAGGCGACTTTCTTATACTTGACCAATGGACTTTGCTATACTCAATGAGGGGCTTTTGTTATACTCGATCAGGGGTCTTTGTTATACTTGATCATGGGCCTTTGTTATACTCGATTAGGGGGCTTTGTTATATTCGACCAGGGGACTTTGCTATTCTCGACCAGGGGACTTTTTTATACTTGATCAGAGAACTTTGTCATACTCGACCAGAGGCCTTTGTTATACTCGATCGATGGACTTCGTTATACTCGATCAGTGGAATTTCCTATATTTGACCAATTGACTTTGCTATACTCGATGAGGGGCCTTTGTTATACTCGACCAGGGGACTTTGTTATACTCGATCAGGGGACTTTCTTATACTCGACCAGAGGACTTTGTTATACTCGATCAGGGGACTTTGTTATACTCGACTAGAGGACTTTGTTATACTCGACCAGGGGCCTTTGCTATACTCGATTAGAAAACTTTGTTATACTCGACCAGGAGACTTTGTTATACTCGATTAGGGGACTTTGTTATACTCCACCAGGGACTTTGTTATATTCGGTCAGGGGATATGTTATACTCGATCAGGGGACTTTGTTATACTCGATCAGGGGACTTTGTTATACTCTATCAAGGGACTTTGTCTTACTCGATCAGGGCCCTTTGTTATACTCGACCAGGGGACTTTGTTATAATCGATCAGTGGACTTTGTTATACCCGATAAGGGGACTTTGTTAGACTCGAACAGGGGTCATTGTTATACTCGACCAGGATACTTTACTATACTCGATTAGGCGGCTTTGGTATACTCGATCAAGGGACTTTGTTATACTCGATGAGGGGCCTTTGTTATACTCGATGAGGGGCCTTTGTTATAGTAGATCAAAGGACTTTCTTATACTTGACTAGGGGCCTTTTTTGGACTCGATTAGAAAACTTTGTTATACTCGACCAGGAGGCTTTGTTATACTCGATTAGGGGACTTTGTTATACTCTACCAGGGACTTGGTTATACTCGGTCAGGGGATATGTTATACTCGATCAGGGGACTTTGTTATACTCGATCAGGGGACTTTGTTATACTCGATCTGGGGACTTTGATATCCTCGATCAGGGGACTTTTTTATACTTGACCAATGGACTTTTTTATACTCAATGAGAGGCCTTTGTTATACTCGATGAGTGGACTTTGTTATACCCGACCAGGGGACTTTGCTAAACGCGATCAGGGGACTTTTTTTTACTCGACCAGAGGACTTTGTTATACGCGATCAGATGACTTTGTTAAACTCGACCAAGTGGCTGTGTTATACGCGATCAGAGGACGTTTTTATACTCGACCAGAGGACTTTGTTATACTTGATCAGGGGATATTGTATACTCGACCAGGGGACTTTGTTATACTCGAACAGGGGACTTTGTTATACTCGATCAGGGGACTTTGTTATACTCGATTAGGACCCTTTGTTATACTCGATGAAGGGGCTTTCTTATACTCGACTAGGGGACCTTGCTATACTCGACCAGGGGACTTTGTTATATACGATCAGATGACTTTGTTATACCTGATCAGGGGACTTTTTTATACTCGACTAGAGGACTTTGTTATACTCGTCCAGGAGACTTTGTTATACTCGATTAGGGGACTTTGTTATACTCGATTAGGGGACTTTGTTATACTCGATCAGGGGATATGTTAGACTCGATCAGGGGACTTTGTTATACTCGGTTAAGGGGACTTTGTTATACTCGTCAAGGGGTCTTTGTTATAATCGATCAGGGGACTTTGTTATACTCGATCAGGGTACTTTGCTATACTCGATCAGGGGACCTATGTTATACTCGGTCAGGGGACTTTGTTATACTCGACCAGGGGCCTTTTTTATACTCAATCAGGGACTTTTTTATACTCGATTTCGCGGCTTTGTTATTCTCGATCAAGAGAGTTTGTTATACTCGATAAGGGGAATTTGTTATACTCGATAAGGGGACTTTGTTAGACTCGAACAGGGGACATTGTTATACTCGACGAGGATACTTTGTTATACTCGATTAGGCGGCTTTGTTATACTCGATCAAGGGACTTTGTTATACTCGATGAGGGTCCTTTGTTATACTCAATCAGGGACTATTTTATACTCGACCAGAGTAATTTATTATACTTGATCAGGAGACTTTGTTATACTCGACTAGGGGCCATTTTTGGACTCGACGAGGGGCCTTTGTTATACTCGATCAGGGGACTTTGTTATACTCGACAAGGGGACTTTGTTATACTCGACAAGGGGACTTTGTTATACTCAATCAGGGACTTTTTTATACTCGACCAGAGCACTTTATTATACTCGATCAGGGGACTTTGTTATACTCGACCAGGGGACTTTATTATACTTGACCAATGGACATTGTTATACTCAATGAGGGGCCTTTGTTATACTTGATCAGGGGACTTTGTTATACTTGACCAGGGGACTTTGTTATAAGCGATCAGGGGACTTTTTATACTCGACCAGAGGACTTTGTTAAACTTGATCAGGAGATATGTTATGCTCGATCAGGGGACTTTGTTATACTCAACCAGGGGACTTTCTTAAATCAAACAGGGGACTTTGTTGTACTCGATCAGGGGACTTTGTTATACTCGATTACTGGCCTTTGTTATACTCGATGAGGGGGCTTTGTTATACATGACCAGGGGACTTTGCTATACTCGACCAGGGGACTTTGTTATATTCGATCAGGGGACTTTGATATACTCGACCAGGAGACTTTTTTATACTTTATCAGGGGACTTTGTCATACTCGACTAGAGGAATTTGTTATACTCGATCGGGGGAGTTTGTTATACTCGTTCAGTGGACTTTCCTATATTTGACCAATGGACTTTGCTATACTCGATGAGGGGCCTTTGTTATACTCTATTAGGGGACTTTGTTATACTCGACCAGGGGACTTTGCTATACTCGATCAGTGGACTTTGTTATACTCGACCAGAGGACTTTGTTATACTCGATCAGGGGACTTTGTTATACTCGATCAGGGGACTTTTTTATACTCGACCAGAGGACTTTGTTATACTCGACCAGGGGACTTTGTTATACTCGATCAGGGGACTTTTTTATACTCGACCAGAGGGCTTTGTTTTACTCGATTAGGGGACTTTGTTACACTCGACCAGGGGACTTATTTTTACCTGACCAATGGACTTTGTTATACTCAATGAGGGGCCTTTGTTATACTCGATCAGGGGACTTTGTTATACTCAACCAGGGGACTTTGTTAAACGCGATCAGGGGACTTATTTATACTCGAGCAGAGGACCTTGATATACTCGATCAGGGGATATGTTATACTCGATCAGGGGACTTTGTTATACTCAACCAGGGGACTTTGTTAAACGCGATCAGGGGACTTATTTATACTCGAGCAGAGGACTTTGATATACTCGATCAGGGGATATGTTATACTCGATCAGGGGAGTTTTCTTATACTCAATTAGGGGACTTTGTTATACTCGATAAGGGGACTTTGTTATACTCGATAAGGGGAATTTGTTATACTCGATAAGGGGACTTTGTTAGACTCGATCAGGGGACATTGTTATACTCGACCAGGATACTTTGTTATACTCGATTAGGCGGCTTTGGTATACTCGATCAAGGGACTTTGTTATACTCGATGAGGGGCCTTTGTTATACTCGATGAGGGGCCATTGTTATAGGAGATCAGAGGACTTTGTTATACTCCACTAGGGGCC
>NW_024715282.1:0-18647 GCF_018991925.1 Homarus americanus
ACGGAAGGTCTGAGGTGTACATGGATCCGGTCAGAGTTGTAATCTGGCAAGTGTCAGCTGCACCTGGGAGTGCCAGAGGTGTACCTGGGAGGTCAGAGGTGTACTGGGAGGCCGTGAGGTGTGCACCTGGGAGGCTGAGGAACCAGAGAGGTCAGAGGAGCACCTGGGAGGTCAGGAGGTATACCATGGAGCACTGGAGGTGCACCTGGGAGGTCAGAGGTGTACCTGATGTGCCTGGAAGGGTGTAACTGGGGAGTGTCTGAGGTGTACCTGGGAATATCGGAGGTATACCTGAATATCGGAGGTGTAACCTGGGAGTGTCAGAGGTGTAATTTGTCGGAGGTGTACTGGGGAGTGCTCAAGCAGGTACCCTGGCATTGTCGGAGGTGTACCTTGGCAGTGTCAGAGGTGTACCTGTGAGGCCAAGAGATGTTCCTGGGAGTGTCAGAGCTGTACCTGGGAGGTTGGACGTGCACTGGGGAGGTCAGAGGTGCACTACAGGGAACGTCAGTGGAGCACCTGGGAGGCCAGAGGCACCGGGAGGTCAGGAGTGTGCACTTGGGAGGTCAGAGGCATACCTGGGAGACGGAGGTGTACCTGGAGTATCGGAGGTGTACCTGGGAGTATCAGCGTATACCTGGGGAGTATCAGAGGTGTACCTGGGAATGCAAATTTGGGAGTGTCAGGGGTGTAACTGGGAGTGTCGGAGGGTGTAACTGGGAATGTCAGAATTGTGTCTGCATTGTCGAGGTGTACATGGCAGTGACAGAGGTGTACCTGGGAGGCCAGAGATGTGCACCTGGGAGTGTCAGAGGTGCCCATGTCTGAGGTGTGCCTGGGAATATCGGAAGGTATCTATGAATATCGGAGTGTGCACCTGGGAGTGCTGGGGAGGTGTACCTGGCATTGTCGTGGAGGTGTACCTGGGAGGTCACAGGTGTGCCCTGCATTGTCGGAAGTGTACCCAGTTAAGTGTCAGAGGTGCACCTGGGAGTGGGGTCAGAGATGCACCTGGGAGGTCAGAGGTGTACCAGGGAATGTCAGTGGAGTACCTGGGAGGCCAGGAGGTGTACCTGGGAGTGTCAGAGGTGTACTCTGGGAGGCCAGACGTGCACGGAGGCTGTGAGGTTCTGGGAGGTTGGGGTGTAACTGGGGAGGCTCAGGAGGGGTCTGGGAGGTCGGAGGTGTAATCTCAGGGAGGCCAGAGGTGTACCTGGGAGTGGACAAGCAGAGGTGTATCTTGGGGAGCTCTGAGGCAACTGGGAGTGTCTGAGGTGCACCTGGGAGTGTCTGCTGGAGGTGCACCTGGGAGTGTCAGAGTTGTACCTGGAAGTGTCAGAGGTGCACCTGGGAGTGCGAGGTGTACCTGGGAGTGCCAGTGGTACCTGTGAGGTCAGGGTGTGTACCAGGAGTGTCAGAGGAGGCCTGGGAGGTCAGCTGTGCACTGGGAGTGGGGCCAGAGCTGCACCCAGAGTGTGAGAGGCACCTGTGAGTGTCAGAGGAGCAATCTGGGTGGAAGGCCGAGGAGTAACTGAGTGACAGAGTAAAAATTTGGTAGTGTCATTGGTGTACCTGGGAGGTCAGAGGTGTACCTGGAAGGCTCAGAGGAGTACCTGAAGTGTCAGAGGTGTACCTGGGAGTGTCTGAGGTGTATCGGGGAGTGTCAGGAGGTGTACCTGTGGAGTGTCAGGGGTACTCTGGGAGTGTCAGCAGGTACCTGGGAGGTCTGAGGTGTACCTGGGAGTGTCTGATGTGCACCTGGGAGTGTCTGAGGTACATGGAGGTCAGATGTGACACCTGGTGCAAGCTTGGGGCGGTGTACCTGGGAGGCTCAGGGCATACCTGGGAGTATCGGAGGTGTACCCCTGTGGAGTGTCAGGAGGTGTACCTTGGGAGTGAGGTGTGTACCTGGGAGTGTCTGAGGTGTGCACCTGGGAGGTCTGAGGTGTACCTGGGAGTGTAAGTGTTGTACCTGGAGTCTCAGATGCACCTGGGAGTGCCAGAGGTGCACATGGGAGAGCCAGTGGTGCACCCGGGAGGTCAGTGGTGTGCCTGGGAATCTCTGAGGTGTACCTGGGAGTGTATGAGGTGTAACTGGGCGCCTGTGGTGTGTACCAGGGAATGTCAGAGGAACACTTGGGAGTGTCAGAGGCACGGAGGCCAGGGGTACCTTGGAGGTCAGAGATGTACCTGGGAGTGTCAGAGGTACCTGGGAGTGTCAGGAGGTATGTGGGAATGTCTGAGGTAACCTGGGAGTGTAAGTGGAGGTGTGTGCTCTGGGAGTTTCTAGGGTGTGGTACCAGGAGTGTCAGAGGAGCACCTGGGAATGTCAGAGGTGTACCTGGGAGTGTCAGGGGTGTACCTGGAGTGTCAGAGATGCACCTGGGAGTGTCTGAGGTGTACCTGGGGAGTGTCAGGAGGAGAACCAGAGTGTGTAAGAGGTGCACCTGGGAGCGTCAGAGCTGGTACCTGGAAGGTCAGAGGCAATCTGGGAGTGCCAGGAGGTGTAACTGGGAGGTCAGTGGTGTACCTGGGAGGCCAGGGTGTGGGTACCAGGGAGGCCGAGGAGGCCTGAGGCCATGTGCCTGGGAGGCCAGGAGGAGTACCTGAGGAGGGAGGGCCTGGGAGGGGTCAGAGGAGTACTGAATGTCAGGAGGTGTACCTGAGAGTGTCAGGGGTGTACCTGGGAGGCTCAGAGGTGTACCTGAGTGTCTGGGGTACCTGGGAGGTCTCAGGCGTGCCCTGGGAGGCCAGTTGTACCTGGGAGGCCAGGGGTGTACCTCAGGGGTGTACCTGGGAGGTCTGAGGTGCCCTGGAGTGTGTGCGGAGGTGTACCTGAAGTGTCTTGAGGTACATGGACTGTCAGGAGCTGTACCTGGCAGTGTCAGCTGTGTACCTGGGAGTGCCAGGAAGTGTACCTGGGAGGTCAGAGGCACCAGGAGGCCAGAGGTGCACCTTGGGAGTGTCAGAGGTGAACCAGAGAGGCCTGACGAGCACTGGGAGGAGGCATACCTGGAGACGGAGGTGCACCTGTTACCGGATGCGTACCTGGGAGTGTCAGCTGCATACCTGGGAGTATCAGAGGTGTACCTGGGAGGCCAGAGGTGCACCTGGATGTGTCAGGTGTAATTGGGAGGTTCTGAGGTGTACCTGGGGAATATCGGAGGTGCCCCAAATGGTCTGAGGCACCTGGGAGTGTCAGAGGTGCAATCTGGCATTGTCGGAGAGGCACTGGGAGTGTCACAGGTGCAATTTGGCATTGTCGGAGTGTGTACCTGGCAGGCCAGAGGTGTACCTGGGGAGTGTCAGAGATGTACCTGGGAGGTCAGAGCTGCACCTGGGAGTGTTGGAAGTGTACCTGGGTGTCAGAGGTACTATGGGAAATGTCAGTGGAGTACCTGGGAGTGTCAGAGGTGTACCTGGGTGTGTCAGGAGGTGCACCTGGGAGTGTCAGAGGTATACCCTGGGAGTATCTGGTGCACCTGGAGTAACGGAGGTACCTGGGGAGTATCAGGGCTGCATACCTGGGAGTATCAGAGGTGTACCTGGGAGGGGTTAGGAGGTGGGTACCTGGAGGCTAGGGGTGTAATCTGGGAGGCCGAGGTGTAATTGGGAATGGGAGGTGCACCTGGTACTGTCGGAGGTGTACATGGCAGTGATGAGGTGTACCTGGAGGCTCAGAGATGTAACCTGGGAGGCCAGAGGTGTACCTGGGAGTGTCTGCGTACCTGGTAACATCGGAGGTGCACCTGCTAACATCGGAGGTGCACCTGGGAGTGTCAGAGGTGTACCTGGCATTGTCGGTGGTGTACCTGGAGGTCACAGGTGTACCTGGCATTGTCGGAAGCGTACCTAGCAGTGTCAGACGGTACCTGGGAGTGTCAGGAGATGCGCCCCTCAGGCCAGAGGTGCACTAGGAATGTCAGTGGAGCACTGGCTCAGAGGTGTACCTGGGAGGTCAGAGGTGCACCTGGGAGGGGTCAGAGGTGTACCTGAGGCCAGGTGTACCTGGGAGGTCAGGGTGTAACTGGGAGTGTCGGAGGTGCAACTGGAGGTCGGAGGTGCAACTTGGGAGTGCTGAGGTGTACCTGCTGGGGAGTGTCAGAGGTGTACCTGGGAGTGTCAGAGGTGTACCTGGGAGTTTCAGAGGTGCAACTGGGAGTGTCTGAGGTGTACCGCGGAGTGTCTGAGGTGTACATGGGAGTGTCTGAGGTGTCCCAGGGAATGTCAGAGTTGTACCTGGAAGTGTCAGAGGTGTACCTGGGAGTGCCAGAGATGTACCTGGGAGTGTCAGTGGTGTACCTGTGAGTGTCCGGTGTGTTCCAGGGAGTGTTAGAGGAGTACCTGGGAGTGTCAGCGGTGTTCCTGGGAGTGTCAGAGCTGTACCTGAGAGTGTCAGAGGTGTACCTGGGAGTGTCAGAGGAGTACCTGGGAGCGTCAGAGGAGTAACTCTGAGTGTCAGAGGTGTACCTGGTAGTGTCATTGGTGTACCTGGGAGTGTCAGAGGTGTACCTGGAAGCGTCAGAGGAGTACCTGGAAGTGTCAGAGGTGTACCTGGGAGTGTCTGAGGTGTATTTGGGAGTGTCAGAGGTGTACCTATGAGTGTCAGGGGTGTACCTGGGAGTGTCAGTTTTGTACCTGGGAGTGTCTGAGGTGTACCTGGGAGTGTCTGATGTGTACCTGGGAGTGTCTGAGGTGTACGTGGAGTGTCAGATGTGTATCTGGCAGTGTCAGCGGTGTACCTGGGAGTGTCAGGGGCATACCTGGGAGCATCGGAGGTGCATTTGGGATTGTCAGAGGTGTACCTGGGAGGTCTGAGGTGTACCTGGGAGTGTCTGAGGTACCTGGGGAGGTTCTGAGGTGTGCCTGGGAGGTAAGGTACCTGGGAGAGTCAGAGATGTACCTGGGAGTGCCACAGGCATACATGGGAGTGTCAGTGGTGTACCTGGGAGTGTCAGTGGTGTACCTGGGAAAGTCTGAGGTGTACCTGGGAGTGTATGAGGTGTACCTGGGAGTGTCAGGTGTGTACCAGGGAGTGTCAGAGGAACACTTGGGAGTGTCAGAGGTGTACCTGGGAGTGTCAGGGGTGTACCTGGGAGTGTCAGAGATGTACCTGGGAGTGTCGGAGGTGTACCTGGGAGTGTCAGCGGTGTATGTGGGAATGTCTGAGGTGTACCTGGGAGTGTATGAGGTGTACCTGGGAGTGTCAGGTGTGTACCAGGGAGTGTCAGAGGAGCACCTGGGAGTGTCAGAGGTGTACCTGGGAGTGTCAGGGGTGTACCTGGGAGTGTCAGAGATGTACCTGGGAGTGTCAGAGGTGTACCTGGGAGTGTCTTAGGTGTACCTGGGAGTGTCTGAGGTGTACCTGGGAGTGTCAGAGGAGAACCAGAGAGTGTAAGAGGTGTACCTGGTAGTGTCAGTGGTGTACCAGGGAGTGTCAGATGTGTACCTGCGAGTGTCAGAGGTGTACCTGTGAGTGTCTGAGTACCGGGGAGTGCCAGAGGTGTACCTGGGAGTGTCAGGTGAAAACCTGGGAGCATCAGTGTTGTACCTGGGAGTGTCAGAGGTGCAACATGGGAGTGTCAGAGGTGTACCTGGGAGTGTCGGAGGTGTTCCTGAGAGTGTCAGGGGTGTACCTGGAAGTGTCAGAGGTGTACCTGGGAGTGTCTGAGGTGTACCTGCGTGTGTCAGAGGTGTACCCGGGAGTGTCAGGGGTGTACCTGGGAGTGTCAGCGGTGAACCTGGGAGTGTCAGCGGTGTACCTGGGAGTGCCAGAGGTATACCTGGGAGTATCAGAGGTGTACCTGAGAGTGTCAGAGGTGTACCTGGGAGTGTCAGGGGTGTACCTGGAAGTGTCAGGGGTGTACCTGGGAGTGTCTGAGGTGTACCTGGGAGTGTCTGAGGTGTTCTTGGAAGTGTCTGAGGTGTACATGGACTGTCAGAGTTGTACCTGGCAGTGTCAGCTGTGTACCTGGGAGTGCCAGAGGTGTACCTGGGAGTGTCAGAGGTGTACGAAGGAGTGTCAGAGGTGTACCTGGGAGTGTCAGAAGTGAACCAGGGAGTGTCAGAGGAGTACCTGGGAGTGTCAGAGGTATACCTGGGAGTATCGGAGGTGTACCTGGGAGTATTGGAGGTGTACCTGGGAGTGTCAGCGGTGTACCTTGGAGTATCAGAGGTGTACCTGGGAGTGTCAGGGGTGTAACTGGGAGTGTCGGAGGTGTAACTGGGAATGTCAGAGGTGTACCTGGCATTGTCGGAGGTGTACCTGGCAGTGTCAGAGGTGTACCTGGGAGTGTCAGAGATGTACCTGGGAGTGTCAGAGGTGTACCTAGGAGTGTCTGAGGTGTACCTGCGAATATAGGAGGTGTACCTGCGAATATCGGAGGTGTACCTGCGAATATCGGAGGTGTACCTGGGGGTGTCAGAGGTGTACCTGGCATTGTCGGAGGTATACCTGGGAGTGTGACAGGTGTACCTGGAATTGTCGGAGGTGTACCTGGCAGTGTCAGAGGTGTACCTGGTGTCAGAGGGGTGTGCCTGGGGTGTCAGAGGTATGCCTGGGAATTATCGGAGGTGTGCCTGGGGAGTATCGGAGGTGTACCTGGGGAGTATCAGCGGTATGCCTGGGAGTATCAGAGGTGTACCTGGGAGTGTCAGAGGTGTGCCTAGTGTCAGGGTGGCTGGGGAGTGTCGGAGGTGTAACTGGGAATGTCAGAGTGTGCTGGCATTGTCGGAGTGTACATGGCAGTGACAGAGGTGTGCCTGGGAGTGTCAGAGATGTGCCTGGGGAGTGTCAGAGGTGTGCCTGGGGAGTGTCTGAGGGTGCAGGAATATCGGAAGTGTACCTGCGGAATATCGGAGGTGGTACCTGGGATTGTCAGAGGTGTACCTGGCATTGTCGGAGGGTGTACCTGGGAGTGTCAGAGGTGTGCCTGGCGATGTCAGGAAGTGTGCCTAGCAGTGTCAGAGGTGTACCTGGGAGTGTCAGAGATGTGCCTGGGAGTGTCAGAGGTGTGCCAGGGAATGTCAGTGGAGTACCAGTGTCAGAGGTGTACCTGGGGAGTGTCAGAGGTGTGCCTGGGGTGTCAAGGGGCATGGGAGTGTCAGAGGTGTCCCTGGGAGTGTCAGGGGTGTAACTGGGAGTGTCGGAGGTGGCTGGGAGTGTCGGAGGTGTAACTGGGAGTGTCTGAGGGTGTGCCTGGGGAGTGTCAGAGGTGTGCCTGGGAGTGTCAGAGGTGTGCCTGGGGTTTCAGAGGTGCAACTGGGGTGTCAGGGTGTGCAGGGAGTGTCTGGGGTGTGCCTGGGGTGTCTGGGGTGTGCCTGGGGTGTCAGAGTTGTGCCTGGAAGTGTCAGAGGTGTGCCTGGGAGTGCAAGAGGTGTGCCTGGGGTGTCAGTGGTGTGCCTGTGGTGTCAGGTGTGTGCCAGGGGTGTCAGAGGTACCTGGGAGTGTCAGTGTGCCTGGGGTGTCAGGCTGAGGTGTGAGAGGTGTGCCGGTGTCAGAGGGTGCCTGGGAGCGTCAGAGGGTAACTCTGAGTGACAGAGGTGTGCCTGGTAGTGTCATTGGTGTGCCTGGGGTGTCAGAGGTGTGCCTGGGAAGCGTCAGAGGTACCTGGAAGTGTCAGAGGTGTGCCTGGGAGTGTCTGGGGTGTATCAGGGGAGTGTCAGAGGTGTGCCTGTGAGTGTCAGGGTGTGCCTGGGGAGTGTCAGTGGTGTGCCTGGGGGTGTCTGAGGTGTGCCTGGGGTGTCTGATGTGTGCCTGGGGGTGTCTGGGGTGTGCATGGGTGTCAGATGGTGCTGGCGTGTGGCGGTGTGCCTGGAGGTGTCAGGGGTATGCCGGGGGATTATCGGAGTGTGCCTGGGAGTGTCAGAGGTGTGCCGGGAGTGTGAGGTGTGCCTGGGGTGTCTGGGGTGTGCCTGGGGTGTCTGGGGTGTGCCTGGGAGTGTGAGGTGTTGTGCCTGGGAGTCTCAGAGATGTGCCTGGGTGCCAGAGGTGTGTGGGGAGTGTCAGTGGTGTGCCTGGGGTGTCAGTGGTGTGCCTGGGGAATGTCTGGGGTGTGCCTGGGGTGTTGAGGAGGTGTGCACTGGGAGTGTCAGGTGTGTGCAGGGAATGTCAGGAACACTTGGGAGTGTCAGAGGTGTGCCTGGGGTGTCAGGGGTGTGCCTGGGAGTGTCAGAGATGTGCCTGGGGTGTGGGGGTGTGCAGTGTCAGAGGTGTGTGTGGGGAATGTCTGGGTGTGCCAGTGTATGGGGTGTGCCTGGGGTTTCAGGTGTGTGCCAGGGGTGTCAGAGGAGCACCTGGGGAATGTCAGAGGTGTGCCTGGGGTGTCAGGGGTGTGCCTGGGGTGTCAGAGATGTGCCTGGGGAGTGTCTGGGGTGTGCCTGGGGTGTCAGAGAGGGAACCAGGGGGTGTGGGGTGTGCCTGGGGTGTCAGGTTGTGCCTGGGGTGTCAGAGGTGTGCCTGGGTGCAGAGGTGTAACTGGAGTGTCAGTGGGTGTGCCTGGGTGTGTGTGCCAGGGGGTGTCAGAGGTGCCTGGGAGTGTCAGCGGTGTGCCTGGGGAGTGTCAGAGGGTGCCTGGGATTGTAGAGGTGTGCCTGGGAGTGTCAGAGGTGCCTGGGAATGTCAGGTGTGCCTGGGAGTGTCAGGGGTGTGCCTGGGAGTGTCAGAGGTGCCTGGAGTGTCTGGGGTGTGCCTGGTGTCCAGGTGTGCCTGGGAGTGTCATAGTTGCCTGGAGGGTGGGGGTGTGCCTGGAAGTGTCAGGGGTGTGCCTGGGGAGTGTCTGGGGTGTGCCTGGGGTGTGGGGTGTGCCTGGGGTGTCAGAGGTGTGCCTGGGGTGTCAGAGGTGCACCTGGGGAGTGTCAGGGGGCAGACCAGGGAGTGTCGAGGTGTACCTGGGAGTGTCAGAGGTATGCTGGAGGTGTCGGAGGTGTGCCTGGGGTATCAGGTGTGCCTGGGAGTGTCAGCGGTGTGCCAAGTGTCAGAGGGTGTGCCTGGGATGTGTCAGGGGTGTAACTGGGAGTGTCTGAGGTGTGCCTGGGAATATCGGAGGTGTACCTGCGGATATCAGGTGTGCCTGGGAGTGTCAGAGGTGTACCTGGCATTGTCGAGGTGTACCTGGGCAGTGTCAGAGGTGTACCTGGGAGTGTCAGAGATGTGCCTGGGAGTGTCAGAGCTGTACCTGGGGTGTTGGGGCGTGTGCCTGGGGAGTGTCAGGGGTGTACCAGGGAATGTCAGTGGAGTACCTGGGAGTGTCAGAGGTGTGCCTGGGGTGTCAGAGGTGTACCTGAGTGTCAGAGGTATACCTGGGAGTATCGAGAGTGTACCTGGGAGTAACAGAGTTTACCTGGGAGTATCAGCAGTATACCTGGGTATCAGAGGTGTACCTGGGGTGTCAGAGGTGTACAGTGTCAGGGTGTAACTGGAGTGTCAGGTGTAACTGGGAATGTCAGAGGTGCCTGGCATTGTCAGAGTGTACATGGCAGTGACAGAGGTGTGCCTGGGAGTGTCAGAGATGTGCCTGGGGTGTCAGAGGAGCATGGGTGTCTGAGGGTGCCTGGGAATATCGGAGGTGTACCTGCAGATATCGGAGTGTGCCTGGGAGTGTCAGAGATGTACCTGGCATTGTCGGAGGTGTACCTGGGAGTGTCAGGGTGTGCACCTGTGGCATTGTCGGAAGTGTACCTAGCAGTGTCAGAGGTGTGCCTGGGAGTGTCAGAGATGTGCCTGGGAGTGTCAGAGGTGTGCCAGGGATGTCAGTGGAGTGCCTGGAGTGTCAGAGTGTGCCTGGGATGTCAGAGGTGTGCCTAGTGTCAGAGGTGTGCCTGGGGTGTCAGAGTCCTGGGGAGTGTCAGGGTGTGACTGGGAGTGTCGGAGGTGTAACTGGGTGTCGGAGTGTGAGCACAGGAGTGTGCAGGTGTGCACGGGATGTCAGAGGTGTGCCTGGGAGTGTGAGATGTGTGCCTGGGGTTTCAGAGGTGCAGCTGGGGTGTCTGGGGTGTGCCAGGGTGTCTGAGGTGTGCCTGTTGGTGTCTGAGGGTGTGCCTGGGGTGTCAGAGGTTGTGCCTGGAAGTGTCAGAGGTGGCACCTGGGGTGGGGGTGTGCCTGGGGTGTCAGTGTGGTGTGCCTGTGAGGTGTCAGGTGTTACCAGGGGTGTCAGAGGTACCTGGGGTGTGTGAGGGTGTACCTGGGAGTGTCAGACTTTGCCTGAGAGTGTGAGAGGTGTGCCTGGGGTGTCAGAGGGTACCTGGGAGCGTCAGAGGAGTAACTCTGAGTGTGTCAGTGGTGTGCCTGTGGTGTCAGGTGTGCACCAGTGTCAGAGGTACCTGGGGTGTCAGCAGTGTGTACCTGGGAGTGTCAGACGTGCCTGAGAGTGTCAGGTGTGCACCAGGGGGTGTCAGAGGTACCTGGAGTGTCAGCGGTGTGCCTGGGAGTGTCAGACCTTTGCTGCCTGAGAGTGTGGGGGTGTGCCAGTGCAGAGGTGTAACTGGGGTGTCAGTGGTGTGCCTGGGAGTGTCAGGTGTGTGCCAGGGGAGTGTCAGAGGTGCCTGGGGTGTCAGCGGTGTGCCTGGGTGTCAGAGGGTACCTGGAGTGTCAGAGGTACCTGGGGCGTCAGAGGGAGTGCCTCGGAATGTCAGAGGTGTGCCTGAAAGTGTCAGGGTGTGCCTGGGAGTGTCAGAGGTGTGCAGGATGTCTGAGGTGTACCTGGGAGTGTCAGAGAGTACCAGAGAGTGTAAGGGTGTGCCTGGGAGTGTCAGAGTTGTACCTGGAAGTGTCAGAGGGTGTGCCTGGGGTGCCAGAGGTGTGACTGGGGTGTCAGTGGTGTGCCTGGAGTGTCAGGTGTGTACCAGAGTGTCAGAGGTACCTGAGTGTCAGCAGTGTGCCTGGGAGTGTCAGGGGTGTGCCTGGAAGTGTCAGGGGGTGTACCAGGGGAGTGTCAGAGGTGTGCCTGGGAGTGTCTGGTGTGTCTGGGAGTGTCAGAGGTGTACCTGTGATTGTCAGGGGTGTGCCTGGGGTGTCAGTGGTGTGCCTGGGGTGTCTGAGGTGTGCCTGGGGTGTCTGATGTGTGCCTGGGGTGTCTGGGGTGTGCATGGAGTGTCAGATGTGTGCCTGGCAGTGTCAGCGGTATGCCTGGGGAGTGTCGGGGTATGCCTGGGAGTATCGGAGGTGTGCCTGGGGTGTCAGAGGTGTGCCTGGGAGTGTCTGGGGTGTGCCTGGGGTGTCTGGGGTGTGCCGGGGTGTAGAGGTGTTGTGCCTGGGGTGTCAGAGATGTGCCTGGGGTGCCAGGGTGTGCATGGGAGTGTCAGTGTGCCTGGGAGTGTCAGTGGTGTGCCTGGGGAATGTCAGGGGTGTGCCTGGGGTGTATGGGGGTGTGCCTGGGGTGTCAGGTGTGTGCCAGGGAGTGTCAGAGGAACACTTGGGGTGTCAGAGGTGTACCTGGGAGTGTCAGGGGTGTACCTGGGTGTCAGAGATGTGCCTGGTGTCAGAGGTGTGTGCCTAGGGTGTCAGGGGTGTGTGTGGGAATGTCTGGGGTGTGCCTGGGGTGTATGGGGGTGTGCCTGGGGAGTTTCAGGTGTGTGCCAGGGAGTGTCAGAGGGCACCTGGGAGTGTCGAGGTGTACCTGGGAGTGTCAGGGGTGTGCAGGAGTGTCAGAATGTCCTGGGAGTGTCTGGGGTGTGCCTGGGGTGTCTAAGGTGTGCCTGGGGTGTGCAGGTGTGCCTGGGGAGTGTCAGGAGAACCAGAGTGTAAGGGGTGTGCCTGGGGTGTCAGGTTGTACCTGGGGAGCAGAGGTGTACCTGGGAGTGCCAGAGGTGTACTGGGATGTCAGTGGTGTGCCTGGGGTGTCAGGTGTGTACCAGGGAGAGTCAGAGGTACCTGGGAGTGTCAGCGGTGTACCTGGGTGTCAGAGGTGTGCCTGGGGAGTGTCAGAGGAGTACCTCGGAATGTCAGAGGTGTGCACAAGGTGTCAGGGGTGTGGAGTGTCAGAGGTGGCACCTGGGAGTGTCTGGGGTGTGCCTGGGGTGTCTCAGGTGTGCCTGGGAGTGTCATGGTTGCCTGGGGTGTGGGGTGTGCCTGGAGGTGTCAGGGGTGTGCCTGGGAGTGTCTGGGGTGTGCCTGGGGTGTATGAGGTGTGCAGTGTCTGGGGTGTGCATGGACTGTCAGGTTGTGCCTGGCAGTGTCAGCTGTGTGCCTGGGGTGCCAGGGTGTGTCCTGGGATGTCAGGGTGTGCCAGGGAGTGTCAGAGGTGCACCTGGGAGTGTCAGAGGTGAACCAGAGAGTGTCAGAGGAGTACCTGGGAGTGTCAGAGGTATGCCTTGGAGTGTCGGAGGTGTGCCTGGGAGTGTCAGAGGTGTGCCTGGGATGTGTCAAGGGTGTAACTGGGAGTGTCTCAGGGTGTACCAAGATTGGAGGTGTACCTGCGATATCAGGAGGCTTACCAGTGTCAGAGGTGGCCTGGCATTGTCGGAGGTGTGCCTGGGGTGTCTAAGTGTGCCTGGCATTTGTCGGGTGTACCTGGCAGTGTCAAGTGCCTGGGATTGTCAGAGATGTGCCTGGGGTGTCAGAGGTGTGCCTGGGGAGTGTCAGAGGTGTGCCTGGGAGTGTCAGAGGTGTACCTGGGGAGTGTCAGAGGTGTGCCTGGGGAGTGTCACAGGTGTAAATGGGAGTGTCGGAGGTGTAACTGGAGTGTCGGGTGTGGCTGGGGTGTCTGGTGTACCTAGGGTGTGCATGGGTGTGCCAGGGGAGTGTCAGGGTGTGCCTGGGGTTTCCAGAGGGGCAACTGGGGGTGTCTGAGGTGTGCAGGTGTTTGAGGTGTGCATTAGGAGTGTCTGAGGTGTACCTGGAATTGTCAGAGGTGTACCTGGCATTGTCAGGAGGTGTGCCTGGCAGTGTCAGAGGTGTGCATGGGGTGTCAGAGATGAACCTGGGAGTGTCAGAGGGTGTGCAGGCTAGGTGTCTGGGGTGTGCCTGGGGTGTCAGGAGGTGTGCCTGGCATTGTCGGAGGTGTGCAGGGAGTGTCTGGGTGTACCTGGCATTGTCGGAAGTGTACCTGGCAGTGTCAGAGGTGTACCTGGGATTGTCAGAGATGTGCCTGGGAGTGTCAGAGGGCTGTACCTGGGAGTGTTGGACGTGTGCCTGGGGAGTGTCAGGGTGTGCCAGGGAATGTCAGTGGAGTACCTGGGGAGTGTCAGAGGTGTGCCTGGGGTGGCCTGGGGTGTCAGGGGTTTGCCTGTGGTGTCTGGGGTGTGCATGGGGTGTCAGGAGGTGTGTGTGGAGTGTCTGGGGTATGCCTGGTGTCAGAGGTGTGCCGGTGTCAGGGTGTGCATGGGGTGTCTGGGGTGTGCCTGGCAGTGTCAGCAGTGTGCCTGGGGTGTCAGCGGTGTGCCTGGGAGTGTCAGAGGTGTGCCTGGGGAGTGTTGGACGTGTGCCTGGGAGTGTCAGAGGTGTGCCAGGGAATATCAGTGGAGTGCCTGGGGTGTCAGAGGTATGCCAGTGTCAGAGGTGTGCCTGGGGTGCCAGTGTGCCTGGGGTGTCAGAGGTGTGCCTGGGAGTGTCAGGGGTGTAACTGGGAGGTGTGGCACAGGTGTCGGAGAATGGCTGGGAGTGTCTGGGGAGGTGTGCCTGGGGTGTCAGAGGTGTGCCTGGGAGTGTCAGAGATGTGCCTGGGGTGACAGAGGTGTGCAGCTGGAGTGTCTGAGGTGTGCCTGGGGGTGTCTGAGGTGTGGGGAGTGTCTGGGGTGTGCACCAGTGTCAGAGTTGTGCCTGGGGTGTCAGTGGTGTGCCTGGGGTGTCAGGTGTGTGCCAGGGGAGTGTCAGAGGGTGCCTGGGGTGTCTGATGTGTGCACCTGGAGTGTCTGAGGTGTGCATGGGTGTCAGATGTGTGCCTGTGTCAGCGGTGCACCGAGTGTCAGGGGTGCCTGGGGAGTATCGGAGGTGTGCCTGGGGTGTCAGAGGTGTGCCTGGGGTGTCTGAGGTGTGCCTGGCAGTGTCTGGGGTGTGCCTGGGAGTGTAAGTGTTGTGCCTGGGGTGTCAGAGATGTGCCTGGGGTGCCAGGGGTGTGCATGGGGTGTCAGTGGTGTGCCTGGGGTGTCAGTGGTGTGCCTGGGAAGGTCTGGGGTGTGCCTGGGGGTGTATGAGGTGTGCCTGGGGGTGTCAGGTGTGTGCCAGGGAGTGTCAGAGGAACACTTGGGGGTGTCAGAGGTGTGCCTGGGGTGTCAGGGGTGTGCCTGGGAGTGTCAGAGATGTGCCTGGGGTGTCAGGTGTGTCTGGGAGTGTCAGGGTGTGTGTGGGAATGTCTGAGGTGTGCCTGGGTGTGTGAGGGTGTGCTGGGGTGTCAGGTGTGTGGGGGTGGAGGGCACCTGGGGGTGTCAGAGGTGTGCCTGGGGTGTCAGGGGTGTGCCTGGGGTGTCAGGATGTGCCTGGGGTGTCAGAGGTGTGCCTGGGGTGTCTAAGGTGTGCCTGGGGTGTCTGGGGTGTGCCTGGGAGTGTCAGAGGAGGAGACCAGAGAGTGTAAGAGGTGTGCCTGGGGTGTCAGTGGTGTGCCAGGGGTGTCAGATGTGTGCCTGGGGTGTCTGGGGTGTGCATGGGGAGTGTCTGGGGTGTGCACCGGGTGTCTGGGGTGTGCCTGGTGGTGTCAGGTTGTGCCTGTGTCAGGAGGTGTGCGGAGTGCCAGAGGTGTGTGGTGTCAGTGGTGTACCTGTGAGGTGTCAGGTGTGTGCCAGGGGATTATCAGAGGGTGCCTGGGAGTGTCAGCGGTGTGCCTGGGGTGTCAGAGGGAGAACCAGAGTGTGTAGAGGTGTGCCTGGGGTGTCAGTGGTGTGCCAGAGGTGTCAGTGTGTGTGCCTGGAGTGTCAGGAGGTGTGTGCCTGGGGTGTCAGGGTGTGCCTGTGGTGTCTGGGGTATGCCTGGGGTGTGGAGGTGTGCCTGGGGAGTTCAGAGGGTGTGCATGGGGAGTGTCTGGGGTGTGCCTGGGGTGTCTGAGGTGTGCCTGGCAGTGTCTAGGGGTGTGCCTGGGTGTCAGCAGTGTGCCTGGGAGTGTCAGCGGTGTGCCTGGGGTGTCAGAGGGGTGCCTGGGAGTGTTGGAGTGTGCCTGGGTGTCAGAGGTGTACAGGGATTGTCAGTGGAGTGCCTGGAGTGTCAGAGGTGTGCCTGGGAGTGTGTCCAGAGGTGTGCCGGGAATGTCTGAGGTATGCCTGGGGAGTGTATGAGTGTGCCTGGGGTGTCAGGTGTGTGTGCCAGGGAGTGTCAGCAGTGAACCTGGGAGTGTCAGAGGTGTGCCTGGAGTGTCAGAGGTGTGCCTGGGGAGTATCAGAGGTGTGCCTGGGGTGTCAGAGGTGTGCCTGGGAGTGTTGGACGTGTGCCTGGGGTGTCAGAGGTGTGCCAGGGGAATGTCAGTGGAGTACCTGGGTGTCAGAGGTATGCCTGGGAGTGTCAGGGTGTGCCTGGGAGTGTCAAGGTTGTGCCTGGGGAGTGTCAGGGGTGTGCCTGGAGTGTCAGGGGTGTGCCTGGGGTGTCTGGAGGTGTGCCTGGGGTGTCTGGGGTGTGCCTGGAAGTGTCTGAGGTGTGCATGGACTGTCAGAGGTTGTGCCTGGCAGTGTCAGCTGTGCCTGGGAGTGTCAGAGGTGTGCCTGGGGAGTGTCAGAGGGTGTGCCAGGGGTGTGTCAGAGGTGTGCCTGGGGTGTCAGGGTGAACCAGGTGTGAGAGGAGTACCTGGGAGTGTCAGAGGTATGCCTGGGAGTGTCAGGAGGTGTGCCTGGGGAGTGTCAGGAGGTGTGCCTGGGAGTGTCAGCAGTATACCTGGGAGTATCAGAGGTGTGCCTGGGAGTGTCAGAGGTGTGCCTGGGGAGTGTCAGGGGGTGTAACTGGGAGTGTCGGAGGTGTAACTGGGAATGTCAGAGGTGTCCCTGGCATTGTGGAGGTGTACCTGGGAGTGTCAGAGTGTGCCTGGGGTGTCAGAGATGTGCATGGTGTCAGAGGTGTGCCTGAGTGTCAGAGGTGTACCTGGGAATATCGGAGGTGTGCCTGCGAATGTCAGGAGGTGTGCCTGGGGAGTGTCAGAGGTGTGCCTGGCATTGTCAGGTGTGCCTGGGAGTGTCAGAGTGTGCCTGGGATTGTCGGGAGGTGTGCCTGGGGGTCAGAGGTGTGCCTGGGAGTGTCAGGTGTGCCTGGGGTGTCAGAGCTGTGCCTGGGAGTGTTGGACGTGTGCCTGGGAGTGTCAGAGGTGTACCAGGGAATGTCAGTGGAGTACCTGGGAGTGTCAGAGGGTGTACCTGGGGGGTTCAGAGGTGTGCCTGGGAGTGTCAGAGGTGTGCCTGAGTGTCAGAGGTGTCCTGGGAGTGTCAGGGGTGTGCCTGGGAGTGTCGGAGGTGTACCTGGGAGTGTCAGGAGGTAACTGGGAGTGTCTGGGGTGTGCCTGGGAGTGTCAGAGGGGTGTACCGAGTGTCAGAGGTGCCTGGGGTTTCAGAGTGCTGGGAGTGTCTGAGGTGTGCCGGGGTGTCTGAGGGTGTGTGCCTGGGGTGTCTGGTGTGCCTGGGGAGTGTCAGAGTTGTGCCTGGAGGTGTCAGAGGTGTGCCTGGGAGTGCCAGAGGTGTGCCTGGGGAGTGTCTGTGGTGTGCCTGTCAGTGTCAGGTGTGCCTGGGGAGTGTCAGTGCCTGGGAGTGTCAGCGGTGTGCCTGGGAGTGTCAGGCTGTGCCTGAGAGTGTCAGAGGCGTGCCTGGGAGTGTCAGAGGTGCCTGGGAGCGTCAGAGGTAACTCTGAGTGTCAGAGGTGTACCTGGTAGTGTCATTGGTGTGCCTGGGGAGTGTCAGAGGTGTGCCTGGAAGCGTCAGGGGAGTGCCTGGAAGTGTCAGAGGTGTGCCTGGGAGTGTCTGAGGTGTATCTGGGGTGTCAGGGGTGTGCCTGTGAGTGTCAGGGTGTGCAAGTGTCAGTGGTGTGCCTGGGAGTGTCTAAGGTGTGCCTGGGGTGTCTGAGGTGTGCAGGGAGTGTGGGGTGGCAATGGGTGTCAGATGTGTGCCTGGCAGTGTGCGGTGTGCCTGGGAGTGTCAGAGGTATGCCTGGGGAGTATCAGAGGTGTGCCTGGGAGTGTCAAGGTGTGTGCCTGGGAGTGTTGGACGTGTGCCTGGGGTGTCAGAGGTGTACCAGGGAAAGTCAGTGGAGTGCTGGGGTGTCAGAGGGGTATGCCTGGGGAGTATCAGAGGTGTGCCTGGGAGTGTCAGGGTTGTGCCTGGGTGTCAGGGGTGTACCTGGAAGTGTCAGGGGTGTGCCTGGGGTGTCTGAGGTGTACCTGGGGTGTCTGGGGTCCTGGGTGTCTGAGGTGTGCAGGACTGTCAGGTTGGCTGGCGTCAGCTGTGTGCCTGGGGTGCCAGAGGTGTGCCTGGGGTGTCAGGAGGTGGCCAGGGGTGTCAGAGGTGTGCCTGGGGTGTCAGAGGTGTACCAGGGAGTGTCAGAGGTGCCTGGGGAGTGTCAGGGGTATGCAGGTGTCAGGTGTGCCTGGGGTGTCGGAGGTGGCCTGGAGTGTCAGAGGTGTGCCTGGGAGTATCAGGGTGTGTACCTGGAGGTGTCAGAGGTGTGCCTGGGAGTGTCAGGGTGTAACTGGGGAATGTCAGAGGTGTGCCTGGCAGTGTCAGGGAGGTGTGCCTGGGGTGTCAGAGGTGTGCCTGGGAGTGTCAGAGATGTGCCTGGGGAGTGTCAGAGGTTGTGCCTGGGGGTGTCAGGGGTGTACCTGGGAATATCAGGTGTGCCTGCGAATGTCAGGAGGTGTGCCTGGGAGTGTCAGGTGTGCCTGGGATTGTCGGAGTGTGCCTGGAG
The DNA here is from genome assembly GCF_018991925.1 of Homarus americanus. Taxonomy (NCBI): domain Eukaryota; kingdom Metazoa; phylum Arthropoda; class Malacostraca; order Decapoda; family Nephropidae; genus Homarus; species Homarus americanus. The sequence goes on from NW_024715282.1 coordinate 17,801, forward strand.
TGTCAGAGGTTGTGCCTGGCATTGTCGGAGGTGTGCCTGGCAGTGTCAGAGGTGTGCCTGGAGTGTCAGAGGTGTGCCTGGGGAGTGTCAGGCTGCCTGGGGAGTGTTGGACGTGTGCCTGGGAGTGTCAGAGGGTGTGCCAGGGAATGTCAGTGGAGTAACTGGGAGTGTCAGAGGTGTACTGGGGAGTGTCAAGGTGTACCTGGGGGTGTCAGAGGAATTGACACCTGCAAGTGTCAGAGGTGTCCTAAGTGTCAGGGGGTGTAACTGGGAGTGTCGGAGAGTGTAACTGGGGTGTCAGGTGTAACTGGGAGTGTCTGAGGTGTACTAGAGTGTCAGAGGTGTGCCTGGGGTGTCAGAGGTGTACCTGGGGTTTCAGGAGTGCAGCTGGAATTATCGGAGGTGTGCCTGGGTGTCAGCATGCCTGGGGTATCAGGGTGTGCCTCAGGTGTCAGAGGTGTGCCTGGTAGTGTCAGGGGGTGTGTGACTGGGGAGTGTGGGAGGTGTAACTGGAATGTCAGAGTGTGCCTGGCATTTGTCAGGAGGTGTGCCTGGCAGTGTCAGAGGTGTACCTGGAGTGTCAGAGATGTGCCTGGGGTGTCAGAGGTGTGCCTGGGAGTGTCAGAGGAGGTGTGCCTGGGGAATATCAGTGTGCCTGCGAATATCGGAGGTAATGCCTGGGGAGTGTCAGAGGTGTGCCTGGCATTGTCGGAAGGTGTGCAGGGTGTCACAGGTGTGCCTGGCATTGTCAGGTGTGCCTGGCCGGTGTCAGAGGTGTGCAAGAGTGTCAGAGGTGTGCCTGGGGTGTCAGGCTGTGCCTGGGGTGTTGGACGTGTGCAGAGTGTCA
>NW_024715283.1:0-18413 GCF_018991925.1 Homarus americanus
TGGGAGGTCTGAGGCGTACCTGGAGTGTCAGAGGTGTACCTGAGGCGTCAGGAGGTGCACCTGGAGTGCGTCAGGGGTGTACCTGGCGTGTCATGGTGTACCTGGGAGTTTCAGAGGTGTACCTGGGAGGTCGGAGGTGTACCTGGGTGTGTCATTGGGAGGTTTACCTGGGAGTGTCTGAGGTGTTCCTGGGAGTGTCAGAGGTAATTTGGGAGTGCTCAGGGGTGAACCAGGGAGTGTCAGAGGAGCACCTGGGAGTGTCAGAGTGTGTAGCTTGAGCACGGAGGTGTACCTGAAGTATCGGAGGAATCTGAGCAGTCGAGGTGCACCTGGGAGGTCAGGGTGAAAATAATTAGGGAGTGTCAGAGGTGCAATCTGGGAGTGTCAGAGGTGCACCTGGGAGCAAGCGTCAGGGGTGTACCTGGGAGGCCAGGGGCGTACTTGGGAGTGTCATGTGTGCACCTGGGAGTAACTGAGGTGTATTTGGGAGCATCAGATGTGTACCTGGGAGTGTCTGAGGTGTACCTAGGAGGTAAGTGGTGCACCTGGGAGTGTCAGAGGTACCTGGGAGGCCTGGGAGGTGTACCTGGAGCATCAGAGGAGGACCTGAGAGTGTCAGAGTTGTAAAATCTGGAGTGTCAGAGAAAATTGGGAGGTCAGGAGGTGCACCTGGGAGTGTCAGAGGTCTACCCAGAGTGTCAGTGTACCTGGGAGGTCAGAGGAGCACCTGGAGCATCAGAGGAGTACCTGGGAGTGCTCAGAGGTGTACCAGGGAGTGTCAGAGGTGTACCTGGGAGTGTCAGTGGTGTACCTGGGAGTCCCATTATGTACCTGGGAGGTCAGAGGTACCTGGAAGTGTCTGGAGGTGCACCTGAAGCGTCAGAAATACCTGGAGTGTTTGAGGTGTACCTGAGTGTCAGACGTATTACCTGGGAGTGTCGGGTGTAACACCGGAGTGTCAGCGTGTACCTGGGGAGGTCAGAGGTGTACCCAAGTGTATCGGAGGTGTACCTGGTGTGTCAGAGGTGTACCTGAGTGTCAGAGGTACCTGGGAGTGTCAGAGGTGTACCTGGGAGTGTCAGAGGTGTACCTGGGAGGCCAGGGGTGTAATCCGCTGGGAGTGTCGGAGTTAACTGGAGTGTCAAAGGTGTACCAGCGAGTGTCAGAGGTGTACCTGGGAGTGCCGGGGTGTACCTGAATTGTCAGGGTGTACCTGGTAGTGTTCAGGGGTGTACCTATGAGTATCGGCGGTGTATCTGGGAGCGTCGAGGTACCTGGCAGCAAGTCAGAGATAAAATCGGGCGTCAGAGGTGCACCTGCGTGTCTGAGGTGTACCTGGGAGTGTCGGAGGTGTACCTGGAGTGTCAGTGTACTTGGGAGTGCTCAGGGGTGTACCTGGCAGTGTCAGAGCTGTACTTGGGAGTGTCAGGGTGTACCTGGCAGTGTCAGAGCTGTACTTGGGAGGCTGAGGTGAAACCAGGGAGTGTCATAGGAGTACCTGGGAGTGTCAGAGGTGTACCTGGAGTATCGGAGGTGTACCTGGAGCATCGGAGGTACCTGGAGTGTCAGAGGTGTACCTGAGTGCCAGAGAGGTGTAAATTTGGGAGTGTCAGAGATGTACCTGAGCATTAGTGTAACTGGGAGTGTCGGAGGTGTAACTGGAGTGTCTGAGGTGTACCTGGGAGTGTCAGTGGTGTACCTGGGAGTGTCAGAGGTGTACCTGGGAGGTCAGAGGAGTACCTGGGAGGTCAGGAGGTGTACCTGGGAGCACCAGGGAGACCTGGTAGTGTCAGAGGTGGGCACCTGGAGCGTCAGGAGGTGCACCTGGGAGTGTCAGTGGTGTACCTGGCAGGCCATTGGTGTAATTTGGGAGGTCTGAGGTGTACCTTGAGTGTCTGAAGTGAATGGAGTGTCAGAGTGTGTACCAGGAAGTAAGGTCAGAGGAGTACCTGGGAGCATCAGAGGAGTACCTGGAGTGCCGGGGAGGTGGCACCTGGAGGCCATTGGTGTACCTGGGAGTGTCAGAGGTGTACCTGAAGTGTCGGAGGTGTACCTGAAGTGCTGGGAATTGTACCTTGGGTGTGTCTGAGGTGTACCTGGGAGTGCCAGAGGTGTACCTGGAGCGTCAGAGGTGCACCTGGGAGGTCAGGTGTACCTGGGCATGTCAGCGGTGTACCTGGGAGTGCTCAGAGGTGTACCTGGGAGTATCGGAGGTGTACCTGGTGTGCGTCAGAGGTGGCAATCTGGGAGTGTCAGAGGTGTACCCGCTGTGCGTCAGAGGTGTACCTGAAGTGTCGGATAGGCACCCGAAGCGTCAGAATGTTCCTGGAGTGTCTGAGGCGTACCTGGCTGTGGCTCAGAGGTGTACCTTGGGAGTGTCAGAGGTGCACCTGGGAGGTCAGGTGTACCTGGGCGTGTCATGGTGTACCTGGGAGCCTTCAGAGGCGTACCTGGGAGATTTGAGGTGCACCTGGGTGTGTCAGAGGTGTACCTGGGAGTGTCTGAGGTGTTCCTGGAGTGCTCAGAGTGTACTTGGGAGTGTCAGGGTGAACCTATGTCAGAAATGTTCCTGGAGTGCCTGAGGTGTACCTGGGAGGCCGAGGTGTACCTGGAGCATCAGAGGAGTAAATCTGGGAGGTCAGAGGTGTAAATTTGGAGGTCAGAGGTGTACCTGGAGCATCAGAGGAGTACCTGAGAGGTCAGAGTTGTACCTGGAGTGTCAGAGGTGTACCAGGAATGTCAGTGGTGTACCTGGGAGGCGTCAGAGGTACCTGTGAGTGCTTCAGGGGTGCACCTGGGAGGCCAGAGGAGCACCTGGAGCATCAGAGAGCACCTGAGCAGTCAGAGGTGTACCAGGGAGTGTCAGAGGTGTACCTGGGAGTGTCAGTGGTGTACCTGGGAGTCTCATTGGTGTACCTGGAGTGTCAGAGGTAACGGAAGTGTCGGAGGTGTACCTGGAAGTGTCAGAAATGTACCTGGGAGGTTTGAGGTGTACCTGGGAGTGTTGTGACGTATAATTGGGAGTGTCAGGGGTGTAACACGGAGGTCAGCGGTGTACCTGGGAGTGTCAGAGGTGTACCTGGGTGTATCGGAGGTGTACCTGCGTGTCAGAGGTGTACCTGGGAGTGTCGAGGTGTACCTGGGAGTGTCAGAGGTACCTGGGAGTGTCAGAGGTGTACCTGGGAGGCCAGTAATTGGGAGTGTCGAGTTGTAACTGGGAGTGTCAAAGGTGCACCAGGGAGTGTCAGAGGTACCTGGGGATGTCAGGTGCAATCTGGATTGTCAGGGTGTACCTGTAGTAAGTCAGGTGTAACGGCGAGCATCGGCGGTATCTGGAGCGGCCTGAAAATCTGGCAGGTCAGAGATGTACCTGGGCAGTGTCAGAGTGTGCACCTGTGTCTGTGTACCTGGAGTGTCGGAGGTGCAAATTGGGAGTGTCAGGGGTACCTGGGGAGGTCAGGGGTGTAAATTCTGGCAGTGTCAGAGCCGTACTTGGAGTGTCAGGGGTGTACCTGGTGCGTCAGAGCTGTAATTTGAGTAAGTCAGAGGTGAAACCAGGGAGGTCATAGGAGTACCTGAGGCCAGAGGTGTACCTTGGAGTATCGGATGTACCTGAGCATCGGAGGCAACCTGGGAGGTCAGAGGTACCTGGTACCCTGGGGAGTGTCAGATACCTGGAGTGTCAGGGTGTAACTGGGAGTGTCGGAGGTGTGAACTGAGTGTCTCGAGGTGTACCTGAGCACAGTGGTGTACCTGGGAGGCTCGTAGAGGTGTACCTGGAGTGTCAGAGGAGTACCTTGGGAGGTCAGAGGTGTACCTTGGGGAGCACTCAGGGAGTACCTGGTAGTGTCAGAGGTACCTGGAGCGTCAGAGGTGTACCTGGGAGTGTCAGTGGTGTCTGGCAGTGTCATTGGTGTACTTGGGAGTGTCTGAGGTACCTTGAGTGTCTAAAGTGAACATGGAGTGTCAGGAGTGTGTACCAGGAAGTGTCAGAGGAGTACCTGGGAGCATCAGAGGAGTACCTGGAGTGTCAGATAAAATTTGGGAGGTCATTGCGTACCTGGGAGCGCGTCAGAGGTGTACCTGAAGTGTCGGAGGTGTACCTGGAAGTGTCAGAATTGTACCTGCGTGTCTGAGGTGCACCTGGGAGCGTCAGAGGTGCAATCTGGAGTGCTCAGAGGCACCTGGGAGCGTCAGGGGTGTACCTGGGCATGTCAGCGGTGTACCTGGGCGTCAGGAGGTACCTGGGAGCATCGGAGGTGTACCTGGGTGTGTCAGAGGTGTACCTGGGAGTGTCAGAGGTGTACCCGCGTCAGAGGTGTACCTGGAAGTGTCGGAGGTGTACCTGGAAGTGTCAACAGAATGTTCCTGGAGTGTCTGAGGCGTACCTGGGAGTGTCAGAGGTACCTGGGAGTGTCAGGAGGTGCACCTGGGAGTGTCAGGTGCCCTGGGCGTGCTCGCTGGTGTACCTGGGAGTTTCAGGAGGTGTACCTGGAGCATCGGAGGTGTACCTGGGTGTGCCGAGGTGTACCTGGGAGGTCTGAGGTGTTCCTGGAGGTCAGAGGTGTACTTGGGAGTGTCAGGGGTGAACCTGGAAGTGTCAGAAATTCTGGAGTGTCTGAGGTGTACCTGGGAGTGTCAGGGTGCACTTGAGCGTCAGCAAAAATCTGGCAGTGCCGAACTGCACTTGGGAGTGTCAGGGGTGTACCTGGTGTGTCAGAGCTGTACTTGGGAGGTCAGAGGTGAACCAGGGAGTGTCAGAGGAGTACCTGGGAGTGTCGAGGTGTACCTGGGAGAATGGAGGTGTAATTGGGAGTACCGGAGGTGTACCTGGGAGGTCAGAGGTGTACCTGGGAGTGCTTTTGTGAGGTGTACCTGGTGTGTCAGAGGTGTACCTGGGAGTGTCAGGAGGTGCACCTGGGAGGTTGTGTACCTGGCGTGTCATGGTGTACCTGGGAGTGTCAGAGGTAAAATTGGGAGATTGAGGTAAAAATTTGGTGTGTGAGAGGTGTACCTTGGAGTGTCAGGAGGTGTACCTGCCAGTGTCAGAGGTGTACCTGGAAGCGTCGGAGGTACCTGGTGTCAGAAATGTTCCTGGGAGTGTCTGAGGTGCACCTGGGAGTGTCGAGGTGTACCTGGGAGTGTCAGAGGTGCACCTGGGAGTGTCAGGGTGTACCTGGGCGTGTCATGGTGTACCTGGGAGTGTCAGAGGTGTACCTGGGAGTATTGGAGGTGTACCTGGTGTGTCAGAGGTGTACCTGGGAGTGTCTGAGGTGTTCTTGGAGTGCTCGTCAGAGGTGTACTTGGGAGGTTGGGGTGAACCAGGAGTGTCAGAGGAGTACCTGGAGTAAGCCAGAGGGTACCTTGAAAGTATCGGAGGTGTGCCTGAAGCATCGGAGGTGTACCTGGGAGAGTGTCAGGAGGTGTACCTGGGAGTGTCAGGTGAAAATACTAGGAGTGTCAGAGGTGTACCTGGAGTGTCAAAGGTGCACCTGGGAGTGTCTGAGGTACCTGGGAGTGTCGGAGGTGTACCTGGGAGTGTCAGGGTGCACCTGGAGTGTCAGGTGTAATTTGAGGTCAGAGGGTGCAAATCTGGGATTGTCTAAGGTGTATTTGGGAGTATCAGAGGTGTACCTGGGAGTGTCTGAGGTGTACCTAGGAGTGTAAGTGGTGTACCTGGGAGTGTCAGAGGTGTACCTGGGAGTGTCAGAGGTGTACCTGGGAGCATCAGAGGAGTACCTGGGAGTGTCAGAGGTGTACCTGGGAGTGTCAGAGGTGTACCTGGGAGTGTCAGTGGTGTACCTGGGAGTGTCATTGGTGTACCTGAGGAGGTCTGAGGTGTACCTGGAGTGCCGACGTACCTGGGAGTGTCAGGGGTGTACCTGGTGTCAGCGGTGTACCTGGGAGTGTCAGAGGTGTATCTGGGAGTATCGGACGTGTACCTGGTGTCAGGGTGTACCTGGAGTATCGGCGTATCTGGGAGTGTCAGAGGTTACCTGGCAGTGTCAGAGATGTACCTGGCAGTGTCAGAGGTGTACCTGTGTGTCGAGGTGTACCTGGGAGTGTCGGAGGTGTACCTGGGAGTGTCAGGGGTGTACCTGGGAGTGTCAGGTGTACCTGGCCGTGTCAGAGCTGTACTTGGGAGTGTCAGGAGTGTACCTGGCAGTGTCAGAGCTGTACTTGGGAGTGTCAGAGGGAACCAGGAGGTCAGAGGAGTACCTGGAGTGTCAGGGTGCACCTTGGAGTATCGAGGTGTACCTGGGAGTGTCGGAGGTGTACCTGGGAGTGTCAGGGTGTACCTGGGAGTGTAGTGGTGTACCTGGTCGTCAGGAGCTGTACTTGGGAGTGTCAGGGTGTACCTGGAGTGTCAGATGCACTTGGGAGGTCAGAGGACCAGGAGGTCAGAGTACCTGGGAGGTCAGAAGGTGTACCTGGGAGTATCGGAGGTGTACCTGGGAGTATCGGAGGTGTACCTGGGAGTGTCAGAAGTGTACCTGGGAGTGTCAGGTGTACCTGGCGTGTCAGCGGTGTACCTGGGAGGTCAGAGGTGTACCTGGGAGTACGGAGGTGTACCTGTGTCAGAGGTGTACCTGGGAGTGTCAGAGGTGTACCTGCCAGTGTCAGAGGTGTACCTGGGAGAAACGGAGGTGTACCTGGTGTGTCAGAGGTGTACCTGGAGTGTCTGAGTGTTCTGGGAGGCAGAGGTGTACTTGGATTGTCAGGGGTGTACCTGGGAGTGTCAGGGGTGTATGTGAGTATCGGCCGTGTATCTGGGAGTGTCAGAGGTGTACCTGGCAGTGTCAGAGATGTATCTGGCAGTGTCAGAGGTGTACCTGGGAGTGTCTGAGGTGTACCTGGGAGTGTCGGAGGTGTACCTGGGAGTGTCAGGGGGTGACCTGGGAGTGTCTGAGTTGTACCTGGGAGTGTCAGAGGTGTGCCGGGAGTTTCTAGAGGTGTACCTGGGGTATCAGAGGTGTACCTGGGGTGTCAGAGGTGTACCTGGGAGTGTCAGTGGTGTACCTGGGGTGTCAGTGATGTACCTGGGAGGTGTTATTGGTGTACCTGGGAGTGTCAGAGGTGAACCAGGGGTGTCAGAGGAGTACCTGGGAGTGTCAGAGGTGTACCTGGGAGTATCGGAGGTGTACCTGGGAGTTTCAGGTATAACTGGGAGTGTCAAAGGTGTACCAGGGGTGTCAAGAGGTGTACCTGGGAGTGTCAGGGGTGTACCTGGGATTGTCAGGGGTGTACCTGGGAGTGTCAGGGGTGTACCTATGAGTATCGGCGGTGTATCTGGGAGTGTCAGAGGTGTACCTGGCAGTGTCAGAGATGTACCTGTGTCAGAGGTGTTCCTGGGTGTGTCTGAGGTGTACCTGGGAGTGTCGGAGGTGTACCTGGGTGTCAGGGGTGCCTGGGAGTGTCAGGGGTGTACCTGGCAGTGTCAGAACTGTACTTGGGAGTGTCAGGGGTGTACCTGGCAGTGTCAAGCTGTATGGGAGTGTCAGAGGTGAACCGGGAGTGTCAGAGGAGTACCTGGGGTGTCAGAGTGCTGGGAGTATCGGAGGTGTACCTGGGAGTACGGAGGTGTACTGGGGTGTCAGAGGTGTACCTGGGAGTGCCAGAGGTGTACCTGGGTGTGTCAGAGGTGTACCTGGGAGTGTCAGAGGTGCTGCTGGGTGTCAGGGGTGTACCTGGGCGTGTCAGCGGTGTACCTGGGAGTGTCAGAGGTGTACCTGGGTATCGGAGGAGGTGTACCTGGGTGTGTGAAGGTGTACCTGGGAGTGTCAGAGGTGTACCTGCCAGTGTCAGAGGTGTACTGGAAGTGGGAGGTGTACCTGGAAGTGTCAGAAATGTTCCAGGAGTGTCAGGGGTGTACCTGGGCGTGTCAGCGGTGTACCTGGGAGTGTCAGAGGTGTACCTGGGAGTATCGGAGGTGTACCTGGGTGTGTCAGAGGTGTACGGGAGTGTCAGAGGTGTTCCTGTAGTGTCAGAGGTGTGCTTGGGAGTGTCAGAGGTGAACCAGGGAGTGTCAGAGGTACCTGGGAGTGTCAGAGGTGTACCTTAAAGTATCAGGTGTGCCTGGAAGTATCGGAGGTGTACCTGGGAGTGTCAGAGGTGTACCTGGGAATGTCAAGGTGCACCTGGGAGTGTCTGAGTGTACCTGGGGTGTCGGAGGTGTACCTGGGAGTGTCAGGGGTGTACCTGGGGTGTCAGGGTGTACTGGGGTGTCATAGGTGTACCTGTTGTCTGAGGTGTGGGAGTATCAGAGGTGTCCACCTGGGAGTGTCTGGAGGTGTACCTAAGTGTAAGTGGTGTACCTGGGAGTGTCAGAGGTGTACCTGGAGAGGTCAGAGGTGTACCTGGGAGCATCAGAGGGTACCATGTCAGAGGTGTACCTGGGAGTGTCAGAGGTGTACCTAGGGTGTCAGTGGTGTACCTGGGAGTGTCAGAGGTGTACCTGGGAGCATCAGAGGGTACCTGGAGTGTCAGAGGTGCAAGGGTGTCAAGTGTGCGGAGTGTCAGTGGTGTACCGGGAGTCTCATTGGTGTACAGAGTGTCTGAGTGTACCTGGGAGTGTCGACGTATACCTGGGAGTGTCAGGGGTGTAAATGGGAGTGTCAGCGGTGTACCTGGGAGTGTCAGAGGTGTATCTGGGAGTATCGGAGGTGTACCTGGGAGTGTCAGGGGTGTACCTATGAGTATCGGCGGTGTATCTGGGAGTGTCAGAGGTGTACCTGGCAGTGTCAGAGATGTACCTGGCAGTGTCAGAGGTGTACCTGGGTGTGTCAGAGGTGCACCTGGGAGTGTCAGGGGTGTACCTGGGCGTGTCAGCGGTGTACCTGGGAGTGTCAGAGGTGTACCTGGGAGTATCGGAGGTGTACCTGGGTGTGTCAGAGGTGTACCTGGGAGTGTCTGAGGTGTTCCTGGGGTGTCAGAGGTGTACTTGGAGTGTCAGGGGTGAACCAGGGGTGTCAGGGGTACCTGGGAGTGTCAGAGGTGTACCTTAAAGTATCGGAGGTGTGCCTGGAAGTATCGGAGGTGTACCTGGGGTGTCAGAGGTGTACCTGGGAAGTGTCGGAGGTGTACCTGGGGTGTCAGAGAGGGTACCTGGGAGCATCAGAGGAGTACCTGGGGTGTCAGAGGTACTTGGGAGTGTCGGAGGTGTACCTGGAAGTGTCAGAATGTTCCTGGGAGTGTCTGAGGCGTACCTGGGAGTGTCAGAGGTGTACCTGGGAGTGTCAGGGGTGTACCTGGGCGTGTCAGCGGTGTAGCTGGGAGTGTCAGAGGTGTACCTGGAAGTGTCAAATGTTCCTGGGAGTGTCTGAGGCGTACCTGGGAGTATCAAAGTGTACCTGGGAGTGTCAGGGGTGTACCTGGGCGTGTCAGCGGTGTACCTGGAGTGTCAGAGGTGTACCTGGAAGTGTCAGAATGTTCCTGGGAGTGTCTGGGGCGTACCTGGGAGTGTCAGAGGTGTACCTGGGAGTATCGGAGGTGTGCACCAGGTGTGTCAGAGGTGTACCTGGGACTGTCAAGGTGTACCGGGAGTGTCAGAGTTGTACCTGGGAGTGTCAGGGTGTACCTGGGATTGTCAGGAGTGTACCTGGGAGTGTCAGGGGTGTACCTGTGAGTATCGCGTGTATCTGGGGTGTCAGAGGTGCCTGGCAGTGTCAGAGATGTATCTGGGCAGTGTCAGAGGTGTACTGGGAGTGTCTGAGGTGTACCTGGGAGTTTCTGAGGTGTACATGGGAGTGTCAGAGGTGTACCTGGGAGTGTCAGTGGTGTACCTGGGAGTGTCAGTGGTGTACCTGGGAGTGTCATTGGTGTACCTGGGAGTGTCAGGGGTGTACCTGGGAGTATCAGAGGTTTACCTGGGAGTGTCTGAGGTGTACCTAGGAGTGTCAGAGGTGTACCTGCCAGTGGCAGAGGTGTACCTGGAAGTGTCGGAGGTGTACCTGGGGTGTCTGGGGTGTACCTGGGGTGTCAGAGGTGTACCTGGGGTGTCAGGGTGGCCTGGGATTGTCAGGGGTGTACCTGGGAGTGTCGGGGTGCCTGTAGTATCGGTGTATCTGGGGTGTCAGAGGTGTACCTGGCAGTGTCAGAGATGTACCTGGCAGTGTCAGAGGTGTTCCTGGGTGTGTCTGAGGTGTACCTGGGAGTGTCGGAGGTGCCTGGGAGTGTCAGGGGTGTACCTGGGAGTGTCAGGGTGTACCTGGCAGTGTCAGAACTGTACTTGGGGTGGGGGTGTACCTGGCAGTGTCAGAGCTGTACCTGGGGTGTCAGAGGTGAACCAGGGGTGTCAGAGGTACCTGGGGTGTCAGAGGTGTACCTGGGGTATCGGAGGTGTGCCTGGAGGTACGGAGGTGTACCTGGGAGTGTCAGAGGTGTACCTGGGAGTGCCAGAGGTGTACCTGGGTGTGTCAGAGGTGTACCTGGGAGTGTCAGAGGCGCACCTGGGAGTGTCAGGGTGTACCTGGGCGTGTCAGCGGTGTACCTGGGAGTGTCAGAGGTGTACCTGGGAGTATCGGAGGTGTACCTGGGTGTGAGAGGTGTACCTGGGAGTGTCAGAGGTGTACCTGCCAGTGTCAGATGTGTACCTGGAAGTGTCGGAGGTGTACCTGGAAGTGTCAGAAATGTTCCTGGAGTGTCAGGGGTGTACCTCGTGTCAGCGGTGTACCTGGGAGTGTCAGGGTGTACCTGGGAGTATCGGAGGTGTACCTGGGTGTGTCAGAGGTGTACCTGGGAGTGTCTGAGGTGTTCCTGTGAGTGTCAGAGGTGTGCTTGGGAGTGTCAGGGGTGAACCAGGGAGTGTCAGAGGAGTACCTGGGAGTGTCAGAGGTGTACCTTAAAGTATCCGAGGTGTGCCTGGAAGTATCGGAGGTGTACCTGGGAGTGTCAGAGGTGTACCTGGGAATGTCAAAGGTGCACCTGGGAGTGTCTGAGGTGTACCTGGGAGTGTCGGAGGTGTACCTGGGAGTGTCAGGGTGTACCTGGGAGTGTCAGGGGTGTACTTTGGAGTGTCATAGGTGTACCTGGGATTGTCTGAGGTGTATTTGGGAGTATCAGGAGGTGTACCTGGGGTGTCTGAGGGTGTACCTAGGGTGTAAGTGGTGTACCTGGGAGTCTCAGAGGTGTGCCTGGGAAGGTCAGAGGTGTACCTGGGAGCATCAGAGGAGTACCCGGGTGTCAGTGTACCTGGGAGTGTCAGAGGTGTACCTAGGGTGTCAGTGGTGCCTGGGGTGTCAGAGGTGTGCCTGGGGCATCAGAGGGTACCTGGGAGTGTCAGAGGTGTACCTGGGGTGTCAGAGGTGTGCGAGTGTCAGTGGTGTACCTGGGAGTCTCATTGGTGTACCTGAGAGTGTCTGAGGTGTACCTGGGAGTGTCCGACGTATACCTGGGAGTGTCAGGGGTGTAAATGGGAGTGTCAGCGGTGTACCTGGGAGTGTCAGAGGTGTATCTGGGAGTATCGGAGGTGTACCTGGGAGTGTCAGGGGTGTACCTGAGTATCGGCGGTGTATCTGGGAGTGTCAGAGGTGTACCTGGCAGTGTCAGAGATGTACCTGGCAGTGTCAGAGGGGTGTGCCTGGGTGTGTCAGAGGTGTGCACCTGGGGTGTCAGGGGTGTGCCTGGGCGTGTCAGTGGTGTACCTGGGAGTGTCAGAGGTGTACCTGGGAGTATCGAGGTGTACCTGGGTGTGTCAAGTGTACCTGGGGTGTCAGAGGAGTACCTGGGAGTGTCAAGTGTACCTAAAGTATCGGAGGTGTGCCTGGAAGTATCGGAGGTGTACCTGGGAGTGTCAGAGGTGTACCTGGGAGTATCGGTGTACCTGGGAGTGTCAGGAGGAGTACCTGGGGCATCAGAGGGTACCTGGGGTGTCAGAGGTGTACCTGGGAGTGTCAGAGGTGTACCTGGAAGTGTCAGAATGTTCCTGGGGTGTCTGAGGCGTACCTGGGAGTGTCAGAGGTGTACCTGGGAGTGTCGGGGTGTACCTGGCGGTGTCAGCGGTGTACCTGGGAGTGTCAGAGGTGTACCTGGAAGTGTCAGAATGTTCCTGGGAGTGTCTGAGGCGTACCTGGGAGTGTCAGAGGTGTACCTGGGAGTGTCAGGGGTGTACCTGGGCGTGTCAGCGGTGTACCTGGGAGTGTCAGAGGTGTACCTGGGAGCATCAGAGGAGTACCTGGTAGTGTCAGAGGTGTACTTGGGAGCGTCAGAGGTGTACCTGGGAGTGTCAGTGGTGTACCTGGCAGTGTCATTGGTGTACCTGGGAGTGTCTGAGGTGTACCTGGAAGTGTCGGGTGTACCTGGAAGTGTCAGAAATGTGCTGGGAGTGTGGGGTGTAACTGGGAGTGTCAAGGTGTACCAGGGGTGTCAGAGGTGTACCTGGGAGTGTCAGGGGTGTGCCCGGGATTGTCAGGTGTACCTGGGAGTGTCAGGGTGTACCTATGAGTATCGGCGGTGTATCTGGGAGTGTCAGAGGTGTACCTGGCAGTGTCAGAGATGTACCTGGCAGTGTCAGAGGTGTATCTGGGTGTGTCTGAGGTGCTTGGGGTGTCGGAGGTGTACTGGGGTGTCAGGGGTGTACCTGGGAGTGTCAGGGGTGTACCTGGCAGTGTCAGAACTGCCTTGGGAGTGTCAGGGGTGTACCTGGCAGTGTCAGAGCTGTACTTGGGAGTGTCAGAGGTGAACCAGGGGTGTGAGGAGTACCTGGGAGTGTCGAGAGGTGTACCTGGGAGTATCGGAGGTGTACCTGGGTGTGTCAGAGGTTTACCTGGGAGTGTCAGAGGTGTCCTGCCAGTGCAGAGGTGTACCTGGGAGAATCGGAGGGTGCCTGGTGTGTCAGAGGTGTACTGGGGTGTCTGGTGTTCTGGAGTGTCAGAGGTGTACTTGGGAATGTCGGGGTGAACCGGGAGTGTCATGGAGTACCTGGGAGTGTCAGAGGTGTACCTTGGGGTGTCAGAGGTGTGCCTGGGGTGTCAGGGGACAATCTAGGGAGTGTCAAGAGGTGTACCTGGGAGTGTCAGAGGTGCACCTGGGAGTGTCTGAGGTGACCTGGGAGTGTCGGAGGAGTACCTAGGAGTGTAAGTGGTGTACCTGGGAGTGTCAGAGGTGTACCTGGGAGTGTCAGAGGTGTACCTGGGGTGTCAAAGGAGTACCTGGGGCATCAGAGGAGTACCTGGGAGTCTAGGGGTGTCCTGGGGTGTCAAAGGGTGTACCTGGGAGTGTCAAGGGGTGTACCTGGGAGGTGCAGGGTGTACCTGGGATGTCAGAGGTACCTGGGAGCATCAGAGGAGTACCCGGGAGTGTCAGAGGTGTGCCTGGAGTGTCAGAGGTGTACCTGGGAGTGTCAGTGGTGTACCTGGGAGTGTCAGTGAGGTGTACCTGGGAGTGTCATTGGTGTACCTGGGGTGTCAGTGTGCCTGGAAGTGTCGGAGGTGTACCTCGAAGTGTCAGAAATGTACTTGGGAGTGTCTGAGGTGTACCTGGGAGTGTCAGAGGTGTACCTGGGAGTGTCAAGGGTGTACATGGGAGTGACAGCGGTGTACCTGGGGGTGTCAGAGGTGTACATGGGAGTATCGGATGTGTACCTGGGTGTGTCAGAGGTGAACCTGGGAGTATCGGAGGTGTACCTGGGTGTGTCAGAGGTGTACCTGGGACTGTCAAAGGTGTACCTGGGAGTGTCAGAGTTGTACCGCGAGTGTCAGGGGTGTACCTGGGATTGTCAGGATGTACCTGGGAGTGTCAGGGGTGTACCTGTGAGTATCGGCCGTGTATCTGGGAGTGTCAGAGGTGTACCTGGGAGTGTCAGAGGTGTACCTGGCAGTGTCAGAGGTGTACCTGGGGTGTCTGAGGGTGTACCTGGGAGTTTCTGAGGTGTACCTGGGAGTGTCAGAGGTGCCTGGGGTGTCAGAGGGTACTGGGGCATCAGAGGGTGTACCTGGGGAGTGTCAGAGGTGTACCTGGGAGTGTCAGAGACACTGGAGTGTCTGAGGTGTGCCTGGGGTGTCAGAGGTGTACCTGCCAGTGTCAGGGTACCTGGAAGTGTGGGTGTGCCTGGAAGTGTCAAGTGTTCCTGGGGTGTCTGAGGGCTGCCTGGGGTGTCAGAGGTGTACCTGGGGTGTCAGGAGGTGTACCTGGGAGTGTCAGCGGTGTACTGGGAGTGTCAGAGGTGTACTGGGAGGATCGGAGGTGTGCCTGGGTGTGTCAGAGGTTTACTGAGTGGGGGTGTGCCTGCGAGTGTCAGGAGGTGTACCTGGGAGAATCGGAGGTGGCTAGGTGAAGGTATGCAGGAGTGTCGGAGGTGTACATGGGAGTGTAAGAAGTATACCTGGGAGTGTCGGAGGTGTGCCTGGGGTGTCTGGAAGTGTACCTGGGAGTGTCAGAGGTGTACCTGGGAGTGTCAGGGGTGTAACTGTGAGTCTCGGAGGTGTAACTGGGAATGTCAGAGGTGTACCAGGGAGTGTCAGTGGAGGACATGGGAGTCTCAAAGGTGTACCTGGGAGTATCAGAGGTGTACCTGGGAATATCGGAGGTGTACCTGGGAATGTCAGAGGTGTACCTGGGAGTGTCGGAGGTGTACCTGGGAGTGTCACAGGAGTACCTGGGATTGTCAGAGGTGTACCTAGCAGTGTCAGAGGTGTACCTGGGAGTGTCAGAGATGTACCTGGGAATGTCAGAGGTGTATCTGGGAGTGTCGGACGTGTACCTGGGAGTGTCAGAGGTGTATCTGGGAGTCTCAGAGGTGAACCAGGGAGTGTCAGTGGAGTGCCTGGGAGTGTCAGAGGTATTCCTGGGAGTATCAGAGGTATACCTGGGAGTGTCAGAGGTGTACCTGGGAGTGTCAGGGGTATAACTGTGAGTCTCGGAGGTGTAACTGGGAATGTCAGAGGTGTACCAGGGAGTGTCAGTGGAGGACATGGGAGTCTCAAAGGTGTACCTGGGAGTATCAGAGGTGTACCTGAGAATATCGGAGGTGTACCTGGGCATATCGGAGGTGTACCTGGGAGTGTCTGATGTGTACCTGGGAGTGTCAGCGGCGTACCTGGGAGTGTTAGACGTGTATCAGGGAGTGACAGAGGAGTACCTAGTAGTGTTAGAGGTGTACCTGGGAGTGTCAGAGGTGTACCTGGGAGTGTCAAGGGTGTACCAGGGAATGTCAGTGGAGTACCTGGGAGTGTCAGAGGTGTACCTGGGAGAGTCAGAGGTGTGCCTGGGGTGTCAGAGGGATGTGCCTGGGGAGTGTCAGAGGTGTGCCTGGGGTGTCGGAGGTGTGCATGGGGTGTGGGGGTGTGCCTGGGGTGTCAGGTGTGCCTGGGGAGTGTCAGGAGGTGTGCCTGGGGTGTCAGAGGTGTACTTGGGGTGTCAGGTGTGCCTGGGAGTGTCGGCAGTGTGCCATAGAGTGTCTCTGAGGTGGACCTGGCAGTGTCTGAGGTGTACCTGGCAGTATCGGAGGTGTACCTGGGAGTGTCAGAGGTGTACCTGGGAGTATCAGAGGCGTACCTGGGAGTGTCAGGGGTGTAACTGGAAGTCTCGGAGGTGTAACTGGGAATGTCAGAGGTGTACCAGGGAGTGTCAGTGGAGTACCTGGGAGTCTCAAAGGTGTACCTGGGAGTATCAGAGGTATAACTGGGAATATCGGAGGTGTACCTGGGAATATCGGAGGTGTACCTGGAAGTGTCAGAGGTGTACCTGGGAGTGTCAAAGGTGTACCAGGGAGTGTCAGAGGAATACCTAGGAGTGTCAGAGGTGTACCTGGGAGTGTCAGAGGTGTACCTAGGAATATCGGAGGTTTACCTGGACGTGTCAGACTTGTACCTGGGAGTGTCGGAGGCGGACCTAGGAGTGTCAGAGGTGTACCTGGGAGTATCAGAGGTGTACCTGGGAGTGTCAGAGGTGTACCTGGGAATGTCAGAGGTATACCAGGGAGTGTCAGTGAAGTAACTGGGAGTCTCAACGGTGTACCTGGGAGTATCGGAGGTGTACCTGGGAATATCGGAGGTGTACCTGGAAATATCGGAGGTGTACCAGGGAGTGTCAGAGGTGTACCTGGACGTCTCAGAGGTGAACCTGGGAGTGTCACAGGTACCTCGGATTTTCAGCGGTGTACCTGGCAGTGTCAGCGGTGCACCTGGGTGTGTTAGAGGTGTATCAGGGAGTGTCAGAGGTGTACCAGGGAGTGTCAGTGAAGTAACTGGGAGTCTCAAAGGTGTACCTGGGAGTATCGGAGGTGTACCTGGGAATATCGGAGGTGCACCTGGGAATATCGGAGGTGTATCAGGGAGTTTCAGTGGAGTACCTGGGAGTCTCAAACGTGTACCTGGGAGTATCAGAGGTATAACTGGGAATATCGGAGGTGTACCTGGGAATATCGGAGGTGTACCTGAGAGTGTCAGAGGTGTACCTGGGAGCGTCAGAGGTGTACCTGGGAGTGTCACAGGTACCTCGGATTGTCAGAGGTGTACCTGGCAGTGTCAGCGGTGCACCTGGGTGTGTTAGAGGTGTATCAGGAGGTCAGAGGTGTACCTGGGAGGCCAGGTGTACCTGGGATTGTCAGAGGTGTACCTGGGAGTGTCAGAGGTACCTGGGAGTGTCGGTGGAGGTGTGGCTGGCGGGAGTGTAAGAAGTGGCACTGGGAGTGTTTGGAGGTACCTGGGAGCAAGTCGGAGGTGTACCTGGGAGCAAGTCAGAGGTGTACTTGGGAGTGTCAGAGGTGTACCTGGGAGTGTCAGCGGTGTACCTGGGAGTGTGTGAGGTGTACATGGGAGTGTCAAAGGTGTGCCTGGGAATGTCAGAGGTGCACTTGGGAGTGTCTGAGGTGGACCTGGCAGTGTCTGAGGTGTACCTGGCAGTATCGGAGGTGTACCTGGGAGTGTCAGAGGTGTACCTGGGAGTATCAGAGGAGTACCTGGGAGTGTCAGAGGTGTTCCTGGGAGTGTCAGGGGTGTAACTGGAAGTCTCGGAGGTGTAACTGGGAATGTCAGAGGTGTACCAGGGAGTGTCAGTGGAGTACCTGGGAGTCTCAAAGTGTTCCTGGGAGGTCAGAGGTACCTGGGAGTGTCAGAGGTGTACCTGGGAATGCCAGAGGTATACCAGGGAGTGTCTGAGGTGTACATGGGAGTGTCAGAGGTGTGCCTGGGAGTGTCAGAGGTGTACCTGGGAGTGTCAGAGGTGTACCTGGGAGTGTCAGAGGTGTACCTGGGAGTGTCAGAGATGTACCTGGGAGTATCAGAGGTGTATCTGGGAGTGTCGGACGTGTACCTGGGAGAGTCAGAAGTGTACCAGGGAATGTCAGTGGAGTACCTGGGATTGTCAGAGGTGTACCTGGGAGTGTCAGAGGAGTACCTGGGAGTGTCAGAGGAGTACCAGGGAGTGTCAGTGAAGTAACTGGGAGTCTCAAAGATGTACCTGGGAGTATCGGAGATGTACCTGGGAATATCGGAGGTGTACCTGGGAATATCGGATGTGTACCAGGGAGTGTCAGAGGTGTACCTGGACGTCTCAGAGGTGAACCAAGGAGTGTCAGAGGAGTACCTGGGAGTGTCAGAGGTGTACCTGGGAGTATCGGAGGTGTACCTGGAAGCATCAGAGGTGAACCAGGGAGTGTCAGAGGAGTACCTGGGAATGTCAGAGTTGTACCTGGGAGTGTCGGAGGCGGACCTGGGAGGTTGTGAGGGTACCTGGGAGTATCAGAGTTGTACCTGAGTGTCAGAGGTACCTGGGAATGTCAGAGGCATGCCCAGGGAGTGTCAGGAGGTGTACCTGGGGTGTCAGAGGTGTACCTGGGAGTGTCAGGGGTGTACCTGGGAGTGTCAGGGGTGTACCTGGGAGTGTCAGAGGTGTACCTGGGGTGTCAGGGTGTACCTGGGAGTGTCAGAGGTGTACCTGGGAGTGTCAGGGGTGTACCTGGGAGTGTCAGAGGTGTGCCTGGGAGTGTCAGAGGTGTACTGGGGTGTCTGAGGTGTACCTGGGGTGTCAGAGGGTGTACCTGGGGTGTCAGAGGTGTGCCTGGGGTGTCAGAGGTGTACCTGGGGTGTCATGATGTACCTGGGGTGGTGTACCTGGGGTGTCAGAGGTGATCAGGGGTGTCAGAGGTGTACCTGGGGTGTCAGAGGTGTACCGGGGGTGTCAGAGGTGTACCTGGGAGTGTGTGTCAGTGGGTGTACCTGGGAGTGTCAGAGGTGTACCTGGGAGTGTCAGGGTGGCACCTGGGTGTCAGAGGTGTACCTGGGAGTGTCAGTGTGCCTGGGAGTGTCAGAGGTGTACCTGGGAGTGTCAGAGGTGTACCTGGGGTGTCAGAGGTGTGCCTGGGAGTGTCGAGGTGTACCTGGGAGTGTCAGAGGTGTGCCTGGGGTGTCAGAGGTGTACCTGGGAGTGTCAGAGGTGTACCTGGGAGTGTCAGGGGTGTACCTGGGAGTGTCTCG
>NW_024715284.1:0-5000 GCF_018991925.1 Homarus americanus
TCAGAGGAATGGCAGTGGAGCGCGATCTATGAATTCCACTAGCCAGGTCTGTCTCCCAATTGAACATTATTACTCTCTCGGCGCGCACGTCGCCACCACGGTTTCCGCGACAGCAGCAGCATCATGATGTTGCGTCTATTGTAAGTCCGGAACCGGGTTATTCGGCTGTTCGCGAACAGTCAGGTTTTAACCTTGCCTAACAAACGATCAAACAACTTCCACTCTCGAGGTGCGGTACGGTGACTGTCCTATCGTCCGCTCTTGTATGCTGGATTGCACTATTTCACTATATTAAGGGGAGAGGGTGCCTTCACACACATATTCGATGTGAAATATCTTCCGCCCCCCAGCGGAGCGCTTCGGCGCCTCTGCGAAGCAAAACGCGGCATTCAAAAACAACAACCAAAATTGCCGTCGATTTCCTCTCCCTGCCCTGCAATGGCTGGAGCAGAAGGAGAGCGAGAGAGAGAATAGTCTCATTGGGTCAGAGGAATGGCAGTGGAGCGGGTTAATGGCGAGTAGGCTCGCGATCTATCAATTACACTAGCCAGGTCGCTCTCCCTATTGAACATTATTACTCTCTCACGTCGCCACTGCGGTTTCCGCGACAGCAGCAGCATCATGATGTTGCATCCACCAATTAGTCCGGAACCGGGTTATTCGGCTGTCTGCGAACAGTCCGGTTTTAACCTTACCCAACAAACAACATCCACTCTCGAGGTGCGGTACGGTGAATGTCCTATCGTCCGACCTTGTATGCTGGATTGCACTATTTCACTATATTAAGGGGAGAGGGTGCCTTCACACACATATTCGGTGTGAAATATCTTCCGCCCCCCAGCGGAGCGCCTCTGTGAAGCAAAGCGCGGCATTCAAAACAACAACCAAAATTGCCGTCGCTTCCCTGCCATGCAATGGCTGGAGCAGAAGGAGAGAGATTTTAGTCTCATTGGATCAGAGGAATGGCAGTGGAGCGGGCTTATGGCGAGTAGGCTCGCGCTCTATCAATTACACTTGCCAGGTCTCTCTTCCGTTTGGACATTATTTACCCCGTCTCTCTCTCGGCGCACACGTCGCCACCCTACTAGTTTCCTTCACAGCATATGCTGCGGCCTTTCAGTCCGGGCTCCCCTTCGCCTTGCTGTCTGCCCAACTTAGCGGACTTGCGTTGGCTGATCACCCCGTCTTCGCGTCTGTGCCGGCCTTCAATGCAGCGCCCAACCGTCTCTTGACCGAGATTCATTGCACTAGTCCACGCGCAAACGGCTACCCTAAATGTGCATAGACAACGCTCATGGTTCAACACGACCAGGGCGCAGTCTGGGAGCCGAGTATACTAAAAAGAGAGTTTAGCAGCCAAAACTCGTCAAAGCACACGTTGGGTTACCCCATCACCTAACAACGATGATGGCGGTTCCCACCTGTGAAATACACAACCTAACCAATATTGGGCGACGATGGCGCTCATGAGCCCACGTCCCCACAAACAGTAAGAGAAAGAGAGAGAGGAGGAGATGGGCCAATGTGCGGTCCCTCGCCCAATGTCTTATGCTTCGCTGGGGCAAAGAGAAGAGAAGAGAAGAGGAGCGGATAAGGGAGGAGATTGGCCAACGTGCGGTCCCTCGCCCAATGTCGGCTGCCTCGCTGGAGCTGGGTAAAGAGGAGAGGAGCGGATAAGGGAGGAGATTGGCACACACGGTGGCGCTGCCGGCGCCGAGGATAGCAAGAGAAGGTGCAGTTTGATCTGATCATCTGGTTTGCTATTTCTCTAAGGCCAACGTGCGGTCCCTCGCGCAATGTCGGCTGCCTCGCTGGGGCAAAGAGAAGAGGAGAGGATAAGGGAGGAGATTGGCACACACGGTGGCGCTGCCGGCGCCGAGGATAGCGAGAGAAGGTGCAGTTTGATCTGATCATCTGGTTTGCTATTTCTCTAAGGCCAACGTGCGGTCCCTCGCCCAATGTCTTCTGCCTCGCTGGGGCAAAGAGAAGAGGAGCGGATAAGGAGGAGATTCGCCAACGTGCGGTCCCTCGCCCAATGTCGGCTGCCTCGCTGGAGCTGGGGCAAAGAGGAGCGGATAAGGGAGGAGATTGGCACACACGGTGGCGCTGCCGGCGCCGAGGATAGCAAGAGAAGGTGCAGTTAGATCTGATCATCTGGTTTGCTATTTCTCTAAGGCCAACGTGCGGTCCCTCGCCCAATGTCTTCTGCCTCTCTCTCAATCTCACTATTTTGGCCGCCGTGATAGGCGCCGCCAACAGCAGCAGCTACCTGGTTGATCCCGCCAGTAGTCATATGCTTGTCTCAAAGATTAAGCCATGCATGTGTAAGTACAAGCCGATTTAAGGCGAAACCGCGAATGGCTCATTAAATCAGCTATGTTTCATTGGATCTGTAAACCCACTTACTTGGATAACTGTGGCAATTCTAGAGCTAATACATGCAATTGGTCTCTGACCGCAAGGGAAGAGCGCTTTTATTAGTTCAAAACTGGTCGGGCCCCGGTCCGTAACCCACCTGTGGTGAATCTGAATAACTTCGGGCTGAGCGCACGGTCTCCGCACCGGCGCCGCTTCTTTCAAGTGTCTGCCTTATCAGCTTTCGATTGTAGGTTATGCGCCTACAATGGCTATAACGGGTAACGGGGAATCAGGGTTCGATTCCAGAGAGGGAGCCTGAGAAACGGCTACTACATCTAAGGAAGGCAGCAGGCACGCAAATTACCCACTCCCGGCACGGGGAGGTAGTGACGATAAATAACGATGTGAGTCTCATCCGAGGCCTCGCAATCGGAATGAGTACACTTAAACTTTTTAACGAGTATCCTATTGAGGGCAAGTCTGGTGCCAGCAGCCAATTCAGCCCCAATAGCGTATTAGTGCTGGTTGCGGGTTAGCGCCTGCAGTTGATCTCAGTTCCGACTGACGGCACCGCCCGGTGTTTACTGTCACCGCCTGAACAAGTTGCCCTGCCGGGCTTCAAAATGTGATGCTCTTTTGTCGAGTGTCCTGGAGGCCGGAGAGTTTACTTTTGAAAAAAATTAGAGTGCTCAGAGCAGGCTATTTGAATGGCTCAATGGTGATGCATGAATAATGGAATAGGACTCAATTTATTTGTTGGTTTTCGGTCCAGAGGCATGACTGAATCGAAATAGGCGGGGTATTCTGTATTGGTGACGCTAGAGGTGAAATTTTGGACCGTTTCCAAGACGAACTGATTGCGAAAAGACGGAAGACGTTTTCTACTAATCAGAACGAAAGTTAGAGGTCTGAAGGCGATCAGATACCGCCCTAGTTCTAACCATAACGATCCGCGATTCTTTCTATGAACTTACAGAGCTTCTGAAATACGTTGAAACTTAAAGGAATTGACGGAAGGGCACCAATTATGGAGCCTGCGGCTTAATTTGACTCAACACGGGAAACCTCACCAGGCCAAGACACCGGAAGGATTGACAGATTGAGAGCTCTTTCTCGATTCGGTGGGTGGTGGTGCATGGCCGTTCTTAGTTGGTGGAGCGATTTGTCTGGTTAATTCCGATAACGAACGAGACTCTGGCCTACTAAGTAGTCGACGGATCTCCAGAAAATGGTGTCCAGTTCGCAACTTTTTCTTAGAGGGATAAGCGGCAATTCTAGCCGCACGAGATTGAGCAATAACAGGTCTGTGATGTCTTTAGATGTTCTAAATGTAAGGCCATTAATTGAAGGATCACCTGAGTTTTCCTCTGAGAGGAGCAACCTGTTCAAAGCCTTTCTGATAGGATTGGGCTTGCAATTGTTTCCCTATGAACGAGGAATTCTTCAGTAAGTGCAAGTCATCAGCTTGCGCTGACTACGTCCCTGCCCTTTGTACACACCGCCCGTCGCTACTACCGATTGAATGATTTGGTGAGGCCTTCGGACTGGCGCTCTTGGATTGTCGGCCCCGTTGCCCGCGAGGGTTTTCTGGGGTCGTCGCCTCGAGCTGACGGAAAGATGTCCAAACTTGATCATTTAGAGGAAGTAAAAGTCGTAACAAGGTTTCCGTAGGTGAACCTGCGGAAGGATCATTAACAGAGAGAAAGAGAACGGGGCGCTCTTAAAACTACTACTCTCCTGATTTGGGCGGTCTCGGGCTATGCTCTGGCAACTCCAGCAGGGAAAGAGGACAATCCCGGCCCCCGCACCAAAAATAGGTACCACGCTGTGGGTGGACCACACTCGGGCGAGAGCGCGAAGACCGGAGGAGGACGGACAGGGCTTTGGACAGCTGCCCGTCCGTTCCTTACTACCGGCGAATAAGCCTCTTGACCCAAAAAGAGTGAAATTCTAGTGTCAAAAAACAACAACAAGCCGTCCGGCCAAACCCAAACCACAAACTTGGGCTATATCTGTCAAACCCTTTCATCGAGACTCGACCTGTGATGGTTAGTCGCAAAAAGACCAAATGGCAAATACACAACTCTTAACGGGGGATCACTCGGCTCGTGGGTCGATGAAGACAGCAGCAAACTGCGTGTCGGTATGTGAATCGCAAGAATACCAGATACATCGACAAGTTGAACGCATATTGCGGCGGCGGCAGCCATATGAGCTTGTCGCCGCCACTCTACGAGGGTCGGAAATATACATCCATCGGTTGCTGCGAGTTCGGTGCCTGCTGACTGTCTCCCCGACACGAGGGTAACCCGAACCGAGCTTCCGCCTTGGGGTTTAATCGCCCGCGCCTTGCGCGAGGCGTTCTTAAAAACAAGCAAGCCTATCACTAGCAAGTCCATGGACTTGGCGCACGCACATTCAACCACAACAAAGCGACAGTTGTCGCCCTCGCAAATAACTGGAGGCGGCGCTCTTTTGCCTGCTGTCCACAGAGACACGAATGGCCGTCGGCCGCTCATGGCTGATGCTGCACATGTTCTAAGAGGCACTCCATCCCACGAAGAGGAAACGAAACCGGGTCGGATATCTTTTAAGTAAGCCCCGCCGGAATTTCGTCTATCACCTCGAAAAGAGTGCTTGGC
>NW_024715284.1:12500-33755 GCF_018991925.1 Homarus americanus
CTTTGAACAGAGAGGCGAACTTGTCGATCCGGCAAGGGAACCTGTGATAATTAAGGGCACCTTGTCAGGGGTCACCGGTAGGTGGCAACTTTAGATATTACTATAGTCTGGGTAACCTGGGTGCAGAGCCCGACGCGCCCGTCCAAGGCAGGGTCGTCACTGCTCCCAGGCAGGGCCTAATGTTATAGGTAGGATTAGATGTAATCAGAAGATGACAACTAGCATTAGAATAAAACATAGAGATAAGGGACACTCTATTGGAAGGGGAAAAGTGGCAGAAATCACTTACAACAAACTGCAAGTCCCACTAACTAGAATATTCAGCACCAATGAAGGTTTTAAAGTAATCTGTAAAGATGACTTTGATTCAGATAAAATCCTTTCAAAAGAAGCAAGAGATATATTTTACAATGAAGGCCTTATTGTTGTCATGCCACCAGAACAACAAGCAAAAAGATCAGTTTTTGTTCGTCAAGTCGATCAAGAGATCGGGAGGAAGACCTGAAAGAAGAACTGGAACGCCAAAATAGGTGGATGAAGATTGAAGAAGTCATTAAGATAAAGGACTATACTCATGTTTGAAGAAGTGTCAATGGCTGAGAAAGTTTTACAACAGGGCTTTCTAATATTCAACATGTCAGTCACACCACATCAAATAAAGAAGGAGACATTCATCAGTCTGCAAACTTGCTTCTCCTGCTACAAATATGAAGAACACACAACGAGAGACTGTCCGGAAAAAGAAAAAAAGTACTGCTCAGATTGTGCAGGCGACGACCATGCCTACACTGAATGTAAGAATACACATGTTGGCTGTCTCAACTGTAAGAAGAAACGGAATGTATACATAGGACATAGGACGTTAGCAATGGCATGCCCAATAAAACACATGATAAAGAGTACAAGAAACAAGGAAAAAGGAACATAAGACAGAAGGATACGACATACGTCGAAATAGCAAAGGGAAAGGCGGTCCAAAGGCTCATAAACCAGAATCCACAGTATTAAACCTAAGTGAGCCAATACATGATAAAATAATGATTAGTATGATCCATGCACATTTTTAATATCATTGCACCCGGATCATACAATGAGAATTAAGGAAAATGTTTAAATTGAATAACCTGCAGAATGATATTTCAGAGAATCACAATCGAAAAACTATTTCCGAACCCAACATATGCAGAAGCGGGCAGAGAGAAAGACTACATCAAGACGAACAAAGGTTTGAGCAAGAAGCAACAGCTGATACACAAGGAACACAAGCGACTGATAGAGATCCCAGACAAATGACTAGAAGTGACAAAGAGAAGATAGAAATAACAAAAGGACAGACAAAGGAGTAGGAGGAGAGAAGATAAGATGGAAACTGATCACAATATACAACCTGAATCTGCTGAAGAAATTGGATTAAAAGTTATCACTACAACAAAACATGGAATCCCAACATCGAGACCAACAGGAGGGACAATAGTAAAAACTGTGAAGGAGGGATATACAAGTGGACATATCAAGAAAAATCCCTAAGTGAAGATTATGTCTGGTCACTAATTACTACGGACAAACCTAAGATTGCGGCCAAAGACTTTAAAATAGTAGAGGCCCGTCAGGTATAGAAGAGTGGGGAAGCGGGAAACAGGATGATAGGTCTCACTCAACGGCTGCCACAATCCAAGTATAAAGAAATAATGGACAATAGACAAACAGTAAGAACTTTAAGAATAATACACAACGTAAGAAACTGGAAGACCGAGAGAATTAACCTAGTAATATATCCCTTGAAATTGACCTGACATTATACTAATAAACAGTCAAGTGAGACAGAAAACAACAACATAAAACTCTTTAACTATTATGTAAACTAAAAAGAAATAAATCGGGCGAGAAAATGACGGAGTAGCGATAGCGGTTAAAAGAAACTTAAAATTTAAACTGGTGATGACTTCAGGATGAATTCTAGCAATAAAATAAATACAACTCAAGGAGACATGGTATTTGCTACTTACCTATAAGAGGCTATTAAAATTGGCTAACAATAGTCATCCGATGTACATCTTAGGAGACTTTAACGCCAGACATAGGATTTTTGACAATACAAATAATAACGTCGTGGGAAACGCCCTTAATCAATTAATAAATTTAGGGAAAATCAATCATCTGGGTCCTAACTTTTCAACCTGGAGAAATCACAATACACAATCGACACCAGACAAAATTTTTACCAACAACAAAGCCTTTTTCAATTACCATATAATACAGGGACCTCTTACAGGCAGTGACCATCTGCCAATTATACTAACACTGTCAACAAGCCCCATACAGATACCAATAAAAAAGAGACTGAAAATGAGTAAAACAGACTGGGACAGCTTCAAAGACGACTTAAGTAATCACCACTCGATTAACCTACAAGAGAAAACAACAGAAGATATAGACTCAGAAATGGACAGACTGCACTCAGCAATAAAAACATCTATAACCAAACACACTCCTACTTCACACTTTAGAACATTACCCAACAACAGACTACCAGAAGAAGTTAAATTAATCCAGACCTATTACAATGAAATAAACAGGTATATGGAAAGACACGGCAGTAACAGATGGCTATTGTTACGAGTTGGGGATTTAGAATATAGTTATACGTCTACCCAGATCCCAACAGGTAACAACAATAAAAAACAAAGACAATCGGACTATAAAAGGGTAGACAAAGGATGCGAGTTTTCGTTGTATATAATAGAGTACCATAAATCCCTTAACAAAATATTCAGCTTATAAATTACCCTTAACCAAACTTAACCTAAACATTAACAGTATATACATATTAATAAACATAAAACAATCTCGAAGCAAGTGGACGTAAATTAATACAAGAGATACTAGTACTTAAGTGAGGAGCTGAGATGGCTGACGAGTAAGGCTGAGTATTGTAGAAGACGGTAGGTAGTCACTGCACGTACGTAGGTTTAGAGGATAGATGATCCTGTGGTCACTTCCCAGAGCCAAGTGCTCTCTCCTCGAATTGGAGGTGACGCAACAACCAGGATAGGGAGAAGGAAACCTCGGAGTGGTAACTAAGACGAGTCATACTCGTGTCTCGTCCCTAGATGGCGTTGCTCGTGGTGCTGGGTAGGTAGATCAGGACAATAGATGGCGTGCTTCGTAGTGCTGGGTGGAGGGTTCGTAACACACCCCCTCCAAAGACCTCCGTAGCGCGGGCGCGAAGGAGGTGATCACCTGGTGCGTCTGGAGAGTAGCTGCTGCATTTCCACTGGAGCTCGGGATAAGGAGTCTGCAATCAGGTTATAGGGCTGGGTGAGGAGAGCCCAGCGGAGGATTCGCTGGTTGGAGGTCTTGTTGGTTTGGATGAACGTGAGTGGGTTATGGTCGGTGAAGACTAGGGTTGTTTGTGGGCAAGACTGGAGGTAACATTCAAACTTCTTTATTGCCAACACCAGAGCCAAGGCCTCCTTCTCTATGGTCGAGTAGTTGGTCTGATGTTTTTCAACTTGGCGGAGTAATATGCCACAGGGTGAAGAACATCAGTGGTTGGGTCGGGTTGTAGGAGCACAGCCCCTCCGACACCACTAGCGTCGATTTGCAGATGGAAGGGCGAGGTGTAGTCAGGCTTGGAGGCAAGGAAGGCTTTGAGGCGGTGGAAAGACTGGTCGCACCTCTGGTTCCAGATGTAAGGACCGCAGAACTGGTAAGGTCTGTGAGGGGTCCGGCCACGCTGGAGAAGTTACTGCAGAACCGACGGTAGTAGCCGCACATCCCCAGGAAGCGCATGAGTTCCTTCCTCGTCCTTGGAGTGGGGAAGGACAAGATGGCTCTAACGTTTGCGTCCTTGGGTCTCACCATACCATGCCCAACGATATGTCCCAGGTAAGTCACTGAGGCCCGGCCAAAAGCAGATTTAGCCAGGTTTATGGTGAATCCAGTCTCTTGCAGTCGTGCAAACAGTATCTCCAAACGCACCAGATGTTCGTCCCAGCTGTCCGACACCACCACCAGGTCATCCAGGTAGGCGAACGTCCCACCGGGTCCTGAATTAGGAAGTTGATGGCCCTCTGGAATGTGGCCGGAGCATTAGAAAAGCCAAACGCCATAACCAAATATTGAAAAAGACCAAATGGAGTTATAAATGCCGAGATTATTTTGGCCCTATCCGTGAGTCCCACTTGATAATATCCTTTCAATAAGTCCACCGTACTGATAAATTTGGCACAGCCTATGCTGTCTATTATATCTTCAATCAAAGGTAAAGGGTAGGAGTCTGAGACAGTGACCTGGTTCACTTTACGATAATCGGTACAGAAACGAAAAGTGCCATCGGGTTTTGGAATGAGAAGGCAAGGTGAAGCCCAGGGGAGGTACTAGGCTCAGCTAAGTTATGTTTTAACAAAAATCTACCTCCTTTTCATAATCTCTTTTTTTTGTGGATTTAGTCGATAGGCTGATTGCCTAATGGGTTGTACATCATCCGAGATTAGCTTAATATCATGTTTAAGTATATTGCAAAACCCTGGGAGGTCTGATGTGACTTTAGGAAATGTTGATAATAACTTAGTGAGATCTTTTGCTTGAGATGGATTCAGAACAGAAAAATACTCATCCAAGTTGTTGAGTATGTGACTGTTAGTAGGGTTTTCTTTAGGTAGAGGGAAGTCTAAATTCTCCAATACAGGTTGACTTATAGCCTCTGGGATGTCTTCCTCTGACTGCCTGGAATGGTAAAGTTTCATGAGATTAATGTGAACAAGTTGTGAATCTTTTCTGCGATCAGGAGTATGGACTATATAGTTGAGAGGAGATAGTTTATTAGCAACTATATAGGGACCAGTAAACTTGCTTTTAAGGGGAGAGCCTGGAATGGGTAGAAAGAGTAACACTTTGTCACCTGGAGAAAATGATCTTTTAACTAATTTAGGTTGGGACTTCACCATTTTTCTTGGACTTTTTAAGTTTGACTGAGCAATGGTTCGGACTTCAGTTAATTTGTCCCTTAAAGTGTCAATGTATTGATGGAGCAAACCACTGCTCCTTTACTATTTTAAGGGGTCCCCTTATTTGTCTCCCATATAGTAACTCGACGGGAGAAAACCCAATGACTCCTGAGGACATTCCCTGATGGCAAAGAGTAACAAGTCTATGCTTTCATCCCATTCCTTTTGGTGTTCTATACAGTATTTTTTGAGCATTGATGTACAATGGTCCACACTGAGGTCTTTCATCACCTGTTTGAAAAGATTGCTCGTAAAATTGGTGCCCTGATCGGATTGGATCTCTTTAGGAATGCCCACTGAAGTGAAAAGGTGCAAAAGATGTTTGATTACGGTTTTTGAAGTGATGCTTTTAAGGGGAAAAGCCTCAGGATAACGTGTACTGGTATCCATAACTGTGAGCAGGAATTGATTTCCCTTCTTAGTCTTTGGTAATGGGCCCACACAATCCACAACAATCTTTTCAAATGGTGTAGAAAATACTGGGATGGGCTTAATATGACAAGATTTTAGGTATTTTGACACATCCTTCCTAAGTCCAGGCCAATAATAGTGTTGGAGGAGCTTTTTATATGTTTTCAGGATTCCCAAATGTCCTGAAATACCATCATGGGCAAGGGCAATTAATGCTGGTCTGACTGAGGTGGGAATTACCACTTGATGTATTTCAGACCACGTGTCTAGATGGGCAAGCTCAGGGGGCCTATAGGCCCTCATCAAAAACCCTTCATGATAATAAAAACACGGAAGGGTGTTAAAATCTTTACCCTCAACTGCTGCATGATGAAGTTTAGTCAAAGATGGATCAGATTGTTGGGCTTTAACAGCTCATCCTTACTAATTGTCTTATTGTACAGATCTTCTGTGGGTAGGAAAATATTAGAGGTGGTTTTAGACGAAGAGGGCCCATTTCGCACACTCTGTGACCGGGTGACAGCACAAGATGGGAAAAGATGAGGAATAGTTTCTTTAAGGTCAGTGGTGGAGTTGACAGGTAAGGGAGAGTCGACTGTCTTTATGTTAGGAACCACTAGATCTCCTACCAAGTCATTACCAATAATAAATGAATGCCGCACACAGGCATTGGGTCTTTCCTTATGGCTATTTGCA
Source organism: Homarus americanus (assembly GCF_018991925.1). Lineage (NCBI taxonomy): Eukaryota > Metazoa > Arthropoda > Malacostraca > Decapoda > Nephropidae > Homarus > Homarus americanus. The sequence continues at coordinate 18,617 of NW_024715284.1, forward strand.
CTTCCCCAGTAATCAAGGGACATTGGAGGTGCACTTTAGCTAAAGGATAGGAAGAATGGGATGAGAGATCTGAAATTAGAACACTCTCATTAGTAAATGCGGTAGATATATCGGGAATGACGTTAAACAGGAGGATAGATTGTGCTGCGCCCGTATCACGTAGTATACGAATAGGAAAGAACGAGACCCCTCTATGATTGAAATTTTTCCCTCATAGGTGAATGAAGAGAAGAGATCCTGATGGGGCCTTTCCACATTGGTATTTGCTATTGGTTTGGACTTGGGATCCAGGGAACTACTTTTAGCAATTCGACACTTTGGGTGTTTAATTCTGGATCGTATGGCCTGGGTTTTACAGTAAGAACAAGTAAGCTTGGTTGCATCGGGGGAGTAGGTGTGGGACCTTTCGACCTACCACTCACGTTCCCAAGGTTATCATCAGAGGAGGACCTAACATGTCGGGAAGTACCACGTTCTCTACTGCCCAGTGACTCCACCAACAAAGCGTACGCATCAGCCAGCTCAGCAGCACGCCCTAAATTAACCTCTCCACGCTCCTCCACATGCTTCAAGATGTGAAATGGTATCTTGCTCTTCCACTCCTCCAGGACTACCAAATTTAACAAATCCTGAAATGTGGAGGTCTCTGTAGCCTCTAACCACTTCTTAAAAACCTAAGCTTTTCTTGAGCAAACTCAACAAAGGTGTGGGAAAATGGTTTGGTTAGTTTACGAAACTTCTGCCGGTATCCATCTGGCGTGATAGCATAAGAGGGTGAGGATATTCTTTTTTACGTTATCATAGTCATCAGTCTGGTCTAAGCAGTTATAAACTCTACGAGCCTTACCATATAATTTAGGAACTAACACTGACACCCACTGGTCCTTTGGCCACTCATTCTTCCCGGCTATTTTCTCAAAAGTCCTAAATGACCCGTCCATATCGGATTCATCAAACCCGGGAACAAGGGAAGAAGCAGTAGCAGGGTTAAAAGCAGCTAGTTTCTCTCTTAATGCCACTTCCTTTGATCTAAACTCCGATGTTAAGGTGACTTCTATCTCTCTTACCTGTAGTTCTTTCAGTCTAACCTCCTGCTCCAACTTGGCCCGTTCCATCATTTCCTCATGCTCCAACTTAGCCTGTTCCGACCTTCCCTCATGCTCCAACTTGTGCTCCAACTTGGCCTGTTCCGACTCCTGCTCCAACTCGAGTTCTTTCATTTTGATTTGGAACTCGAACCTAGCTCGTTCCAGTTCTAAGGCGTCTATTCGTTGTGTTTCTTGTTGAGGGCTAGCCAGACCTGAAGCAACTTCTGAGTGAGGAGGGGTGGTGGATAGTGGTTGAAGTTTCTTGGACATGGGCGTTAATCTGTCAACAGCGGATTCTTTTAAAACTTCATCTTGAACCAGCACTTCAATCACATGATTTTTTAACATTTCCTTAGTCAGTTGCTGTGAAAATGGGATATTATAATAGTTGGCTATTTCTTTCCATTCTTTCTTCAGGATATTAACACGTAATTTAGCTGGAAGGATTTTCAATAAAATCCTGGAGATCAAAACCTGAGGTGGCCATTGTTAAGAAAAATAGGATAAATTAACTAATGGTCCAAAGATGAATAAGTGGATAACCTAGAAATATCACGGCAGTGGATAACAGAAAGTCGAAACCCAACAAGAAGTTATACCTAAGAAATTACACTTATGATTATTGTTCTTCTGAGAAGATCCTTAGATAAGGATAAAGAGACTTGAAGAGGTAGGGCGTATTACGGCATTAATATAAAGATCGGATTAACAACCTGATATATGAAGAAGAGGAAGAGGGCGTATTACGGCATTAATATAAAGATCGTATTAACAACCCTGAGATACTTGAAAGAGGAAGGGCGTATTACGGCATTAATATAAGATCCGGATTAACAACCCTTGAGTTTGGTATGATTGACCCTGAATGAGATAATGAGAAGAACAATAATTGAGGCTTTATAATTATGGGGTCCTGGTAGAGCGGGGCGTCCCAAGATATCACTTCACCCTAAACTAGTGACTATGGAACAGCCTACTCTGGAGTGAGGGTACAGCATTAAACAGATCCGGATTCTTCCCTACACTCGATAAGACTTACTACACGACTGCCACGTGTAATAACAGGTAAGCCTTATGACACTTGGAACCTAATATCCTACGTCTGTCACTCTTACTGTACGATAATACCAATATATGCACACACATATGAAGGAAACTTTAAACCACCGTAAAACAATTGTGAACAGAAGTGACTGGGAGGAATAATTAACACTGAGTAACAAGGGAGGAAGGATATGGTACTTAAGGTCGTGTCCTGTCACGGTCGCCATTGTTACGAGTTGGGGATTTAGAATATAGTTATACGTCTACCCAGATCCCAACAGGTAACAACAACAAAAAAACAAAGACAATCGGACTATAAAGGGTAGACAAAGGATGCGAGTTTTCGTTGTGTATAATTAAGTACCATAAATCCCTTAACAAAATATTCAGCTTATAAATTACCCTTAACCAAACTTAACCTAAACATTAACAGTATATACATATTAATAAACATAAAACAATCTCGAAGCAAGTGGACGTAAATTAATACAAGAGATACTAGTACTTAAGTGAGGAGCTGAGATGGCTGACGAGTAAGGCTGAGTATTGTAGAAGACGGTAGGTAGTCACTGCACGTACGTAGGTTTAGAGGATAGATGATCCTGTGGTCACTTCCCAGAGCCAAGTGCTCTCTCCTCGAATTGGAGGTGACGCAACAACCAGGATAGGGAGAAGGAAACCTCGGAGTGGTAACTAAGACGAGTCATACTCGTGTCTCGTCCCTAGATGGCGTTGCTCGTGGTGCTGGGTAGGTAGATCAGGACAATAGATGGCGTGCTTCGTAGTGCTGGGTGGAGGGTTCGTAACACACCCCCTCCAAAGACCTCCGTAGCGCGGGCGCGAAGGAGGTGATCACCTGGTGCGTCTGGAGAGTAGCTGCTGCATTTCCACTGGAGCTCGGGATAAGGAGTCTGCAATCAGGTTATAGGGCTGGGTGAGGAGAGCCCAGCGGAGGATTCGCTGGTTGGAGGTCTTGTTGGTTTGGATGAACGTGAGTGGGTTATGGTCGGTGAAGACTAGGGTTGTTTGTGGGCAAGACTGGAGGTAACATTCAAACTTCTTTATTGCCAACACCAGAGCCAAGGCCTCCTTCTCTATGGTCGAGTAGTTGGTCTGATGTTTTTCAACTTGGCGGAGTAATATGCCACAGGGTGAAGAACATCAGTGGTTGGGTCGGGTTGTAGGAGCACAGCCCCTCCGACACCACTAGCGTCGATTTGCAGATGGAAGGGCGAGGTGTAGTCAGGCTTGGAGGCAAGGAAGGCTTTGAGGCGGTGGAAAGACTGGTCGCACCTCTGGTTCCAGATGTAAGGACCGCAGAACTGGTAAGGTCTGTGAGGGGTCCGGCCACGCTGGAGAAGTTACTGCAGAACCGACGGTAGTAGCCGCACATCCCCAGGAAGCGCATGAGTTCCTTCCTCGTCCTTGGAGTGGGGAAGGACAAGATGGCTCTAACGTTTGCGTCCTTGGGTCTCACCATACCATGCCCAACGATATGTCCCAGGTAAGTCACTGAGGCCCGGCCAAAAGCAGATTTAGCCAGGTTTATGGTGAATCCAGTCTCTTGCAGTCGTGCAAACAGTATCTCCAAACGCACCAGATGTTCGTCCCAGCTGTCCGACACCACCACCAGGTCATCCAGGTAGGCGAACGTCCCACCGGGTCCTGAATTAGGAAGTTGATGGCCCTCTGGAATGTGGCCGGAGCATTAGAAAAGCCAAACGCCATAACCAAATATTGAAAAAGACCAAATGGAGTTATAAATGCCGAGATTATTTTGGCCCTATCCGTGAGTCCCACTTGATAATATCCTTTCAATAAGTCCACCGTACTGATAAATTTGGCACAGCCTATGCTGTCTATTATATCTTCAATCAAAGGTAAAGGGTAGGAGTCTGAGACAGTGACCTGGTTCACTTTACGATAATCGGTACAGAAACGAAAAGTGCCATCGGGTTTTGGAATGAGAAGGCAAGGTGAAGCCCAGGGGAGGTACTAGGCTCAGCTAAGTTATGTTTTAACAAAAATCTACCTCCTTTTCATAATCTCTTTTTTTTGTGGATTTAGTCGATAGGCTGATTGCCTAATGGGTTGTACATCATCCGAGATTAGCTTAATATCATGTTTAAGTATATTGCAAAACCCTGGGAGGTCTGATGTGACTTTAGGAAATGTTGATAATAACTTAGTGAGATCTTTTGCTTGAGATGGATTCAGAACAGAAAAATACTCATCCAAGTTGTTGAGTATGTGACTGTTAGTAGGGTTTTCTTTAGGTAGAGGGAAGTCTAAATTCTCCAATACAGGTTGACTTATAGCCTCTGGGATGTCTTCCTCTGACTGCCTGGAATGGTAAAGTTTCATGAGATTAATGTGAACAAGTTGTGAATCTTTTCTGCGATCAGGAGTATGGACTATATAGTTGAGAGGAGATAGTTTATTAGCAACTATATAGGGACCAGTAAACTTGCTTTTAAGGGGAGAGCCTGGAATGGGTAGAAAGAGTAACACTTTGTCACCTGGAGAAAATGATCTTTTAACTAATTTAGGTTGGGACTTCACCATTTTTCTTGGACTTTTTAAGTTTGACTGAGCAATGGTTCGGACTTCAGTTAATTTGTCCCTTAAAGTGTCAATGTATTGATGGAGCAAACCACTGCTCCTTTACTATTTTAAGGGGTCCCCTTATTTGTCTCCCATATAGTAACTCGACGGGAGAAACCCAATGACTCCTGGGGACATTCCCTGATGGCAAAGAGTAACAAGTCTATGCTTTCATCCCATTCCTTTTGGTGTTCTATACAGTATTTTTGAGCATTGATGTACAATGGTCCACACTGAGGTCTTTCATCACCTGTTTGAAAAGATTGCTCGTAAAATTGGTGCCCTGATCGGATTGGATCTCTTTAGGAATGCCCACTGAAGTGAAAAGGTGCAAAAGATGTTTGATTACGTTTTTGAAGTGATGCTTTTAAGGAAAAGCCTCAGGATAACGTGTACTGGTATCCATAACTGTGAGCAGGAATTGATTTCCTTCTTAGTCTTTGGTAATGGGCCCACACAATCCACAACAATCTTTTCAAATGGTGTAGAAAATACTGGGATGGGCTTAATATGGATTTTAGGTATTTTGACACATCCTTCCTAAGTCCAGGCCAATAATAGTGTTGGAGGAGCTTTTTATATGTTTTCAGGATTCCCAAATGTCCTGAAATACCATCATGGGCAAGGGCAATTAATGCTGGTCTGACTGAGGTGGGAATTACCACTTGATGTATTTCAGACCACGTGTCTAGATGGGCAAGCTCAGGGGCCTATAGGCCCTCATCAAAACCCCTTCATGATAATAAAAACACGGAAGGGTGTTAAAATCTTTACCCTCAACTGCTGCATGATGAAGTTTAGTCAAAGATGGATCAGATTGTTGGGCTTTAACAGCTCATCCTTACTAATTGTCTTATTGTACAGATCTTCTGTGGGTAGGAAAATATTAGAGGTGGTTTTAGACGAAGAGGGCCCATTTCGCACACTCTGTGACCGGGTGACAGCACAAGATGGGAAAAGATGAGGAATAGTTTCTTTAAGGTCAGTGGTGGAGTTGACAGGTAAGGGAGAGTCGACTGTCTTTATGTTAGGAACCACTAGATCTCCTACCAAGTCATTACCAATAATAAATGAATGCCGCACACAGGCATTGGGTCTTTCCTTATGGCTATTTGCACTTCCCCAGTAATCAAGGGACATTGGAGGTGCACTTTAGCTAAAGGATAGGAAGAATGGGATGAGAGATCTGAAATTAGAACACTCTCATTAGTAAATGCGGTAGATATATCGGGAATGACGTTAAACAGGAGGATAGATTGTGCTGCGCCCGTATCACGTAGTATACGAATAGGAAAGAACGAGACCCCTCTATGATTGAAATTTTTCCCTCATAGGTGAATGAAGAGAAGAGATCCTGATGGGGCCTTTCCACATTGGTATTTGCTATTGGTTTGGACTTGGGATCCAGGGAACTACTTTTAGCAATTCGACACTTTGGGTGTTTAATTCTGGATCGTATGGCCTGGGTTTTACAGTAAGAACAAGTAAGCTTGGTTGCATCGGGGGAGTAGGTGTGGGACCTTTCGACCTACCACTCACGTTCCCAAGGTTATCATCAGAGGAGGACCTAACATGTCGGGAAGTACCACGTTCTCTACTGCCCAGTGACTCCACCAACAAAGCGTACGCATCAGCCAGCTCAGCAGCACGCCCTAAATTAACCTCTCCACGCTCCTCCACATGCTTCAAGATGTGAAATGGTATCTTGCTCTTCCACTCCTCCAGGACTACCAAATTTAACAAATCCTGAAATGTGGAGGTCTCTGTAGCCTCTAACCACTTCTTAAAAACCTAAGCTTTTCTTGAGCAAACTCAACAAAGGTGTGGGAAAATGGTTTGGTTAGTTTACGAAACTTCTGCCGGTATCCATCTGGCGTGATAGCATAAGAGGTGAGGATATTCTTTTTACGTTATCATAGTCATCAGTCTGGTCTAAACAGTTATAAACTCTACGAGCCTTACCATATAATTTAGAACTAACACTGACACCCACTGGTCCTTTGGCCACTCATTCTTCCCGGCTATTTTCTCAAAGTCCTAAATGACCCGTCCATATCGGATTCATCAAACCCGGGAACAAGGGAAGAAGCAGTAGCAGGGTTAAAAGCAGCTAGTTTCTCTCTTAATGCCACTTCCTTTGATCTAAACTCCGATGTTAAGGTGACTTCTATCTCTCTTACCTGTAGTTCTTTCAGTCTAACCTCCTGCTCCAACTTGGCCCGTTCCATCATTTCCTCATGCTCCAACTTGGCCTGTTCCGACCTTCCCTCATGCTCCAACTTGTGCTCCAACTTGGCCTGTTCCGACTCCTGCTCCAACTCGAGTTCTTTCATTTTGATTTGGAACTCGAACTAGCTCGTTCAGTTCTAAGGCGTCTATTCGTTGTGTTTCTTGTTGAGGGCTAGCCAGACCTGAAGCAACTTCTGAGTGAGGAGGGTGGTGGATAGTGGTTGAAGTTTCTTGGACATGGGCGTTAATCTGTCAACAGCGGATTCTTTTAAAACTTCATGTTGAACCAGCACTTCAATCACATGATTTTTAACATTTCCTTAGTCAGTTGCTGTGAAAATGGGATATTATAATAGTTGGCTATTTCTTTCCATTCTTTCTTCAGGATATTAACACGTAATTTAGCTACGGAAGGATTTTCAATAAAATCCTGGAGATCAAAACCTGAGGTGGCCATTGTTAAGAAAAATAGGATAAATTAACTAATGGTCCAAAGATAAGATAAGTGGATAACCCTAGAAAATATCACGGCAGTGGATAACCAGAAAGTCGAAAACTAACCAAAGTTATACCTAGGAAATTACACTTATGATTATTGTTCTTCTGAGAAGATCCTTAGATAAGGATAAGAGACTTGAAAGAGGTAGGGCGTATTACGGCATTAATATAAAGATCCGGATTAACAACCCTGATATACTTGACGTATTACGGCATTAATATAAAGATCCGTATGGAACGTAACATTACCTGATAAATGGTATGATTGACCCTGAATGAGATAATGAGAAGAACAATAATTGAGGCTTTATAATTATGGGGTCCTGGTAGAGCGGGCGTCCCAAGATATCACTTCACCGTAAACTAGTGACTATGGAACAGCCTACTCTGGAGTGAGGGTACGGCATTAAACAGATCCGGATTCTTCCCACTCGATAAGACTTACTACACAACTGCCACGTGTAATAACAGGTAAGCCTTATGACACTTGGAACCTAATATCCTACGTCTGTCACTCTTACTGTACGATAATACCAATATATGCAAACACATATGAAGGAAACTTTAAACCACCGTAAAGCAATTGTGAACAGAAGTGACTGGGAGAATAATTAACACTGAGTAACAAGGGAGGAAGGAATATGGTACTTAAGGTCGTGTCCTGTCACGGTCGCCATTTGTTACGAGTTGGGGATTTAGAATATAGTTATACGTCTACCCAGATCCCAACAGGTAACAACAATAAAAACAAAGACAATCGGACTATAAAAGGGTAGACAAAGGATGCGAGTTTTCGTTGTATATAATAGAGTACCATAAATCCCTTAACAAAATATTCAGCTTATAAATTACCCTTAACCAAACTTAACCTAAACATTAACAGTATATACATATTAATAAACATAAAACAATCTCGAAGCAAGTGGACGTGGGGAAATTAATACAAGAGATACTAGTACTTAAGTGAGGAGCTGAGATGGCTGACGAGTAAGGCTGAGTATTGTAGAAGACGGTAGGTAGTCACTGCACGTACGTAGGTTTAGAGGATAGATGATCCTGTGGTCACTTCCCAGAGCCAAGTGCTCTCTCCTCGAATTGGAGGTGACGCAACAACCAGGATAGGGAGAAGGAAACCTCGGAGTGGTAACTAAGACGAGTCATACTCGTGTCTCGTCCCTAGATGGCGTTGCTCGTGGTGCTGGGTAGGTAGATCAGGACAATAGATGGCGTGCTTCGTAGTGCTGGGTGGAGGGTTCGTAACACTATATACGACACAGATAGCACTACAGATAAAATTAAGAGACGCATGTAAGGAAGCAAACAATAAAAATGGAATGATATTATAATGGCGGCTGACATGACTAAAGACACAAAAACATTTTGGACTTCCATAAACAAGATGAGGGGCACAACAAGCAAAAACACCATACATTAAAGACCAAAATGGAACAAAATTGCACGAGGAAAATGAACAAGAGTCAGCATTCAAAAGGGAATGGGTAAAAGTTTTTAAAATATCAGATGAGGAAAATGAAGATTTTGATAGTGAACACGAATACATAGAATCACCCCAAGGCAATATATAGACTATAACTTATTACCTAATAATCAAATAATAACCATGGGAGAAATGATGCACTGTCTGAGGAAATTTAAGGAAAAAGCCCTGGGCTCACAGGTATTACACGAAATATGATCATGAATCTACCTGAAAACATTTTAAATACACTATTAAACATTTATAACGCATGCTTAATAACTGGTTACTTTCCAGACAAACTAAAATATGCTAAAATGATATTTATTCCTAAAGAGGTAAGGACAATAAGGAAATATTAAACTACAGGCCAATATCTTTATTAGAAATTACCGGGAAACTATTGGAAAAATATTAAATTCAAGACTTATAGCCTTTTAACACAACATGGGAAAACTAACAACAGACAACATGGATTTATGCCCAATAGAAATACCCTAACTGCAATAGCTATAATAACGGAAATAATTGCAATAGAAAAAAGCAAGGGTAACCAGATCAATATAATTTTAAGGGATGTTTCTAAGGCTTTTGATAAAGTTGGGGCTTGAAATATAAAATATTAAAACTGGGACTTAACGAATACATGCTAAGAATATTGTGTAACTATTTAGATGATAGGAGAGCACAAATTCAAATTGGAAACTTTTTAGGAACTATGTTTAATCTTGAGAGTGGAGTACCTCAAGGAGGATGCCTTTCTCCAACACTATATACAATTTATACTTCAGACACACCTCAACCTACCCCTTTAGTGAATATGTAATGTTTGCTGATGATATTACTCAAATAGTATCATACCCAGGAAAATCAACTCAATTTATGGCACTCTACACGGTAAGAGCGATAAAAAACATAAATGATTTTGAGAAAAAATGGAAAATCAGGACAAATAAGAACAAATTCAAGATAATACCAATAGCCAAGATTAAAACAAGTCCAGTAATAGTCGACCAGGAACTATACCCATACGACACTGAAGGTAGGATGCTTGGATTAAAACTAACAAAAAGAGGATATATAACATACTTAAAAGATAAAGAACGACAGGCAAGAATAAGATTATCAAAAATAAAACGCTTTAAGAACCTTAGCATTAATAACAAAAGAAAGATTTATATTGCCCTTGTCAAATCAATTATGGACTACCCACCCATCCCATTGAACACCCTTAGTAAAACGTGCATTAAAAGGTTACAAACAGTACAAAATATAGCCCTCAGATTTATATATAACATAAAATATACAGACCACATCAATAATGAACAGCTACACAAGAGAGCAAACCTCTTAGCAATCAATGTAGATATACACAACAAAGCTGTAAATATTTGGAAAAAAGTGACTGAACTTAACACAGAAACATATCAAAACTGGAAAAATAATATAGACAGGAAGAAGTAATTGAACCACCTCCTGCCTCAATATACACATTTCTACATAAAACATTACTAGAGGAATAAAGATGAGAGTGACCAACCAGCTCCACTAAGAACCTGGCATACAGTGTACCTTTAGACTAAACACTTAACTAACACCAAAAAAATGACTACCCTCCCAGTTACACAAGGACCCTGGGCGGGCTCACTAACTCCAACAATAACAAAAATAATAATAATAAGCAGCATTATATAAATAAACCAATATTAATACAAGGGTCTGACGACCCAAGGGAGCAGAACAAAGACAAAACACCAATAAGAAAGATGAAGCGATCTGGTTGAGCCCAGATTCTTTCTACTCCTACTGTATTTCAGTTTCACCACCTTTTTCTTCAATTCCTAATAATCTTCTTTCACCTCTTAACTAATGACTTCGTATCGTATCGTACTATCTAGCCTAAACTGTTTAGCCTGACGTAGAGTTTTTTAATAAATCTGGTGATATGGAACCACACACAACCCCCCTTAACCTGGGATAATGCAATCAAATGGATAATTGCTAACTATTCTCAGAGATATTGCAATCAAATGGTTAGTTGCTAACCGGGGGCTGCGCCCCCGGACCCCCTGTGTTAGATACTGTATTTGGTCATGATGAATTGTTTATTAGACTATAAGAAATCCTCTTCCTTCTTGTATTGGCAAGGGGAGTTTGCTTTAACTTAGGTATGCTAGCCTAAGTAAAAATAGATGCCCCTTCCTTATTGGTGTTGTCGATGGTACAGCACAGCACAGCACCGTGCCTATGACGAAATCAACTTCATTAAACTCAACTCATACTTCAAATGCACCAAGAGAACTTGCACACCCGAATGGGAGACCGTCAGAGTCAATCGAGGGTCCATTTAATAGCGTACTAAAACTTGCACACAGACTAGGAAGACGCCGTCAAGAATCAATCGGAGTCGGTTGATAGCATACTACAGAAACTTGCACGAATGGGAGACCGTCAAAGTCAATCGGGGTCGATTTGATAGCATACTACAGAAACTTGCACACCCAGATAGAGACAAATCCAAAAGTCAATGAAGTCGATTTAATAGCATACTACAGAAACTTGCACCCGCATGGGAGACCGTCAGAGTCAATCGGGGGTCGATTTAATAGCATACTACAGAAACTTCCACACCCGAATGGGAGACCGTCAACGTCAATCGGGGGTCGATTTAATAGCATACTACAGAAACTTGCACACCCGAATGGGAGACCGTCAAAGTCAATCGGAGATCGATTTGATAGCATACCACAGAAACTTGCACACCCCAATGGGAGACCGTCAAAGTCAATCGGGGGTCGATTTAATAGCATACTACAGAAACTTGCACACCCGAATGGGAGACCGTCAAAGTCAATCGGGGGTCGATTTAATAGCATACTACAGAAACTTGCACACCCGAATGGGAGACCGTCAAAGTCAATCGGGGATCGATTTGATAGCATACCACAGAAACTTGCACACCCGAATGGGAGACCGTCAAAGTCAATCGGGGGTCGATTTAATAGCATACTACAGAAACTTGCACACCCGAATGGGAGACCGTCAAAGTCAATCGGGGGTCGATTTGATAGCATACTACAGAAACTTGCACACCCGAATGGGAGACAGTGAAAGTCAATCGGGGGTCGATTTAATAGCATACTACAGAAACTTGCACACCCGAATGGGAGACAGTCAAAGTCAATCGGGGGTCGATTTAATAGCATACTACAGAAACTTGCACACCCGAATGGGAGACCGTCAAAGTCAATCGAGTGGTTGTATATACTACAGAAACTTGCACACCGAATAGGAGACAGATAAGATCAATCGAGAGAGTCGATTGATAACATACTACAGAAACTTGCACACCGGATGGGGAGACAGTCAAGTCAATCGGGGTCAGGATTTAATAACATACTACAGAAACTTGCACACCGAATGGGAGACCGTCAAGAATCGGAAGTCGATTTAATAACATCTACAAGCTTGCACACCGAATGGGAGACCGTCAAAGTCAATAGAATTCGATTTGATAACATACTACAAACTTGCACACCGAATGGGGAGACAATCAAAAAGTCAATCGGGGTCGATTTGCTCTTATACTACGAAACTTGCACACCCGAATGGGGAGACCGTCAAAGTCAATGGGGGTCGATTTAATAGCATACTACAGAAACTTGCACCCGAATAGGAGACCGTCAAAGTCAATCAGGGGTCGATTTGATAATACTACAGAAACTTGCACACACGAATAGGAGACAGTCAAAAGTCAATCAGGGGTCGATTTAATAGCATACTACAGAAACTTGCACACCGAATAGGAGACCGTCAAAAATCAATCGAGAATTCGATTTAATAGCATACTAGAAACACCGAATGGGGAGACCGTCAAAGTCAATCGGGAGTCGGTTGATAGCATACTACAGAAACTTGCACCGAATAGGAGACAAATAAAGAATCAATCGGGGTCGATTTGATAACATACTACAGAAACTTGCACACCCGAATGGGGAGACCGTCAAAAGTCAATCGAGTCGATTTAATATGTATACTACAGAAACTTACACGAATGGGGGCAAATCCAAGAATCAATCGGGGGTCGATTTAATAGCATACTACAGAAACTTGCACACCCGAAGGGGAGACCGTCAGAGTCAATCGAGGGTCGATTTAATAGCATACTATACAAAATGATCCGAGAATGTGCACACACCGAGTGGGAGACGGTGATGAAAGCGTCCGCCCTTGTACACTGGATGGCACTATTTCACTATAGTAAGGGGTAGGGGCACCTCGGTCATATTATACAACATACCAGAGAAGTTCCACACCCGCATGGGAGACCGTCAAAGTGAATCGGGGGTCGATTTGATAGCATACTACAGAGAACTTGCACACCCGAATGGGAGACCGTCAAAGTCAATCGGGGGTCGATTTGATAGCATACTACAGAGAACTTGCACACCCGAATGGGAGACAGTCAAAAGTAATCGAGTCGATTTAATAGCATACTACAGAAACTTGCACCGAATGGGGAGACCGTCAAAAATCAATCGGGGGTCGATTTGATAACATACTACAGAAACTTGCACACCCGAATGAGGAGACCGTCAAAGTCAATCGGGGTCAGTTGATAACATACTACAGAAACACACCCGAATGGGAGACAGTGAAGTCAATCGAAGTCGATTTAATAATACTACGAAACTTGCACACCGAATGGAGAGACAGTGAAAATCAATCGAAGTCGTTAATAGCATACTACAGAAGCTTGCACACCCGAATGGGAGACCGTCAAAGTCAATCGGGGGTCGATTTGATAGCATACTACAGAAACTTGCACACCCGAATGGGAGACCGTCAAAGTCAATCGGGGGTCGATTTGATAGCATACTACAGAAACTTGCACACCCGAATGGGAGACAGTCAAAGTCAATCGGGGGTCAATTTAATAGCATACTACAGAAACTTGCACACCCGAATGGGAGACCGTCAAAGTCAATCGGGGGTCGAGCATACTTTACAAAATGATCCGAGAATCTGCACACACACCGAGTGGGAGACGGTGATGAAAACGTCCGCCCTTATATGTTCGATTGCACTATTTCACTATATTAAGGGGAGAGGGTGCCTTCGCACACATATTCGGTGTGAAATATCTTCCGCCCCCCAGCGGAGCGCTTCGGCGCCTCTGCGAAGCAAAGCGCGGCATTCAAAAACAACAACCAAAATTGCCGTCGCTTTCCCTTCCCTGCCCTACAATGGCTGGAGCAGCAGCAGAAGAAGAGAGAGAGAAAATAGTCTCATGGGGTCAGAGGAATGGCAGTGGAGCGCGATCTATGAATTTCACTAGCCAGGTCTGTCTCCCAATTGAACATTATTACTCTCTCGGCGCACCGTCGCCACCACAGTTTCCGCGACAGCAACAGCATCATGATATTTGCGTCTATTATCAAGAATCCGGAACAGGTTATTCGGCTGTTCGCGAACAGTCGGGTTTTAACAACTGCCTAACAAGCGATCAAACAACTTCCACTCTCGAGGTGCGAATGCGGTGACTGTCCTATCGTCCGCTCTTGTATCTTTGGATTGCACTATTTCACTATATTAAGGGGAGGGTGCCTTCACACCTATTAGGTGTGATCTTCCGCCCCCAGCGGAGCGCCGGCGCCTCTGCCCGAGTAAGCGCGGCGTTCAAAGCAACAACCAAAGTTGCGTCGCTTTCCCGCCCTGCCTGCAATGGCTGGAGCAGCAGCAGCAGAAGAAGAGAGAGAGAGAGAAAATAGTCTCATGGGGTCAGAGGAATGGCAGTGGAGGCGCGATCTATGAATTTCACTAGCCAGGTCTGTCTCCCAATTGAACATTATTACTCTCTCGGCGCACACGTCGCCACCACGGTTTCCGTGACAGCAGCAGCATCATGATGTTGCGTCTATTGTAAGTCTGGAACCGGGTTATTCGGCTGTTCGCGAACAGTCAGGTTTTAACCTTGCCTAACAAACGATCAAACAACTTCCACTCTCGAGGTGCGGTACGGTGACTGTCCTATCGTCCGCTCTTGTATGCTGGATTGCACTATTTCACTATATTAAAGGGAGAGGGTGCCTTCACACACCTATTCGGTGTGGAATATCTTCCGCCCCCCAGCGGAGCACTTCGGCGCCTCTGCGAAGCAAAGCGCGGCATTCAAAAACAACAACCAAAATTGCCGTCG
>NW_024715285.1:0-9835 GCF_018991925.1 Homarus americanus
AAAAAAAAAAAAAAATTCAAAAAATTTTTTTTTCAAAAAATATTTAAAAATCTACAATGAAATACAGTACACTAAATGTAAAAAATAATGAGGAATGGATACAGTACAGTAAAAGTAATAAATAATGAGGAATGGATACAGTGTGACTGACCACTTACCTTAAATGTAGTCAGCTGAATGCACACGGGGCCCCCATAATTTTCTATTTACAGGATACATGGAGACTATATTAATTGGAAGAAGCAGAAGAGGAGACAGGGCTGGGTGGGTCATCAATGTCGCTTCCTTCAGACAGGTTTATGTACAGGGGTAACTTGCTGGTTGAAGGTATTGGATCATCTTGAGGGAGTGAAGAGGCAGCACTGGTGGGGCGTGAGGAGCCAGTACTGGGGGACTTCTTGAAATAGGTGTCCAATTTAGACTGCACAGTTTTCTTTTTCTTTTCATTATAAATTTCTCTGTAGCAAGCTAGTGAATCTTGGATCATTCTGTCAACTTTGGCATAACGCTCATAATTTTGATCCATGTCATCAAACATTTGCATTGCTTTATTAATTGTAGCAAATGCCTCTGCCATATGTTTCACTGAAAACTTTTTGGGGGGTGCAGGCTCTTCTTCTACATTTTGTCTCTCTTCTTCCTCTGCAACTTTCTGTTCATCTAGTTCAATAAGATCCTCGTTACTGAGCTCTTCTGCTACACTTTCAACCAACTGTCCAACATCTTCAGTATCAATTTCTAACTCCAGCTGTTTACCTAAGTCCACTATCTTGTTACTAATATCCAAAATAACTTCACTTTCATTAAATCCTTTGAAACTGTTCACATATCTTTTCAGGATTTTCTTCCATATTCCATTCATGCAATGTTTTGTAACCTGATCCCATGCTGCACTAATGTTCTTTATACATGACAAAATGTTGTACTCCTTCCAAAACTGTCTGAGCGTTTTCTCACCTTCAGTAGCAGCAACAGCCTGAGCGAAGGTCGTGCGTAAATAATACGCTTTAAAGGCAGAAATAGCACCTTGATCCATAGGTTGGATGATAGAGGTAGTGTTAGGTGGCATGTACACTACCTTAACATCAGGGTGTATGTCGTCCAGGTGTGGTGGGTGTCCCGGAGCATTATCCAAAATCAGTAAAATCTTGAATGGAATCCTTTGTTGCAGACAATACTCCTTGGCTCGTGGAATGAAACAAGTCATGAACCAATCCTCAAATAGTACTAGGGTCATCCAGGCTTTCTTGTTACTGCGATAAAACACTGGCAGTGTGTGCTTGCTGACATGTTTAAAAGCCCTGGGGTTCTCTGAATGATAGATCATGAAGGGCTTTAGCTTGAAACCAGCAACATTCCCCCCCAACAGAAGTGTAATTCTGTCCTTGAATGCCTTGAATCCGGGCATTTTTTTTACCTCTTTGTAGATGTATGTCCGGTCAGGCATGCGTTTTCACAATAATCCAGTCTCATCCACATTGAATATTTGCTCTGGCAAATAATTCCCTTCCACAATCACATCATCTAACTCCTCCTTAAAAGCTTCGGCAGCACCAACATCGGCACTAGCTGCCTCTCCACTCACCTTAACACTGTGTAGATTGTAGCGTTTTTTAAATCTATCAAACCACCCTTGACTTCCTGTAAAGGTTTGATCACATTCATCTCCTGCCTGCTCCTTCAGGCTTTGGAACAGGCTTCTTGCTTTAGCCTGTATGGTTAGAACACTTAAGGGTACACGCTTCTGCATCTGGTCTTCTATCCATATCACCAATAATTTTTCCATATCGTGGATAGGACCTTGTCTTTTCCTTGTTATTATAGTTCCCTTTATAGGTGTTGTTCCTTTCACTACTTCACGAATACGTTCCTTGTCCTTGAGAATAGTGGATATAGTCGAGTGTGAGAAACCTAGGTCGCGTGAGATCGTTGCTACTGTTTTTCCATTCTCATACTGTTATTATCTTCAGTTTCATCTCAAAAGTAATTGCCTGTCTCCTTTTCTTTGGAACACCACCAGCACTCTCACTTTTACGCTTTCCAGTCATTATAAAGTCAATTAAATACAATAATAACGAAAGTTCACAGCGCGATCAGTATAGGATACGATAGCCAAACACAAACAAAGCGCTTGGGAACTTCGTGTTTTCTTCTTTCCTTGTGGTTATCAGCATATACCTAGATCACGCGCACCTACAGTGATTTACTTGCATATATATATATATATATATATATATATATATATATATATATATATATATATATATATATATATATATATATATATATATATATATATATATATATATATATATATATATATATATATATATATATATATATATATATATATATATATATATATATATATATATATATATATATATATACATTAGCAATAATTTGGAATGTAACTGCCTTCATAAGGATCACTTCAATTGATTGAAGTTCTTCTGAACCGACCTCAACATGTTTTAAGCTTGCACCTGACCCGGGCAACCAGCTTTAGTATCAGTCCGCCAATACATTAATCGGTTCTAGGGCTTAAATTCCTTACTATTTTAGTAAATATCAAGAAGTTTATACTATTCAATAATTTTAAAAGTTTAATATTCAAATTTTTAGTCATTTTAACAATTATTGAACATAATTGAAGGTAAAGTGACTAGTTTAATGTGCGGCATCCAGCCTCTTAACACAGCAAACAGGAGTTAGTCTCTCTCTGTTTTCACTGGAGGTAACATCTTGCTTGAGACTCTCTTCAACTAAATGCTTTTTTTCTGTGTTTCCAAGCAAATTATTGGTCTTTTTGAAATATATTTTACATATTGACAATATATAATGCAGTGCAGTGTTGATTTAAAGAAAATAATCTTGAATTACACCAAGAGAGCTAAAATTTTATGGGTGAAAATGGTGCCATGGGGTGACTTCTCTTCCACCCCAATGCCTTTTCTTCTTCCTTCTCCTCCACCCCCATTCTAATTCCCATCATCATCATCATCCAGGAGCCTTCTACATACACACCTCAAAGTAAGTGAACTTTTCTACCATTTTTTGTTGAATTTAGGAAATTTTCGGTGAGCTGGAACCAATTACCCAAAAACCCATTGAAACAATGGTTTCGGTTAACGAACGACCTTCTGGAACGGATTGAGTTCGTTAATGGAGGGGTCACTGTATATATATATATATATATATATATATATATATATATATATATATATATATATATATATATATATATATATATATATATATATATATATATATAATGTTATGGTAAACATCATAAACACACATAGGCATGGCTAGGTTTATTACAAAGTGATGAAAAGGGTATGCTTAATTCTGTAGTCCACTAAACATGTAGCTATGCTTTTTTTATTTGGTCCCCCATCATACTAGTCCATTTTCTCTCACGTCAGGATGCCTGAGTCCTCCGTTTTCTCTCTTAATCTTCGAGTGCACCAGAGACTTAGTTATTCTTAGTAATGCCACAGAATTTGAAATTGCAACCCCAATTGCAACTGGGGTTGCAATTGTTGAGGCAACTAGATATATCTGCTTACAGCAAATGTGTTATTATCAATTTGTAGGTGAAAGATTTTATCCTCAATAGATGTAGGTTAACATTTCACCTGTAAGCAAATGCTTAGAAAAGCCTAAGTAAGGAAGCATATTCCTTTAACACATAATATCTGACCAGTATGGGGAGGATCATCGTGTCTCTGTCAGGGGGTCGTGGAGTGGTGGTCCAGCAGGCGTCACGGATTATTATTTTTTTTTGGGGGGGGGCCCACAGACGTATATGCGATCGGATGTTGTTCGGTCGTACGTTAACCGGGGCATGACTGTGCTTATGCTTGTGTATATGTATATGTATATGTATGTATATATATATATATATATATATATATATATATATATATATATATATATATATATATATATATATATATATATATATATATATATATATATATATGCAAGTAAATCACTGTAGGTGCGCGTGATCCAGGCACAGTATACAGTTAACCCTCACTTTACGCGGTCCCACATTCCGCGTTTACGCGGTGCCTTGCCAGAACCTAACATGCTCACGTTATGCGGTACGTGAACCCCATTACGCGGAGAGTGTCCGGCGCGACGCTATTTTTAGATTCGCCCCACCCGCCACCCGCTCGCCTGCCTGCCTGTGCTCCTCGCCTCTCCCTCCTCCTCCCTCCGCTTGGGCAAGCCGCGCGGTAAGGTTGCGCAGTGTGTGTCTTTGTTGCGTTACCACTGACGTCATATGACGTATCGGACTGTGATTGGCCGTGCATCCCTACCCCCCTCTGCTGCTAGCTGTAATTGGCTTAAAGTATTATGACGTGTCCACCCGGGGGAGGGAGGGAGGGAGGGAGGAAAGACGACGCTTGACCTAGCCGCGGCAGTTTCATCCCTCAAGGCCACACCGTGTAATTGTGCATCCATTGTTCAGTAAAATGGCTTCCGCCGGACCACCACCCCCAGAGAGAAACCTTTCCTTACCTGGACCCAGCGGCACTTAGCCAAAGAAGACACGACGTTCCTTAAGCTACGAGGTGAAGTATACCATCATCCAAGAGTTGGAGAAAGGAACAAGGCAGGTTGATTTGGCGCGCCAGCATGGTATGAATGAATCTACGATTCGAACAATAAAGAAGGATGCAGCCAAGATAATGGAGCACATGAAGATCACAAAGTCTACAGGTGCTTCTATGATCAAGTATTTTCACAACCAGGTGCTTTTCAAGACAGAAAAATTACTTGTGAGGTACTTGGTGCGTCAGGCGCGACGGAACATGGCGGTCGACACGCGCTCTGTTAAGGACTACGCACGTGAACTGTACATGGCAGTGGCACGAAAGATGGGAATTACAGAGCCCAAACCCTTTAATGCTTCCTCTGGGTGGTTACAGAGGTTTAAGATCCGGAACAAGATCACCAATATAAACATTGGTGGTGGAGAAGCTAGTGCTGACCGTGCTGCGGCTAGGGAATTTCCTCCGTTTTTACGTGAGATTATGGAGGAAGGACAGTACAGTGACGACCAGGTGTTTAACATGGACGAATCTGGTATTTTCTGGAAAAAGCTACCTTCCAAGTCCTTCGTTGTAAAGAATGCCAGCAGGATTCGGGGCCGGAAGATGCAGAAGGAACGCATCACCGTCCTGTTTACCACCAATGCCTCCGGTACCTGTAAGCTCAAGTTATCGGTGATCCACACAGCACGCAAGCCGCACGCCTACAAAACCATGGACATGACCAAGCTAAATGTCCACTGGCTGACCGCACATAAGGCGTGGATGTTCTCTACACTGTCCTTCTCCTGGTTTGATGACTGTTTTGTTCCCGATGTAAAGAAATTCTGTGAGCGACAGAATGTGCCATTCAATATTTTGTTGCTGCTGGACAACGCACCAGGACACTCGCCCCTACTGTTAGATCGTCACCCCAACGTAAAAGTGGTCTTCCTTCCTCCCAACACTACGTCTATTATTACAGCCCATGGACCAAGAGTTAATCTGTAATGTAAAAGCTGCATTCTCAACAACAAAATTCAAACTCCTGAACAACTACACCAACACCAGGGAAGAGTTGCATAACCTGAGTGACACCACCACCGATAGCAAGAGCGAAGAAGATGAGGATCAACAGTTGGCACAGCAAAAAATACTGTTCAAACAATTCTGGAGAGTATTTAACATCAAGAAAGCTGTGGACTTCTTGGTGGAGTCATGGGATCAGCTGTCTATTGCTACAATTCGTCACCCATGGAGACATGTGTTGCATGGAATACCAGGTGAGAGGAGGAGTCAATCTGTGACTGGTGAGGTTCAGACTGTTGCAGTAGCAGTGGACCTTGCCAGAGAAGCTGCGCAGACTGTTACAGTTCCAGGCTTCTCCGAGACCACCAACGACGACATCCTGGAGGTGATCAGAGATCCTGAAGTGACTGCCGACGAGATGTTGGAAGATCTCGTCAGTGAAGAGGAGGAAGAAGGTGCGTCATTCTCCGAAGAACACAGTTTAACTCATAGTGATATTAAGGGTGCCATGGAGTGTGCAGAGAAAATGAAGTCCTTCCTTTCCCGCGAGAATGAAGATGACCGCTATGAAGTCTTCCATACCCGGCTGGAGCAGGCTATGGAGCCGTACATCACGGTGTATCAAGACAACATAAACACCAGCCGTCAAAAAAGCATAACCGAGTTCTTCGCCCGCAACCCACCACAGCCAGCCCATGCCAGTGAAGATGACTTTGAGGGATTTGTCAGGGAAGCCCTGACAACTGTAAGTGACAGTGATGGTGATTCACCTAGTAATGGTGATTCACCTGAGGGCCAGTAATCTGTCCTCTGCCTCGGAACCAGCCTCCATCCCCGTATGCCGACCCATCTCTTCTACTAACGTAAGTGTTCCACATAACTTTTAGTTTTTCTAACCTAACCTTTATTTTTCCTATGTTAACCTTTATTTTTCCTAACCTAACCTCTTCTATATTACTTGTTTTTTCATACCATCATAAAGTTAAGATAAAATCTTTACTACAACATAGTTGTGTGTCGTCAAAAAGTGGAGTTTGGGGGTCGGCCCGGACTCTATTTCAATTAATCCCATATGTTATGTTATTCACTTTACGCGTTTCTCGTTTTACGCGGGTCCCTGCGGGTTACATTAACCGCGTAAAGTGAGGGTTAACTGTATGCTGTTAACCACAAGGAAGGAAGAAAACACGAAGTGGCTGCATTTATAAGGT
The DNA here is from genome assembly GCF_018991925.1 of Homarus americanus. Taxonomy (NCBI): domain Eukaryota; kingdom Metazoa; phylum Arthropoda; class Malacostraca; order Decapoda; family Nephropidae; genus Homarus; species Homarus americanus. The sequence goes on from NW_024715285.1 coordinate 6,785, forward strand.
TCCTTGCAAGGAATGTAATATGTTTTACTTAGGCCAGACAGGTAAAGATCTTGTAACTAAACTTATACAACATAAATATAGTGTTAGGACAGGCCATGAATCCAATGCTCTGTTTGTTCATTTGAGGGATAATAAACATTGCATTGACTGGGATAATGCCTCCTCAATATTACCTTGTAATTCAATTGACAGTAGGAACATCATAGAATCTAGTCTCATTAAGCTTTTCGAATCCGTTAACATGAATTTGAGTAATGGTATGTACAAATTGGACAATTTTGTAATTAAGAAGATTTTTAACCAGGTGAGATGGTTGGGGCAGTTTTCCCTCTGACCTGACTACCGACCGCTGTGGTACTTTTGTGAAGATTAGTAGGGTCATTACCTATACTTGACCTCTGTGGACTTGATCTCACCCTCCTCTGTATATATAACTTGTTCTGCACTTCTACTTTAGTTTGTAGTCACCCCTGAAGATGTGAATTACACGAAAGCGCTTGGGAACTTCATGTTTTCTTTTTCCTTGTGGTTATCAGCACATATATATATATATATATATATATATATATATAACAATAAATATTATTATTGTGTGTGTGTGTGTGTGTGGCGTGTGTGTGTGTGTGTGTGTGTGTGTGTGTGTGTGTGTGTGTGTGTGTGTGTGTGTGTGTGTGTGTGTGTGTGTGTGTGTGTGTGTGTGTGTGTGCGTGCGTGCGTGTGCGTGCGTGCGTGCGTGCGTGCGTGCGTGCGTGCGTGCGTGCGTGCGTGCGTGCACAGTATGCGCCGGTTAACGTTTAATCGCATATACGTCCGTGGCCCATGAAGAACAATTATAGAAAAAACCCTCACACAACCACCAATCACTTCCTTCACACCAACACCTCCCTCACACCACCACCAACACCTCCTTCGCACCAACACCAACACCTTCCTCACACCACCACCACCTTCACACCACCACCACCTTCACACCACCACCGACACCTCCCTCAAACCTCCACCAACACCTATTCATATCTTCTCACAAACTTTCTTCTTCATTTTTCGTACATACACATGTGGGACACGTGGTGCTTGACAGCTGTCACTGTTGAGGAGGGAGGGGGGGGGTGTGCAGGTTGTAAAAATCTAATTAGGCTTAAGCCAGATTACGATGTGATGTAATTCTAATCGTTAGTTTAATAATATTAATAATCTTTATTATTACTATGATAATTGTTTCTGTGTCTTGGTGGCAGATCTTTAGTGTCAAGGACCCTTTAAAGCCCCACACAGCTGCATTGGTATACATATAGGCCTCTTTGTCTGGTGTGTTGGAGGGGGTGATGCCAACCACCAGACTCTCGACTTGTGAACTAAGATGTGTGAGTGATCATTGCCCTGTGACAGGATAATATTATTTAAAGAAATCACTTAGCTGTCCTACTGGGTCTTAATGTTGCTGGCACCCTCTTTCATCCTCTGTTGACGCTCGAGACAGTTCAGCTTTTTTTTTAACAATTATTTACTCCTGTTTTCTTTTCTGGTTCTCATCAATGAATTTATCTCTCTGTACTGTTGCTATGTACACTGTATCTCCCAATGAATGATGGATCATAAGCATAAATTACAGTCCTTTATATAACACACCAAAGAAAAACTTTCTTTGTGGCACCAATAATACAGTCGGCCCTTCACATGCGCGGATTTAGCATTCACGGATTCGCAAATACGCGGCTTGCCCCGCCAGAGGAATATTCTGTACATTGAAGTAATTGAAGTACATTCAAATCGCGCGCGGCACCGAACACAGGACACCGCCCGCTCCCGCAACCTCACACACACACGCATAGCTCTCCCTCACTCAGTCAGTCTCGCTGTAACCACGCTTGTGTTGACATCAGCATTGTAGTTGCAAAAATATTACATTTCCGTGAATGTATTATATCAAGCACAGTATGAATAGAATATCACTAATATAAGAGTATTTTAACCGAAAACTACTAAAAAAACGAGTAACATCTCTTGAACATCGGAAGGTTAGGTAAAGTCTCTTGTTTTCGTCATGTATTTTATCCTAATTTACATTGAAATACATCACGTTTCAGCAAAAGTACTATTTATTTCTGAGAATATGGAAATGTAATATTTTGCTGAAATGACGTACGTATTACAGTGGAAAGTGACGAAAGCAATGACTCGCTTTCTTTCGCTCAAAAGATGTTACCGTAATCGCTTTTTGAATGGTTTTCAGTTAAAAAACAGTTGTATTACAATAATATTCTATCCTAATTCACTTGTGATGCAACAGTTTTTGCTGGCTTTAAACGTGTTTTATTCCACTGTAATACTTACGTCATTTCAGCAAAAATATTTCATTTCTGTGAATGTAGTATATCAAGCACAGTATGAATATAATATCATTGTAATATAACAGTATTTTAACCGAAAACTATTAAAAAATCGAGTAACATCTCTTGAACATTGGAAGGTTAGGTGAAGTCTTTTGTTTTCGTCATGTATTTTATCCTATTTTACATTGAAATGCATCACGTTTCAGCAAAATTACTATTTATTTCCAAGAATATATTCATTCAGGCGCAGTTTAGGTAAAATATGCGTGTGATGTAACATTTTTTAAATTAAAAACGATTCGAAAGACACGTACCCTCTAGCCCTGTTCAAGGAGAGGACTGGGAGAAGCTGTTTGGTGCTGCCAATGGCATGGAAAATGATTTGGATGGATTTTAATGAAAATATTCAGAAATATGGTATCGTAGTATTTATTCAAGTCAATTAGGATAGAATATTATTGTAATACAACAGTAGTGACGATGTGGAGGAGGCGGAGGAATAGAATGGGGAGGAGGTGACTGGCGGGAGCAGGGACGAGTGGAGATGCCAGCCAGTACATTACGGGTGTATCAATTGTTTTTATAGCTATTTTTGCATTTTAATGTTAAATACTGTACATTACGTTTCAACAAAACTACCATTTATTTCTGAGAACATGGAAATGTGATATTTTTGCTGAAATGATGTACGTATTACAGTGGAAAGTGACGAAAGCAA
>NW_024715286.1:0-18907 GCF_018991925.1 Homarus americanus
TAGAATTAGGGGTTGTTTCTTTCTCCCTGCTTTTGTTGTGATCATATCTTGGTGATCGCTAAATTCGACACCGTGAACAACTCGATTTTTTCTGAATTTCGATTTGCATTCCACTGTTTTCGGTGACCTCCTTGAATCCAGATTGCCTGTGCTCAGAGTAGTCCTGACTCTTTCTTGTTTCCAAATGACTATGTAAACTTGAAAAATCCTTTGCTCAGAGGGATGGGTGATTCAGATGTTTTATCCCCAAAATGACTAAGTCTAAAAATATGCGTTCTGTCAACCCCACACAGTCCCCTCCTCACGTGCTCCCCACATATTAACGTGTTCATAATGTTCACATAAATGTTTTATCATCCCTATGTTTAAATCTTTTGTTTACATAAACTACTTCACCACCGCAAAGTCTTACCATCCCAATTTTAAATTTCTGTCACTTCCAGGCCTAATCAGATTCTGCCAATGTTCTTGTTCTTTTTACTCAGGTTCTTCAGCTCTGATGTTTGCAATGGAACACTTGAATCCTCACGACCTGCTCACATCTACTGTTTCTGTCTTTTTTGGCCATCAATTCAGGTCTAGGTCATGTTTCACTTTTTGATTTTTTTTCATATAATCCTGTGTCCCAGTCCAGAAACCTTGATTTGTCTTCTCCATTCATATATTCTTTATGTCAACACGTTTTTACTTCTGCAAATCACTTCTTTCTCTGACCTGTAAATTAAAACAAAATGAATGTGTTTCTGAAGTTTTTGTATCGAGGTTAATATTATTCTGCAGCTATTGTCTTGTTACCTCGTTGAAAACAGATATGTTGTGATGAACCAACAAAACAGACGCAGACGGGTCTTCTCCCCCAGCAGGTAATCCCACCTCACGACGGAACCCAATCTCCTTGACGTGATTCTCTCTCTCTCCTCCTGAGCACACCAATCACAAGATCTTTCTGCACGTTTTTAGGACCTTGAGACTGTCTTGAATGGTCTTGCTGGCGGGGTGGTTTTATGAGTAAATGTTACAGTCTGACTGAGATAACTATAACATCAGATATATACATTTTTCATATGGCATCACGCCACCCCCCTCCCCCTCCCCAGAACCCAAACCTCACGGCCCCACTCCCTCCCCTGCACCCACCACGCGCCTCCCCCTCCCTCCCTGCACCCACCTCACGCCCCCCTCCCTCCCTTACCTACTCCCCACGCCCCCCTCCCTCCCTGAACCCACCTCACCCCCTCCGTAACTCCACCTCACGCCCCTCCTCCCCTGAACCTACTCCACGCCCCCCTCCCTGCACCCACTCCCACGCCCCCTCCCTCCCCTGCACCTACCTCACGCCACCTCCTCCCCTGTACTCACCCCACGCCCCCTCCCCCTCCCCTGTACCCACCTCACGCCCCCTCCCCCACTCCACCCCACGCCCCCCTCCTCCCTGTACCTACCCCCACGCCCCCTCCCCCCTCCCCTGACCCACACTCCCCACGCCCCCCTCCCCCCTGCACCCACTCCCCACGCCCTCCCCCTCCCCTGCACCTACCCCACGCCCCCTCCCCTCCCCTGCACCCACCTCACGCCCCCTCCCTCTCCCCATACCTCCATTCCTCACCCCCCTCCCTCCCCTGTACATACCTCACATCCCCCCTCCTCCCTAACTATCTAGCCCCCTCCCCACCCACTCTCCTTGCCCCTCCCCCTCCCCTGCACCCACTCCTCACGCCCCCTTCTGTACCTACTCTCTCGGCCCCCTCCCTACCCACTCTGTACTCCACCCCCACACCCCCTCCCCCTCCCTGAACTCCCACCCCACGCCCCCCATCTGCACCCACCTCACTGCCCCCTCCCCTCCCCTGTACCACCCCACGCCCCCTCCCCTCTGTACCCACCCCACGCCCCCTCCGCACTCCACCCCACGCCCCCCTCCCTCCCGTACCCACCTCACGCCCCACCCCCTCCCTGTACCACCCCACGCCCCCTCCCCCTCCCTGTACCCACTCCCTACCCCTCCCCCTCCCCTTAACCCACCTCACGCTCCCCCCTCCTGTACCTACTTAACGCCCCCTCCCTCCCCTGTCAAACCTCCCCACTCCCCCTCCCCTGAACTCCCTTTCACGCCCCTCCTGAATCACTCATGCCCCCTCCCCTCCCCTGTACTCCACTTCCCCACGCCCCCTCCCCCTCCCCTGAACACCACCCCACGCCCCTCCCCTGAACTTCCCTCACCCCCCTCCCCCTGAACCCACCCCACGCCCCCTCCCCTGTACCCACCCCCACGCCCCTCCCCCTCCCTGAACCCACCCCACGCCCCCTCCCTGTACCCCACTCCCCACGCCCACCTCCTCCCTGTACCCATCCCACGCCCTCCCTGTACCTCTACACCCTCCCTCCCCTGTACTCCACCCCAGGCACGACACCTCCCCCTCCTCCCCTGCACTCCACTCCTACGCCCCCCCCTCCCCTGTACCACCCTTGCCTCCCTCCCCCTCCCTAACCCACCCCACGCCCTCTCCCCTGTACCCACCTCACGCCCCCCCCCTCCCCTGAACCCACTCCTTCACGCCCCCCCTCCCCTGCACCTACCCTCTCCCCTCTCCTACCAAACCACTTACGCCCCCTCCCTGCACCCCACTCACGCCCCCTCCCTCCCCTGAACCCACTCACGCCCCCTCCCTGTACCTCATGCTCCCTCCCCTGCATCCCACTCCCACGCCCCCTCCTGCACCCACCCCACGCCCCCCCTCCCCACACTACCCACGCCCCCTCCCTCCCTGAACCCACTCACACGCCCTCCCTGCACCCACCCCACGCCCCCCTCCCTGCACCCACTCCCCACGCCCTCCCCTGCACTCCACCCTCACGCCCCCTCCCTGGCACCCACCCCACGCCCCCCTCCCCTGACCCACCTCCCGCCCCCCCCCTCCCTGTACTCCACCTCTACACCCCTCCCCCTCCCCTGCACCCAACTCCCCACGCCCCCCCCTACCTGTACTCTACCTCCTGCCCCCTCCACCTCCCTGACCTCCCTCACGCCCCCTCCCTCCCCACCCCACGCCCCCCTCCCTGCACCCACCTCTACGCCCTCCTCCCCATGAACCCACTCCACGCCCCACCCACCCTCTGCACCCACTCCCCACGCCACCCTCCCCTCCCCCCCTGCACCCACCTCCTCCCCCCTCCCCCTGAACCCACTCCCCTCCCCCTCCCCTGCAATCCACCTCCACGCCCCCCCCCTCCCTCCCTGCAGGCTCCACCCCACCCCCCCTCCCTGAACCCACTTCCTCACGCCCCCTCCCTGCACCCCCCACTCCTATACGCCACCCCCTCTCCCCTGTACTCCACCCCTTACGCCCCCCCCCTCCCCAGAACCCACTCCTCACGCCCTCCCCTGAACCTCCTCCCCACGCTCCTCCTGAACCTCATTTCACGCCCCCTCCCTGTACCCACTCCTCATCCTTGAACCCACTCTACGCCCCTCCTAGTACCTACCCCACGCCCACCTCCCCACTGACCCCACTCCGCCCCCTCCCCCTGTACCCTATTCCTACGCCCACCTCCTGTACCTACCCTTACGCCCCCTCCCTCCCTGCACTCACTCTACGCCCCCTCCCCTCTGAACCCACCCCCACGCCCCCCTCCCCTGCACTCCACCCCTTCACTCCCTCCCCCTGAACCCACTCCTCCCGCCCCCTCCCTGCACCCACTCCACATGCCCCCTCCCTCCCCTGAACCCACCTCACGCCCCCTCCCCTGTACCTACACCTCACGCCCCCCTCCCTCCCCAGTGCACCCACCTAACGCCCTCCTGTACTTCCACTCCCACGCCCCCTCCCTCCCTGAACCCACTCTCACGCCCTCCCTCCCCTGTACCTACTCCACGCCCCTCCCCTGCACTCCCCACTTTACGCTCCTCCCTGTACCCCCACCACGCCCCTCCTGGCCAATGCACCCCACGCCCCCCTCCCTGAACCCACCCCACGCCCCCTCCTCCCTCCCCTGAACCCACTCCCACGCCTTCCTCCCTGTACCCACTCCCACCTCCCCTCCTGAACCCACTCACGCCCTCCCTACACCCACTCCTCACGCCCCCTCCCCTCCCCACCCCACGCCCCCTCCCTCCCCTGCACGTACCCACACCCACTGCCCCCTCCCCTCCCCCTGAACCTACCCTTGCCCCCTCCCCTTCCCTGTACCTACTCCCTGCCCCTCCCTCACCATCTTGCATTTACTCCCCCTCCCCTCCCCAGTACCACCCACCTCACGCCCCCTCCTGTACCAATCCCTGCTCCCCCTCCTTCCGTACCCACTAACGCCCCCTCCCTGTATTCCACTCCCTTCACGCCCCCTCCCCCCTCCCTGAACCTACTCCCACGTCCCCCTCCCCCTGTTCCTACTCCTCACGCCCTCCCTGTACCTACTCCTACGCCCCTCCCTGTACTTTCACTCTCACGCTCCCTCCTTGTACCTACCTCACGCCCTCCTTGAACCAACCTTTCACGCCCCTGTACTCTACCTCACGCCCCTCCTCTCCCCAGAACCTACCTTCACGCCCCCCCTCCCTGCACTCCACCCCACGCCCTCCCCCTGAATCTCTCCCCACGCCCCCCTCCCCTGTACCCACCTCACGCCCTCCTCCCCCTCCCCAGAGCACCCCTCACGCCCCCTCTGCACCCACTTGCCCCCCTCCCCCTCCCCCTGTACCCACTCTCTACACCCCCTCCCCTCCCCTGCACCCACCTCACGCCCCCTCCCTCCCTGAACTCCACCCCACGCCCCCTCCCCTGAATTCTACCCCTACGCCCCCTCCCCCTGTACCCACCCCACGCCCACCTCCCCTCTCCTGCACTCCCCACGCCCCCTTCCCCACCCCACGCCCTCTCCCCAGGCCCACCCACGCCCCTCTCCCCTGTACCACCCCACTCCTTACGCCACCCCTCCCTCCCCTGAACCCCACCTCACGCCCCCCTTCCCTGTACTCCCACTCCCACGCCCCCTCCTCCCTCCCCTGAATTCCACTCTCACGCCCCCTCCCTCTCCCCTCAACCTCCCACCTCCCCACACGCCCTCCCCTCCCCTGGACCCACCCACGGCCCTCCCCACCCACCCCACGCCTCCCTCCCTGGACCCCCACTCCCACGCCCCCCCCTCCCCTGTACCCACCTCACGCCCCCCTCCCTCCTCCCCCCCTGTAACCCCATCCTCCACGCCCCCCCCCTCCCCAGCACCTCCACCCCACCTCCCTCCCTGCACCCCACCTCACGCCACCCTCCTCCCCCTCCTCCCCTGCACCTAATCCCACGCCCCCCCTCCTGCACCCCCATCCACGCCCTCCCTCCCCTCATCACCGCGCCCTCCCACCTCCCCCAGCCCCACTCCCCACGCCCCTCCCCTGTACCATTCCCACGCCCTCTCCTGCACCCCACCCCACGCCACCCTCCCTCCCCTGTACTCCACTCCTCACGCCCCCTCCCCTGTAATCCCACGCCCCCCTGCTCCCTCCCCTGTACCTATACCTCGCGCCCCCCTCCCTCCCTGAACCCACTCCTCACGCCCCCCTCCTCTCCCTGTACCCACCTCACGCCCCCTCCCCCTCCCCTGTACTCCACCTCACGCCCCTCTCCCCCTACCTGTAACCTCTACTCTTCACGCTCCCTCCCCCTCCTCCCTGCACTCTACTCCCCACGCCCCCTCCCCCTCCCCCGTACCTGCACTCCCCACGCCCCCTCCCCCCTGCACCCCACTCCCACGCCCTCCCTACCTGAACTCTACTCCCCACGCTCCCCCTCCCTCCCCCAGAAACTCCACTTCACACGCCCCCCCCCTCCCCCTGTAATTCCACCCCCCACGCTCCCTCCCCTTCCTGAACCCACTCCCCACGCCCCCTCTCTGTAACTACTCCCACGCCCCCTCCCTCCCCCCTGAACTCTCACCCCATTGCCCTCCCCTGTACCCCATCTGTCACTCAACTCTTTACGCTCTCCCCTCCCCTGACCCCACTCCCACGCCCTCCCCCTGTACCCACCTCCACGCCCCCCTCTGTACCCATTCCCTATGCCCCTCCCCTGTAATCCACTCCCACGCCCCCTCCCCCTCCCCCTGTTCCACTCCCACGCCCCTCTTCCCTCCCTCAACCCCCACTGCCTCCCCCCCTCCCCCTCCCCTGCACCCACCCCACGCCCCCTCCCTGTAACTCCCACCTCACGCCCCCTCCCCCTCCCACACCCACCTCACGCCCCCTCCCCTGTAACTCCACCCCACGCCCCCCTCCCTCCTGTACCCACCCCACGCCCCCTCCCCCCTCCCCAGACCCACCCCACGCCCCCCTCCCCAGGCACCCACTCCCCACGCCCTCCCTGACCACCTCACACCCCTCCCTCCCCAGACCTACCCCACGCCCCCTCCCTGCTGTACCAACCCCACGCCCTCCCCCTCCCCCTGTAATCCACCCCACTGCCCTCCCCCCTCCGCACCCACTCCTCACGCCCCTCCCTCCCCTGCACCCCCACCCCACGCCCCTCCCTCCCTGCACTCCCACTCCCTACCTCCCCCTCTGTACTTACCCCCACGCCCTCCTCCCCTGTAACTCCCACGCCCCCTCCCTCCCTGCACCCACTCCACGCCCCCCCCCCCTGTCCCCACCCTCACGCCCCCCTCCCCTCCCCTGTAATTCCACCCCACTCCCCTGTAACTCCACCTTCACGTCCCCCTCCCTCCCTGCACCCACTCCCACGCCCCCCCTCCCCTCCTCCCCCTGCCCCACCCCTCACGCCCTCCCCCTCCCCCACCCACCCCACGCCCCCTCCCTCCCCTGCACCCACCTTCACGCCCCCTCCTCCCCCAGACTCCACCTTCACGCCCCCCTCCTGACCACCCCCACGCCCCCCCTCCCTCCCCTGTAACTCCACCCCACGCCCCCCTCCCCCTCCTGAACCCACCCCCACGCCCCCCCTCCCTGCACCCACTCCCCACGCCCCCTCCCCCTCCCCTCACCCACCCACACGCCCCCTCTCTCCCTGTACCCACTCCCCACGCCCTCCCCCTCCCCCTGCAATCCACCTCACGCCCCTCCCCTCTGAACCCACCTCACGCCCCCCTCCCCTGCACCCACCCATGCCACTCCCCTCCCTCCCTGCACACTCCCCACGCCCCTTCCCTAGTGCACCCACTCCCACGGCCCCCCCTCCTGCACCTTCCCCACACACCCTCCCCCTCCCTGTACCCTCCCCACAGCCCCCCCTCCCCTGCCTCCCGTCCCCCTCCCTCCCCCTGTACCCCACCTCACGCCCCTTCCCCCTCCCCTGTACCCACTCCCCACGTCCCCTCCTCCTCCCTGTACCCACTCCCCACGGCCCCTCCCCTCCCCTGAATCCACTCCCCACGCCCCCCCCTCCCCTCCCTGCACCCACTCCTCACGCCCCTTCCCTCCTGTAACCCACTCCCCACGCCCCCTCCCCTCCCTCACTCACTCCTCCCCCTCCCCCTGCCACCCCTCCACTGCCCCACTGATTCCACCTCACGCCCCTCCCTCCCCCTGAATCCACCTTACGCCCCCCTCCCTCTGCACCCACCCCACGCCCCCTCCCCCTCCTCCCCTGCACTCCACCCCACGCCCCCCCCCCCCTCCCCTGTACCCAACCCCACGCCCCCCTCCCTCCCCTGCACCCACCCCACGGCTCCCTCTCCCTCCCCTGTACCCACCCCACGCCCCCTCCCCTCCCTGTACCCCACTCCCCACGCCCCTCCTCCCTGACCCACCCCACGCCCCCTCCCCTGTACCCACCCCATGCCCCCCCCTCCCCCCCTCCCCTAGGACCCACTCCCCACGCCCCCCTCCCCCTCCCTGCACTCCACCCCACGCCCCCTCCCCCAGACCCACTCCCCACGCCCCCTTCCCCTGCACCCACCCCACGCCCCCCTCCCCCTCCCCCTGCACCCACCCCACGTCCCCCTCCCCTGCACCCACTCCCCACGCCCCTCCCCTCCCCCGACACCTACTCCCACGCTCCCCCTCCCTGATCCTCACGCCCCCCCCTCCCCCACCCACTCCCACGCCCCCCCCTCCCCCTGCACCCACTCCCCACGCCCCTCCCCCTCCCCTGCACCCACTCCCCACGCCCCTCCCTCCCCCAGACCCATCTCACCCACCCTCCCCCCTCCCCCTGTACCCCACTCCCGACCCCCTCCCTCCCCTGAACCCACTCCCCACGCTCCCCCTCCCTGTACTCCACCTCCACGCCCCCTCCCCTGACTCCACTCTACGCCCCCTCCCTGCACTCCATCCCATGCCTCCCCTCCCTGTACCCACTCCCACGCCCCTTCCTGCACCCCCACTTCACGCTCCCCTCCCCCCAGAACCTACCCCACGCCCTCCTCAGTAACCACCCCACGCCCCCCCTCCCTCCCCTGAACCCATCTCACGCCCCTCCCCTGTACTCCACCTCACGCCCCCCTCCCCCTCCCCCCCTGCACTCCACCTCACACGCCCCCTCCCTCCCCTGTACTCCACCCCACGCCCTCCCCTCCCTGAACCCCACGCCCTCCCTCCCCAGGCTCCACCTCACGCTCCCTCCCTGAACCTACTCCTCACGCTCCCTTCCCTGCACTCCCCACTCCCCAGCCCCCTCCCCAGACCCACCCCCACGCCCCCCTCCCCCCCCCTGCACCCACCCCACGCCCCCCCTCCCCCCCCCCCCTCCCCCAACCCACCCCACGCCCCCCTCCCACCCCTGCACCCACCTGCCCCCTCCCCTGCACCCATCTCACGCCCCCTCCCCCTCCCCACACCCACCCCACGCCCCCTCCCACCCACCTCACGCCACCTCCCTCCCTGCACATTCCTCACGCCCCTCCCTCCCTGTACTCCACCTCACGCCCCTCCCTCCCTGTAATCCACTCCCCACGCCCCTCCCTCCCCAGACTCCACTCCCACGCCCCCCTCTCCCTCTGTTCCTGAACCCACGCCCCCTCCCCCTCCCCAGGCCTCCACTCCCCACGCCCCCTCCCCCTCCCCCCACTCCCATCCCCACGCCCCCTCCCCCCTCCCCCAGCACCCACTCCCACGCTCCCTCCCCCTCCCTGCACCTTTCCCCACGCCCCCTCCCCCTCCCCTGTACTTTCACTCCCCACGCCCCCTCCCTCCCCTGTACCCACTCTAATCGCCCTCCCCTCCCTGTAATTCCACTGCACGCCCCCCTCCCTCCCCGATTCCAACCTCACGCCCTCTCCCTCCCTGTACCTCCACTTGACCCCCCTCCCCCAGGACCCACTCCTCTGGCCCCCCCCCTCCCTCCCCAGGCTCCACCTCACGCCCCCCCCTCCCCCTCCCCCACTGACTCCCCCCTCCCCCTTCCCTGTACCACTCCCCACGCCCCCTCCCTCCCCCACTCCATCTTCACGCCCCTCCCCCCCTCCCCTGCACTCCACTCCCCACGCCCCTCCCTGCACCCACTCCCCCACGCCGCCCCCTCCCTCCCCCTGTACTCCACCACGCTCCCCCTCCCCAGTACCCCACTTCCCACGCCCCCCCTCCCCAGCCCCACTCCACGCCCTCCCCCTCCCTGAACCCACCCCACGCCCCCTCCCCTGCACTCCACACCCCACACCCCCTCCCCCTCCCCTGCACTCCACCCCACGCCCCCCTTCCCCAGTACCCACCCCACGCCCCCCTCCCTGCACCTTCCCCACGCCACCCCTCCCTCCCCACCTACCCCACGCCCTCCCTGCACCTACCCCACGTCCCTTCCCCTCCCCCTACCTCACGCTCCCCCTCCCCCTCCCTGCACTCCACACCCACTGCCCTCCCTCCCCACCCACTCCCCCTCCCCAGACCCACGCCCCCTCCCCCTCCCCAGACCCACTCCCACGCCCCCCCTCCCCACCTCACGCCCCCTCCCCACCCACTCCCACGCCCCCTCCCTCCTGCACCCACTCCTCCTTCCCCTGACTTCCACTCACGCCCCTCCCTCCTCAGGACCACCTGACACCCCCCTCCCCTCCAGACTCACCCCACGCCCCCCCTCCCCCTCCCCCAGACTTCCCCCACCCCACGCCCCCCTCCTCCCCAGACCCACCTTCACGCCCCCCTCCCTCCCCTGCACCCACTCCCCACGCCCCCTCCCTCCCCTGCACTCCACTCCCCACGCCCCCTGCACCCACCCCACTTCGCCCCCCCCCTGTACCACTCCTCCCACGCCCCCTCCTCCCCTTCCCCAGAACTCCACTCCCCACGGCCCCCTCCCCCTCCCCACCTGTCCCCACTGCCCCCTCCCTTCCCCCCCTGCACTCCATTCCCCACCCTCCTCCCCCTGCACTTCCACTTCCACGCCCCCCTCCCCCTCCCCTGCACCCACCCCACGCCCCCTCCCTGCAGCCCACTCCCCACACCCCCTCCCCCTCCTGCACCCACCCCACGCCCCCTCCCTGCACCCACCTTACGCCCCCTCCCCACCTACTCCACGCCCCTCCAGACTCCACCTCCCACGCCCTCCTGTACCCACCCCACGCCCTCCCTGTACCCACCCGCCCCCCTCCCCCTGTAATCACCACCCCACGCCCCTCCCCCAGACGTACCCCACGCCACCCTCCCCAGACTCCACCCCACGCCCCCCTCCCCTGCACTAACCCACGCCCCCTCCCCACACCTACCCCACGCCCCATCACTCCCCCAGACCCACCTCATACACCCTCCCTGTACCCCACCTCTACGCCCTCCCCACCCCACTCTCACGCCCCCTCCCTGTACTTCCACCTCCCACGCCCTCCCCTGTCTAATTCTATGCCCCCCCCTCCCCAGACCTAATTCTACGCCCCCTCCCCTACCTACCCCACGCCCCTTTTTCCTCACGCACTAACCCCACGCCCCCTCCTCAGACTCAACTCCCCACGCCCTCCCTCCCCTGTACCTACCCCACGCCCCTCCTGCACTTAACACCCCACGCCCTCCCCGTGACTTCTACTCCCACGCCCTCCCTCCCCTGCATCTACCTCACTCCCAGACTACCCCACGCCTCCCTCCCAGACTACTCCCACGCCCTCCCTCCCCCCGTGACCTACCCCACGCCCTCCCAGACTTACTCCCACGCCTCCCAGACCACTCCCCACGCCCCCCCCCCCTCCTGCACCCACACCCCACGCCCTCCAGACCCACTCCCCACGCCCCTCCCCTGCACCCACCCACGCCCTCCCTCCCCCTCCCATACCCACCCTGCGCCCCCTCCCCACACCTACCCCACGCCTCCCCACCCCAGACCCACTCCCCACGCCCCCATACCCCACTCACGCCCCCTCCCTTCCCAGACTCCACCCCACGCCTCCCAATCTCCAGACTCCACCCCACGCCCCTCCCCCTTCCCCTGCACTCCACCTCACGCCCCACCTCTGCATCTACCTCGGGCGCCTCCCGCAGACTCCACTCCCCACGCCTCCCCCAGACTCCACTCCCCACGCCCCCTCCCCAGACCCACTCCCACGGGCCCTCCCCCATACCCACACCCCACGCCCCTCCCCAGACTTCCCCACTCCCCACGCCCTCCCTCCCCAGACCCACCCCACCACCCTCCCCAGACTCCAGACCACGCCCCCACCGTGACTCCACTCCCACCCTCCCCAGACGCACTCCCACGCCTCCCAGTACTCCACCTCCCGCCTCCCCCTCCCCCCAGACTCCACTCCCCACGCCCCCATCCCTCCCCCGTGACTCCATTCTCAGACCCCCTCCCCAGACTCCACTCCCACGCCCTCCCCAGACTCCACTCCCACGCCCCCTCCCCCCTGCAGACTCCACCCCACGCCAGCCTCCCTCCCCAGACTCCACCCCACGCCCCCTCCCACAGACTCCACTCCCTGCCTCCCATACCCACTCCCACGCCCCCTCCCCCTCCCCCCAGACGCACCCCCACGCCGCCTCCCTGCACCTAATTCCCACCCAGCCCCTCCCCAGACTCCACCCCACGCCCTCCCATCCCTGCACCCACTTCCTCCTCTCCGTACCTACCTCACGCCCTCCCCTCGCCTTCCCCTCCACCCCCCTCCCCCTCCTCGTACCAATCTGACGCCACCCATACCCTTTCCCCATACCAACCTCACGGCCCACCTTCCCCTTCCCGTACCAACCTCACGCCACCCCTCCCCTTACTACCCTCACGTCCCCTCCCCTCCCCATACCAACCACGGCTCTAGAGAATTGTGGGAGGCCAAAAATCTTCATCTATTAATATCTTAAAATCTCGGGTCAAAGACTACGACCAGGTAAGAGCTCTGGAGATCTTACGTCAAACTTTATGACCTTGGAAGTATTCTTAGCATCTCGTTTCATAAAGGTAACGACTTAGTTAATGCATAAAGGTCGCTGGACAAACTAAATTTCTTAAATGTTTATAAATCTTGTCAGTGACTATTACGATTTGGAAAGTTTGCTCAAGAGTCATTACAGTGTTATTATAATTAGTGTTTTTATCAAGGGACAACAATAATCTTACCTCAGCAGTGTCGGGTGATTAAATAAATGAAGCCCACTTCTAGTCTATCCTGACGTCACCTGCCCCATCCCTACCCAAGCCAACCTAACCTAGCCTAACCTAACCTAACCTAACCTAACCTAACCTATCCTAACATAACAAAACATAAAAATAACATAACGTAACGTAATATAATATAACAAAACCGCAACTAAGACTAAATTTTGGCGAGTCCTGATCTTATTTAATGGCATTGTTGACTGGCTTCTAACTTTATAGACAACTCTCCTTCTGATCAAGTTAGGCCGCAGTAGACGGCAGATTAAAGTTAACATGAGCTGGAAAACATCTAACAATTCATCACTTAAAACTTCGAAAAAACAAGGGATAAATATTATACGTTTCTCTTAAGTCCTGTTTCAGTTAGAAAAAAGACAACACTGTGATAAGAAAAAAGAATTAACAAAAAGACCCAACTCTTCCTGCTGCTGTTCCTTGTCCCAGCTGACACTCTGGTGACGTTCACAAAAGAAGGAGTTTATAGTAGTTACCAAGAGTCTGATTTAAGAACGTTTTACCCTTTTATTTGAAGCCTGAAGGACCGATCAACCTACAATGTTATGGTCTGGGGATATTCCTTAGTGATTAATAGTCTCTCTCTCTTCTTCTTCTTCTTTCTTCTTCTTCTTCTCTCTCTCTCCTTCAGAAATGGTAAGAGAAACAAAACCATCTAATAGTAAAAGTGCAAAATGTGCTTGTGTTCATATTTTGCTTCACCTTAATATAGCCAAAAATTTGGTCTGGGGCCGTTCAACTGCTGTGAAGGATTTTTATTGGCCTCATCTTTAAAATTGGGACGCGAGGCCGCAGCTGGCAGGCAGGTTATATACACACCATGCCTCTGACCTTGTCAACCACCACTAACTACCCAACTCAAGGCCATCTGTCACCGCTCATCCATCAAGTCACTACCCACCTTCCTTCACCACCTACTGAGCCTCTCATCCACACTCCATTATCTGGGTCCCTCCTCTCTACCCACCTCTACCCCTCATCCTCACCCCCTCAGAGACTATCTTACCCTGAGATATAATGGGGAAAGTTGTTCCTCTTAATTGAAGTGCCATCACTCAGGGCCTCATTGTGCTCTGCTCACCTTCTTGTTGCTCCACCACGACTTGGCTACTGACACTTACGTCATTACTCTTAAAGATATGTACTAGAATTTAGGAAACCTGACCAGTACCTAAAAACATGTACTAGAATCCTAGGTCTTGGGCCAGTACTAGGACTTAGAACTGACGACATGTAATGAACCAAGCCAGTAACATTAAAACCAGACCCCTGGCAATGAACTCCTCATAGGCATAGCCACCACCTCACCACTCCCGACTAGCTCAGTCCACCCCAGCTCAGCCCCAGCCTGAATCTAGAACCTCTCTCCCAGCCAGCCTACTCTAGCTCTTCTCTCAGTCCAATTCTTGTGTCTTCCTAGTCAGCCCGTGTCCTCTTGTTCGGCCCCTAGTTCTCCAGCCTACTCCTAAACTACTGCATGCCACCACAGACTCTCATCCCTGCAAGTTCTCAAACAGCCCAGATGTCATCCGGCTTTATGCCCCCACCCCCACCCAATCTCTACCACAAAAACAGAAATATTTATAGATAAGCATTCTTGCCGTGATCCTCAAATGGAGTCCTCAACTGGGAGCGACCTCATGGGAGGACCTCGCGGGAGGGTCGTCAGCTGGGAGTGGCCGCTGGGAGGGCCGCCTGGGAGGGTCGTTAGCTGGGAGGGGCCCACAACTGAGAGGGCTGCCAGTCGAGAGTGGTCGTCAGTTGGGAGGGTTGGGTCAGCTGGGAGTGGCCGCTGGGGAGGGTCGGCAACTGGGAGGGACGTCAGCTGGAGAGGCCGCCGCTGGTGTGAGTCGTCAGCAGAGAGGTCATCAACTGGGAAGGTCGGCAACTGGGAGAGAGAAAGCCGCCAAGAGAAGGTCGTTAGTTGGGAGGTTCGTTAGCTGAGAGGGTCGACAGCTGTGGGGCCGTCAGCTGAAAGGGTCGTCAAAAGGGTATGTCGTCAGTTGAGAGGGTCGCCGCTGGGAGGGTCGTCAACTGGGGAGGGCCGACAGCTGGGAGGGCCGACAGCTGGAGGCCCACAACCCCGGGAGGGCCTGGACAGCTGGAGGCCGACAGCTGGGAGGGTCATCAACTGGGAGGGTCACAAACGGGAGGCCGACAACTGGGAGAGTCGATAGCTGGAAGGGCCGACAGCTGGGAGGGCTGTCAACTGGAAGGGCCAACAACTGGGGAGCGCCGCCGCCGGGAGGGTCGACAACTGGGAGGGTCGACAGCTGGGAGCATCGTCAGCAGAGAGGGTCGACAGCTGGGAGGGTAGTCAGCTCAGAGGGTCGTCAGCTGAGAGGGTCGTCAGTTGGGAGGGTCGTCAGCTGAGAGGGTCGTCAGTTGAGAGGGTCGTCAGTTGGGAGGGTCGTCAACTGGGAGGGTTGACAACTGGGAGGGTCGTCAACTGGGAGCATCGTCAGTTGTGAGGGTCGTCAGTTGAGAGGGTCGTCAGTTGTGAGGGTCGTCAGTTGGGAGGGTCGTCAACTGGGAGGGTCGACGCTGGGAGAGTCGTCAGTTGGGGTCGTCAGCTGGGGAGGGTCGTCAGTTGAAGGGTCGTCAGTTGTGAGGGGTCGTCGGCTGAGGAGGGTCGTCAGCTGGGAGGGTCGTCAGATAGGTAGAGTGGTTCTCGTAGCCAGATTGAAACAGTGGCTTTAAAGAAGGTCTGAGGCAAGAGCGGGGGAGGGGTGAGGGGAGGGAGAGTGCCAGTAAGAGAGAGGGAGAGGCGACGAGAGTGCCAAAGAGTGAGGGAGAGGAGGGAAAGAGAGTGCCAGTAAGAGAGAGGGAGAGGAGGCGACGAGAGTGCCAGTAAGAGAGAGGGAGAGGAGGGGAGGAGAGTGCCAGTAAGAGCGGGGGAGAGGAGGAAGTGCCAGTAAGAGTGAGGGAGAACAAGGATTGAGTGAAGAGAGGAGTACTAATGACAGGGATAATGAGGTAGACAAGAAGTGAGGAATGCTAATTAGAGGGAGAAGAGGAACAAGGTAGTTAGAGTGAGAAAGATAACAGAGGTACAAAGAACCAATGAAAACTCGACAATATAAACATGAAGTAAACCTAACTCTCTCCAGTGATCATTATTATTATTATTATCATTATTATTATTATTATTACTATTTAAATTTTCTTGTTTGCTCAGAATAAAAACAAATGAACAGCAGACACAGCGCGACCTGATGTGGTTCAATACGATACAAAAATGTTCTTAATTTGTTCACCGTCTTCCTATCTGTGCAGTAATGAGCTCAGTGAGGTTAAAACTTGAGAAATTATAAGGAAAACATATTTGTTAAAATGAAATGGTGTCTAGAGAAGATGAAGAAGACTAAGGAAAGAATAGGAAATAAAATTGAGAGAAAAACGAAACAAAATAATAAATGAATGAATGAAAGTATTATCAGATTGTTGGAGAGAAATCTTAATTGACATAAAGGAAGAAGAGAAGAGAAGAGAAGAGTAAATATTGTAGGTGAGAGAAAAAGAAATTGTTAAATAATAATAATAATAATAATAATAATAATAATAATAATAATAATAATAATAATAATAATAATAATAATAATAATGATGATGATGATGATGATGATGGAAGCAGAAAACGCGATATAATTAAAAACAAGAAACTGAAGCACATGTTAATTAAAGGTCTAATTAATAAGCTTCTTACATAATTTTTAAAACAGATGAACAAGAATGAAAATTAATGTTTGACTAAAATATAATGTTCCCTACACTACTGCCACGACCTTACACGTCAATCAAAAACCGTACCAAGTTGTCTCACACTGACCAACACGTTATATAATACCCCTAAATACTTATCATGTATATTAAGTGCACTAAAATCTTGTCCTTAAGAAAAGTTAGAAATGTAAGCCACACAAACCTCGACTAAACAGCCAAACTTTATGTCCGCAATACAATATTTTTATCTTGAAAAATTCCAGTCGCTCTTTTATATGAAATGTTTAAACACCTTTATGCAAGACCTCATTACATATTCAAGAATGTCTGAGGTTTAGAATTTATATCAAGTATATGTAAAGTTACTTGTTAACCGATTTATAAAGGCAGAGTGAACTCTGGCCGCTCGACTCTACTGAACCCGACACCAGACAATACAAAAGTTACATTAATTGAGAATATTTACCTTTGTGATGATTACATGTGAACAAAGGAGACTGTGCTAAGGTGTGTATATATACTACACACACACCTGCCAATATGAGCTTATGTAATACTTTATCTGGAGACGTTTTATAAGGGTGAGGCAGGAAGAGGAGGGGCAGTAAGAAAGTGTAATTATGGTAAAGAGGAGATGATCAAATCATTTATGGCAGAAGTTGGCCAGAATGACCACCGTCTCCACCAGGCAGGGGAGATAATTACCATCTTTACATGACACATAATTACCTCTTATCATCCCATCATTACATGGTATTAAGATCTTAATGATCTCCTTTACTTAACATCTTTTACCGTGAATGATTATGTTTAATCTCTGGACAAAACTGCTTCAATAAAGCTTAGTTACAGACCCAATCCCGAGTAACACTTGCTAACTTGTGTGAAATATCTCAGGACCGTAAACAAAAACATCCAGCATTGTATATAAACAGGAAAATATCACCATGTTCCCTGCTCTGACGGTCTACACTAACACCTCACACCCACCATCACCTGTGAGTGTACAGTACCTGGCAGGGCGAATGACTCTACTGTTAGAAGGACACACACACACACACACACACACACACACACACACACACACACACACACGAACACACACACACACGAATCAATAGTAATGGACCAGCCACCAACCTCCCGTAATGTGGGAAACTCTCAGGTAAAAAAAGTAATAACAATTCTTAGGCGAAAAAAAATAAGAGGAAATTTTCAGTTATAAAAGTAATAATAATAATAAGTTGTCGCGGGAAGGAAGTCTGGGCACAATGGGAAGGTCCATTTACATAAGAACATAAGAACATAAGAAAGTGGGATACTGCAGGAGGCCGACTGGCCCATACAGGGCAGATCCCTTTCACACCCATCCCAGCACTTCCATGTGCCTATCCAACTTCGTCTTGAAGCTCCCTAGCGTCCCCGATCCTACTATAGCACTCGGTAGCCTATTCCACATATCCACAACTCTATTACCAAACCAGTGCTTGCCTATATCCTTTCTGAATCGGAATTTATCTAATTTAAAGCCATTTGTTCTAGTTATTTCGTTATTACTGAGCTTCAGAACATCTTCCATTTTACCCTTGTTAATCCCACTTACCCACTTGTACACCTCTATCATATCTCCCCTAACTCTACGCCTCTCTAATGAATGTAAGCTTTTCAGTCTTTCTTCATATGGAAGGTTTCTAATATTATGGATCATTTTTGTCATTCTTCTTTGTACTCTCTCCAAAGAATCTATGTCCATTCTATAATAAGGACACAGAACTGAACCGCATAATCCATGTGTGGCCTCACTAATGCTAGGTAAAGTTTCAAGATAACGTCAGCAGTTCTGTTACTCAGACCTAGATATGAACCCAAGAATCCTGTTTGCCTTGTTGCGAACGCTAATACATTGTTTTCTAGGTTTCAAGTCGTTGCTAACAAATACACCTAGATCTTTTTCACAAACTGAGTTTTCTATTTCCGTGTTACCTAGTTTATACTTAACGTTTGTATTCGTCTTCCCTATCTGTAGTATTTATCAGTATTAAAATTCATTTGCCAGTCTACTGACCACTCATGTAAGGTATCTAGATCTCTTTGAAGGTGTTCAAAGTCACTGTCTGAATTTATCACTCTCCCATTTTGGTATCATCTGCAAATTTACTAATCCTACTAGTTATGCCTAAATCAAGATCATTAATGAATATAACAAACAGCAGAGGGCCTAATACAGATCCCTGGGGAACTCCGCTTTTGACCGCACCCCAGTCTGACTTTAATCCATTTATGCTGACTCTTTGTTTCCTACCAACACCATGACCTAATCCATTTTAATACTGATCCACCTATTCCATGTGCTTCTACCTTCCTTATCAATCTCTCATGAGGGACTCTATCGAATGCTTTACTGAAATCTAAATAAATTATATCATATGACTTATCATTATCTACCGCTTCATATACTTCTGAGAAAAAGCTAACAAATTTGAGACAAGAACGTCCCTGGGTGAACCCGTGCTTAGAAGAATGAATTAAGTTGAATGTTTCAAGGTGGCTTCTGATTTTTGTAGCAATAATTGACTCTAGCAACTTGCCTATGATAGACGTGAGACTAATGGGACGGTAATTTGATGCTATTGATTTATCACCCTTTTTGAAAATCGGAA
>NW_024715287.1:0-10421 GCF_018991925.1 Homarus americanus
ATTCTTTTTCTGAGAAAAAAATTCTTTACCACTTATTTTTTGCCCCACTTTTTTTATTAAGTTTGATGAACTTAGATTAGGTTAGGTATTATTTAACTCTGAGTCATGGGTACTTATTGGATACTTGGCAGAATAACTTGTTATAACTTGGTCCTAACAAAGGCGGAGTCTAAGCAAAAATGTTCACTTGACCTCATATTTGGATTTCATTACTGAAGGATATTTACAGCTATACCACATTAATAAGGTCTATCTGCAAGTTTATTCAGTCATAAAAAATATATACCCTAAATGTGGACAATAAAAATCTTCTATTTTGGTACAAATTACTTGAAAAGTTGTAAGAAGACAAAAGCTGCATCTCTTCCATAAAGCGAGAAATAGAACAGCCAAGCCTCTTCTTGTCGTAAAAAAAAACTAATATTGTATTTAGTATGTTGATGTACAAAACATTTTCTTCATTATTCTATGATAAAACAAGTCTAACAAGCATTATTAAAACATATATTATTATTTTTTTTTCATGCAATCCGGAAATAGCGACTACTATATCCAGGTTGATCGTGTTGAGGTCCTGTAAGTTACAGGCTAGATTACGAGCTCACTTACGGAGTTCGATGCCAAATATTTGTTTTGAGAATTCCGATCGGAGACTGTAAGTCCAGTTACTTGGTAAACAAGTAGATACAGTGAAATAAACTGCTGTACCTAAATATTATGTAACTCACAATATATTCCCAAAACAGCACGTTTACAGATGAAAATAAAAAAGCATAAATAATACAAACAAAATCAATTAATATGTTTTTTATTACAGTATTTTTAAATATCAGAAGCGTAGGTTCAGCGCTTCTTTTGTGTCTTTTTCCCGGTGAAGATGTAGTCTCCCCATGGCAGGTACTGGTCCTTTTGTACACGGCAGAAAGTGGTAGTTTCCTTCTTCTTCTTGTTGTTTTGGGTTTTGTTGTTTTGGGTCTTAGTGTGTTTTGTGGTCTGCAGTTTGTTAGATCGGGGGCCCTTCTCCTTCATCTGGCAAGGCTTCACCTCCACCTTAGTCACCTTCGATACAGTGCGTCGGAACACCATTGTGATGTACTGACACTAACAGCTCTCTCACTGAGGTCAAATCAAAATTTGACCATACAGAAAGAATTACGGTTTAATAAGGTTGGAATTTAAAGAAATTGACAACAAAATAAAGCTCTGTTTATCAATATAGTAAAGAGGGATGGTGTTTGTAAAGATGATGGATGGTGTTATAATATGTAGTGATGATGGATGGTGTTATATGTAGTGATGAAGGATGGCGTTATATTGTAGTAATGATGGATGGTGTTATATGTAGTGATGACAAGAGGGTAATATATGTAGTGATGATGGGTGGTGTTATATATATATATATTGATGATGCATGATGTTATATGTAGTGATGATGGTTGGTGTTATATGTAGTGATGCTGGATGGTGTTATATGTAGTGATGATGGATAGAGTTATATGTAGTGATGATGGATGATGTTATATGTAGTGATGATGGGTGGTGTTATATGTAGTGATGTTGGATGGTGTTATATGTAGTGATGATGGATGATATTATATGTAGTGATGATAGGATGGTTCTATATGTAGTGATGATGGATGGTGTTATATGTAGTGATGATGGATGATGTTATATGTAGTGATGATAGGTTGGTTTTATATGTAGTGATGATGGATGGTGTTATATGTAGTGATGATGGATGGAGTTATATGTAGTGTTGATGGATGATGTTATATGTAGTGAGATGGTTGGTGTTATATGTAATGATGTCTGATGGTGTTATATGTCGTGATGGATGGTTCTATATGTAGTGATGGTGGATGGTGTTATATGTAGTGATGATGGATCATGTTATATGTAGTGATGATGGATAGTATTATATGTAGTGATGATGATGGATGGTGTTATAAGTAGTGATGATGGATGTTATATGTAGTGATGAAGGATGGTGTTAGTGAAGATTGTGAAGTGAGATGTAGTGAAGATTGTGAAGTCAGATGTGGTGAAGATTGTGAAGTGAGATGTAGTGAAGATTGTGAAGTGAGATGTAGTGAAGATTGTGAAGTGAGATGTAATGAAGATTGTGAAGTGAGATGTAGTGAAGATTGTGAAGTGAGATGTAGTGAAGATTGTGAAGTGAAATGTAGTGAAGATTGTGAGGTGAGATGTAGTAAAGATTGTGAGGTGAGATGTAGTGAAGATTGTGAAGTGAAATGTAGTGAAGATTGTGAGGTGAGATGTAGTAAAGATTGTGAGGTGAGATGTAGTGAAGATTGTGAAGTGAGATGTGGTAAAGATTGTGAAGTGAGATTTGGTGAAGATTGTGAAGTGAGATTTGGTGAAGATTGTGAAGTGAGATGTGGTGAAGATTGTGCTAGAGAGGTGAAGATTGCAGAAGGAGATGAAAGAAGATGTGAAGAGATGTAAGTGGAAGATTGTGAAGGAGATGTAGGAAGGCCAGAAGGAGATGTAGTGAAGATTAGTAGTGAGAAGGAAGTGAAGATTGTAAAGGAGAGGTGAAGATTGTGAAGTGATGTAGTGAAGATTGTGAAGTGAGATGTAGTGAAGATTGTGAAGTGAGATGTAGTGAAGATTGTGAAGTGAGATGTAGTGAAGATTTTGAAGTGAGATGTAGTAAAGATTGTGAAGTGAGATATGGTGAAGATTGTGAAGTGAGATGTAGTGAAAGATTGTGAAGTGAGATGTAGTGAAGATTGTGAAGTGAGATGTATTGAAGATTGTGAAGTGAGATATAGTGAAGATTGTGAAGTGAGATGTAGTGAAGTTTGTGAAGTGGGATGTAGTGAAGATTGTGAAGTGAGATGTAGTGAAGATTGTGAAGTGGTAAGATTAGAAGTAGAGATGGGTGAAGATTAGAAGTATGTAATGAAGACTTAAAGGAGATGTAGTAAATATCAGAAGTGAGATGTAGTGAAGATTGTGAAGTGAGATGTAGTGAAGATTGTGAAGTGAGATGTAGTGAAGATTGTGAATTGAGAAGTAGTGAAGATTGTGAAGTGGGATGTAGTGAAGATTGTGAAGTGAGATGTAGTGAAGATTGTGAAGTGAGATGTAGTGAAGATTGTGAAGTGAGATGTAGTGAAGATTGTGAAGTGAGATGTAGTGAAGATTGTGAAGTGAGATGTAGTGAAGATTGTGAAGTGAGATGTAGTGAAGATTGTGAAGTGAGATGTGGTAAAGATTGTGAAGTGAGATGTGGTGAAGATTGTGAAGTGAGATTTGGTGAAGATTGTGAAGTGAGATGTGGTGAAGATTGTGAAGTGAGATATGGTGAAGATTGTGAAGTGAGATGTAGTGAAGATGTGAAGTGGGATGTAGTGAAGATTGTGAAGTGAGATGTAGTGAAGGTTGTGAAGTGAGATGTAGTGAAGATTGTGTAGTGAGATGTAGTGAAGATTGTGAAGTGAGATGTAGTGAAGATTGTGAAGTGAGATGTAGTGAAGATTGTGAAGTGAGATGTAGTGAAGATTGTGAAGTGAAATGTAGTGAAGATTGTGAGGTGAGATGTAGTAAAGATTGTGAGTTGAACATAAGAACATAAGAACATAAGAAAGTGGGATACTGCAGGAGGCCGACTGGCCCATACAGGGCAGATCCCTTTCACACCCATCCCATCACTTCCATGTGCCTATCCAACTTCGTCTTGAAGCTCCCTAGCGTCCCCGATCCTACTATAGCACTCGGTAGCCTATTCCACATATCCACAACTCTATCACCAATCCAGTGCTTGCCCATATCCTTTCTGAATCGGAATTTATCTAATTTAAAGCCACTTGTTCTAGTTATTATTTCTGTTATTACTGAGCTTCAGAACACTTTCCATTCTTACCCCTTGTTAATCCCACTTACCCACTTGTACACCTCCTCATCATATCTCCCTAACTCTACGCCTCAATGAATGTAAGCTCAAGCTTTTCAGTCTTTCTTCATATGGAAGGTTTCTAATATTATGGATCATTTTTGTCATTCTTTTCTCGGTAATTCTCCTCCAAAAGAATCTATGTCCATTCTATAATAAGGACACCAGAACTGAACCGCATAATCCATGTGTGGCCTCACTAATGCTAGGTAAAGTTTCAAGATAACGTCAGCAGTTCTGTTATTCACAGACCTAGATATGAACCCAAGAATCCTGTTTGCCTTGTTGCGAACGCTAATACATTGTTTTCTAGGTTTCAAGTCGTTGCTAACAAATACACCTTGATTTTTTTTCACAAACTGAGTTTTCTATTTCCGTGTTACCTAGTTTATACTTAACGTTTGTATTCGTCTTCCCTATCTGTAGTACCTTGCATTTATCACTATTAAAATTCATTTGCCAGTCTACTGACCACTCATGTAAGGTATCTAGATCTCTTTGAAGGTGTTCAAAGTCACTGTCTGAATTTATCACTCTCCCCATTTTGGTATCATCTGCAAATTTACTAATCCTACTAGTTATGCCTAAATCAAGATCATTAATGAATATAACAAACAGCAGAGGGCCTAATACAGATCCCTGGGGAACTTCGCTTTTGACCGCACCCCAGTCTGACTTTAATCCACGGAGGCTTACCTTTTGTTTCCTACCAGTTAACCATGACCTAATCCATTTTAATACTGATCCACCTATTCCATGTGCTTTTCTTCACCTTCCTTACTAATCTTCAAGGAGGACTCTATTTGAATGCTTTACTGAAATCAAATAAATTATATCATAGACTTATTATCTACCGCTTTCCAACATTTCTGAGAAAAAGCTACAAATTTTAGTAGACAAGAACGCCTTGGGTGGAACCTGCATGAGAAGAATGAATTGCTGTGAATGTTTCTGTTGCGGTTTCTGATTTTTTGTAGAAAAGAATAATTGACTTTAGCAACTTGTCATGATTACTTGAGACCACGGGACGTACTTCTGATGCTATTGATTTAATACCTTTTGAAAATCGGAACTACATTTGCAAGTTTCAAGCCGCGCACCAGTCCGATTCACTGACTTGACAACAAAACTGCTAATGGATTACTCCAACTCATCTCTCACATCTTTTTTAATATTCTGTTATACCTCGTCTGGACCAGCGACGGTGAGGCTTCAGTTTGTTAATTACTTTGCTAATATCGTTATTTAGGTAAATATTGATATTCATCAACATATTTTCTATACTGTCGTTATATACCTTATGAACTTCTGGAAACTGTGCTAGGTTTTCATTTGTGAATACGGAGCGAAAATGACTATTTAACGTACTACACATTTCTAACTCATCATCAGTCATTTCTCCTGTCGTAGTTTTAAGGGGACCCATTGTATCTCTAACCTTTGATTTATACAGTTGATAAAAAGCTTTGGGGGTATATTTCGATTCGTTTGCTACCTTGATTTCATAATTTCTCTTTGCTTTCCTAATTTCTGTTTATACCTGTCTTGTTAGGTTCTGATAGTAACCAAGTAAGTGATTTTCGCCTTTCTTAACTTTTCTATATACTCCTTTCTTTTTCCCTAGAAGATCTAAGAGTCTATTATTCATCCATTTTGGTTGGTTCCGTATCGATCTGAGTTTTCTTTTAGGATGTGTTTATTTTGGGCATTATTGATTGTCGCAATAAATTGTTCATAAGTAGCTGCTAAATTAAATTCGGGGTTATCCCGTCCTAAGTTGACAGTTTCCGGAGGTGTGGGGGGGATTAATCTTTTGACCATAGGGTCATCCCTTAGGTCTCTCCTTATGCTACCGTAATTAGCATTCCTAAAATCCGGGATCAAGGCCGAATTTTCCTTCTTCCTGCCATCCCATATTATGTTAAAATATATGGCTTTATGATCACTGTTTCCTAGTTCGTCTCCAATCCCAACATCTTTTACTAGATTTTCATTATTACCGAGAACTAAATCGAGGATATTATTTCCTCTAGTGGGCAAGTTTATAAATTTATATATAAAACTATCCTGTACTACTTCTATAAAATCTTCAGATTCATTATCGCTAAGTTGATTTTTCCAATCTATGCCTGAAAAGTTGAAATTGCCTAGAATACATACATTGTTTCTATCAGATGCTTTCTTTATTTCCTCCCATAGCAATTTACCATCGTTCCTACTCAAATTAGGTAGTCTATATATAACACCAATGACTACGGATTCACTGCCCTCACCAATCTCTACCCAAATACTTTCATTGTCGCTATTTGTTTTAATGTTTGATTTATTGCAGCCTTTTAATGACACCCTGATATACACTGCCACACCGCCACCTCTCCTTCCTACTCTGTCAAATTTAAATAGGTTATATCCTGGAATATGTAATTCTGCTAAAAAATGCTTGCTGTTTGAATTTATCCATGTTTCCGTTATTGCAATTATATCTAGCGGTTTCTTTACTAATGGCCTTGAGCTGGTCCTTTTGTTATTATGCTTCAATATTAGTATAATAAATACTCAATATATTTCTTCCGCTTTTCGCCTGTTTACATTTTGATACTTTATGCCATAATATGACAAACCTTATTTCAAAGATTATCTCTACTTACTACTTCCCAGGACCTGCTTGCTTTGACTCCTATTTTCCCCCGACCTTCACTCTTATCAAGCAACCTCTTCGAGTGATAATTTCAATTTCCAGGATGCAGAACGCTCTTTACCCCTCACGAAGACAAGTGAATGTCATGAGTACAGGTAGTCATACATAAAATCGCTAGTTCGCCATCAATTTACCAACCATTGTTTGCACAATGTTTTTCCAGTCGGCAATTAATAGCAATTGCCCTGGACAGCCATTCACGACCAACCCCTCTTCTAGGCAAGACACCACATACTATCGGGACCCCTCCCCTATCTCTAATCTTCCCCAGCGCCTCCCTATACCTCTTGAAAAGTTCCTCACTCCTAACCTTACCTATGTCGTTTCCCCCCACACTAAGACACACTAATGGATTGGTACCCTCCCCTGACAAAACTCTGTCTAACCTCTCGGCTACATGCCCTATCCCAGCCCCAGGAAAACATACCCTAGTCCTACGTTTCCTATCTCTCGCACACAAAGCCCGATCCATAAACCTCACCTGGCTGAAGATTGTGAAGTGAGATGCAGTGAAGATTGTGAAGCGAGATGTAGTGAAGATTGTGAAATAAGATTATAAAGTAATCTGTAGTAATTGAGGTTAAACGAACGCGGGTTATTCTGTAGTGTATCCGTGTCTTGTTAACGTGGAACCAACATGGCGGTGGTTCTCAATATAGATACGTTATTTTGCCGGGAATTTCTGTCAAAACAAAATATGAATCAACCACATTTAGCCTAAATTAACCTAACGGCTTTATTATATATTCTAAGTTTTTTAAGTTGGATAGATCAGATCAGGTTAGGTTAAGTCAGGCTGGGTTAGGTTAGGTTAGTTTTGTTAATTTTGCCACTTAGAGGCTAGTTTATTGTGCCCCCCATACTCATCCTGTCAGCTGTAGCACAGAGAGATTACAAAGTGGTGTTAGATGAGGTAGGTGGTTAAGTTAAGTTTCAATAGGTTAGGTTAGATTATGTCAGGTTGGGTTAAGTTAGGTTAGGTAGGTAATAAGTAGATAGGTTATGTTAGGTAGGTGGGAAAGTTAGGTTTGATTAGGTTAGCTTATGTCAGACGGGAGGTTAGGTTAGATTATGTCAGGTTAGGTTAGATTATGTCAGGTTAGGTCAGATTACGTCAGGTTAGGTTAGATTATGTCAGGTTAGGTTAGATTATGTCAGGTTAGGTTAGATTATGTCAGGTTAGGTTAGATTACGTCAGGTTAGGTTAGATTATGTCAGGTTAGGTCAGATTACGTCAGGTTAGGTTAGATTATGTCAGGTTAGGTCAGATTACGTCAGGTTAGGTTAGATTATGTCAGGTTAGGTTAGATTATGTCAGGTTAGGTTAGATTATGTCAGGTTAGGTTAGATTATGTCAGGTTAGGTCAGATTACGTCAGGTTAGGTTAGATTATGTCAGGTTAGGTAAGTAGGTAGAGGTGGGTAAAAAAGGTTAGGTTAGGTCGGCAGGTTTTAGTGTAGGAGCTTAAGTAATCCCGTAAAAATTTCATGTTAATTTTTGACACCATACATTATAATAATCCTTATAAACTATGTTAAGGAACTGTGGTGTCATTTTTTCTGAACGGTTTATTATAAGTTTTATGCCTTTAAAGAAGTTTTATTAAAGAGCGGCGTAATGAACCACAGATGTATTAACATTAAGTCCTAATTAACTTAAAACATGACTAATAACCTATGAACATGTAGTATTATATGATTACAATTTAACATAATATATCATGAATGCTGTTATAATATCATAAGTGTGTTACAAACATGGCTGCTCATATATGCCATCCTGTCTCTGGCAAAGAAGAGATTGCAGTAAGTAAAATTATTTGCTAAAGACAAATACTGGAAATTAAACATATACATATTACCATTATCTGAAAAGCTTAGAACCACCGTTTTATATTTATTAAAAGTTTGTAGAGTTATACATCATGTGTAAACAAGTCACAAGTTATTATTTACGACATTGCTTCAGTCCTCGTCATCAGAGTCTTCTGTGTACAACAGATTCCTTCACCTTGTTTAGGCATTTCTCATCATCTGCTTGACAGTTACACATCTCGGTGCATGTCATGCTATTCTTTCTGATTCTTTCTGTATGAACATGACAATGATCCACATTTCCTGACGCCACATCCACATTTAACAAGTTCTGTGATTGCTTCTGGAGCTGGTGGTTGGTCTGATATTACTAGTATGAAACAGTTATTGTCAATCTTCCAGCCATGCTCTAATTGTGAAAGCATTTCACTGTCTGCATCACAAGACCACAGAAGAGCTTGATACCTTCCTCTCAATATATGATACTTTAGAGTTGCTGCAGTCGCTGGTAGTTCTCCAGCTTCTGCCTGCGTTTTCTTGAAGAGATGCCATCTAAGTTATGACAGTTTAGTGAAAGTCATTCGTGGACAGTAGAGCTTAAATACAAATTCCTTTAGACCAATAAACATGTCTGCTGGAGGGCATTTGGTCTACTCAGCATCTTGAATGCATCTAGGACTTTTGTGTTAGATTTCATCAAAGTGCTCCAACATGCTTTCTTTCCTTTGCCAACAAATTTTCCAATGCAGTCAGATCCTCTGAAGGCATGGAAACCTGTAAGGCTCTCTGCCCAATGTGTCGTCGCTCACCAGTTCCTGTTTTCATACTTGTATTTTCTCCAAGTTGAGGCTGCTTTAATATGCCAAACACATCAGTGTCTGGTGACTTGATATGTACAGTGCTGCCCTTCTGTGATGCATATACTGTATGTCCTGCTTAAGTTCTATAACTTGTGATAGCAATTTGATGGTTGAAGTCTTATTTGCTGCTTTCCACGACAGAAGATTAACCTTGGACATCTTTTCCCAGATGCTCAATGGACCAACAATACGTTTCTTGACAAAATTTTCATAATTTTGTCTTCTAACTTCATATGCACATAGATTGTCATATTTGGCATTTTCTGGCATTACAGCTCCAGTTACCAAGTTTAAAAGAGCATCATTTTCCTGGGATTACAGTCACCAATAACATTGTGTAGCTTCTGTACATCAGCATATTGACGGCTGACAATAGCTGTGGAGAGCTCATGATGTTCTGTTCTTTTGTAATCTTTATGAGTTTGATATTTTATGTAATGAACTTAATTTGAAAACCCAAATGGTAGTATATGTTCTTTTATCACCTTAGACACTCTGTGCGTCATGCCTCTCAAGTGATTTTTTTCCTCTCTTACTTCTCTGGACAAATACGACCTTTATCCCATCAGAAAAAATATCACCATATATTTTCTTAATCTACAGGTGCCAAGGTTTAAAATGACGGATGGTGTTAAAAATTAACCTGAAATTTCTACGTGACCACATATTGTCTTGTTGAGTTTCTGAGAGAACTTCACGGCTAAATAGCGCCTCTGTATTGATAGCCGGTACATGTCGTAATATCCACCGCTCATAGTTAAATCTTTATGTCCGTTTATTTTGTCCTAATTTAAGTATCAAAGAGTGTTTTTATTTTTAAGTATCTTAAGTATCTTTTTTCCTCACTCTTAAGTATCTAAGTATGAT
Source organism: Homarus americanus (assembly GCF_018991925.1). NCBI lineage: Eukaryota > Metazoa > Arthropoda > Malacostraca > Decapoda > Nephropidae > Homarus > Homarus americanus. The sequence continues at coordinate 10,159 of NW_024715287.1, forward strand.
GTTTTTTTCATTTTTAAGTAACTAACCATATTTTTGTTTTCGTTATAAAATGTGATTGATATAGACAACAGAAGTAAATATCAGCTGGAGGTCGTAAACGAAGCTGATGTGAAGTATTTTGACTCACTGTTCCCACGAACTAATTGCTTCTCTGGTTTATACCGAAGAAATAAAACCGTCAACGAACCATCCGATCCAAATGTGTCTTAGGCGATACAGGGTGTTTATGCGTCATTCTGATACCAAGAATGACTTTGTGTACT
>NW_024715288.1:0-15757 GCF_018991925.1 Homarus americanus
ATCGGTATTACTTACTTCGTTCAGTTACGTATTACTAATTATAATTTACAACCCTGTTTGTGGGTTTGTCCTGCAGAGTGACGGTGCGCAGTCGCTCCCATGGAACGCCAGCGAACTTGACTGGGTCGGGTTTCAGGTGTAAGGGACAGACCTTTTCACGGAAAGGTTAAACGAAGGTTAGCGGACGAAGCGTCAGTGAGGAAGGGGACACTGTTCAGTTGTCTGATGGTGGTAGGGGAAGGGTCTAAACGATCAGGTTAGAAAAAATTACCCCGATTGCGATATTTTTTCACAGGACAACAATATTCCCTGAGAACCGGAGGAGAAATAGTAATTCAACTGGAATATTCGTACAGTACTCAGTGTAAGTTGAATGCGCAGAAGGACGTAACAACATACATTAAAACAATGCTCTTTTGTGGTATACTCATTGTCCGGGACTTCTGCAAATATTCTCTGACGACGTTTTCTTTCCCTTTTTAAAGACAGCAAGAAAGAATGGAAAATTTCACTATATTCGAGTTATTCTTACAGAACAATTGTCTCCGTGAATACTAGGATTTTGAAATTCAAAGTATAAATATACAAAAAAGTTGACCAACAATTGTCCGGGTCAGAAAGAATAAAGTAGCAGGGTGAGCCAACCGCCGCTTATGGCGCGTTTTTCGACTGTTCCCTTTGGTCGCGGCGTATTTTAATTACCCGCGTCTTAGATATTGTTTCTAATCTTTCTTTCCGTCTTTCTTTCATTCTTTCTACTGTTTTGAACCTTGTTTATTCTATATATCCGATGTACAAATGTGATGCAATGTTTTCCTGACGCTGGGCTGTACTGTATATACCATAGCGATAACTTAATGTTGTGATCAGTGTTTTTGATTCTTACTAACTGCGATAATCGATACAAATGGCTTAGCAGATTCGGTAAATAACCAACCAGTGTTCTATGATATAAGCAAGAACCAGCCAGTGTTGTGAAAAAAAAAAATAATACAACATCATTTTGTTGGAACGACTAGAATCCCATCTTTCAATCACACACACACAGGTACAGACAGTTTCCATCATCTTTGAACCTGTATGCCAGAGCTCTAAAAGACTTCATTTTAGTTCTCATTAATATGACGAAGTTTTTTGTGGGGTTTTTTTTTTCCAAGAAGTTGACTTGAGGACTGATGCAATTTATCTCCGTTTTCTGTGGCGTTAACTAATCTTTCCTCTCGGTTTTTCTTCGTATTTTTTCTTGAGGTAGTTTTATGTTCTTTTAAAAGATAATTTTTTTCTCTCTCTCCCTTATTGAAAGTCCTGGAATAGATATATTTGAGCTGCCGATTTTGAATATATAAATTTTAATAGTATATTTTCCACCTTGCCTTTATAAGTGATATTTTTTATTTTATTTTTTTTTATTTCCTCAGTCCGTTTTATTCTATTCTTTCTTTGTGAATTTTTTAATAATTTTCGTTAATTTGTTTTGTCATCTATATAAGCTAGATTGATTTTAAATGTAGTACCTATTTGTGACTCCTGTAGTTTGAAATATTGTGTGAGTTCCTATTGTTTTGTTGGGTTCCTGTTAATGAGTTCTATTGTCTTAGGAGTCTGTTGTCTTTGGTGTGAGTCCTGTTGTCTGTTGTAGTCTGTTAGGGTTCCTCCCTTAACTAATTTGTGTTACGAGTTTCAGGGTGTCTGTTTGAACTCCCTCCCCTCCCCTTTGTCCCCAATTGTGACTGTGTGGTGGATCCCTCAAAATCTTCCATAGATTTGGAAAGATTTTAGTGTGTGTCACAGTGTAGCCCTGTCAGTTCGTGTGTGGATTTTCCTTGTTTTTTCCTTGTGTTGTTGTGTTTTGTTTGATTTATTGTTTTATTATGTTGAGTATTGACGTTATTACTGGTTTTATTATTATTATTATTATTATTATTATTTATTATTATTATTATAACAGTGAAATTTCAGTTCAATGAAATATGTTAATTAGGATGCTAAGCAGATAAATAATAATCGATTTGTAATTAGGGGTTTAGTTATTCGGAAACTATTTAAAGAGATTCGGGTAGTATAGATCAAAACAACATTATGCTTATACAGCTTTTGGGTTAGGCTGTACATATCAACAATATATTTTGGATGAGTCCCCTAAGCGTATAAGTAGTGTCAATAGATACACTAATAATGTAATAAACAATGTTGACGTATATTTTTTAGGGTTAGAACCTATAAATTCGGATTTGGCATCTGTTTGTATAGGTTTGAAGCGTATAAACAGAGTCGGTAGAATAATAATGTATAAAATATTGGAATTATATTGTTTATGATTTAGGGCTCGGCCAGTTTCTAGTTTGAGATCTGTTTGTATGGATTTGGTCATTAAATTGGTAATAGAAAGGTACCGGTGGATCTATAAACATAAGCAGTGGCTGTCTTGCGGTTTTATTATTGGAGTTGGAACCTACGAAATGCAGGGGTTGGAATCTGTTTGGAGAGGCTCGGCGTGTAAGTCGATGCTCTTGTCGTGTGAGCCTGCAGGGGATTCTGTTTATGGATCTCAAGGCTAACCTGGACTTAGTGTCATGACTTGTAGGATCCCAAGTTTAAAAGTTAGAGGCGTCAAAAAGCATTCTGGTTCTTCATCTTTTAGGTTCATTTTTTCTTTGCGATTACAGAGATTACTTTTGTTTGTGGTTTTTCCTCACAGTTGAGTAGGTAAAAAGGGGTGTAGAAAGGAGGTTGAAAAAAAGATGGAAAGAGAGGGAGAATAAATGGAAGAAACAGATAAAAGGAAAGGTAAAGGATGAGAAGCAGGAGAATTGGAGGAGAAGTAAATGAGAAAACATTATGAGGGGAAGAAGAAAGAATAGAGAAAAAGGAGGTTGACGAAGAAAATGATGAGGAGAGAGACAGGAAAATAAAAATGAAGGGGAGAAAAAATAAAAAAAAAAATAAAAGAGAGTAGAAGATGACGAGGAATAAGAAAAATATCAGAGTACCCGGGTCAAGGGAGACAGGAACAGGAAAAATACAGCTGTTTCCTATAGTTGGAAGCAAGCCCGTCTTGGTGAGAGAAAAGGATCACCTGAAGTTTAGCCCCCAGCCTATTTCACCTTAAGATTAACCACTAATGCTAATAACCTAAACCTAATCCAACAACTCAATATAATGTATAAACGTTAACATCTTAACCTAATATTTTTGGGGATTATTACAGGCTGGGTCATGACCCATCGAGGCCTGGGGCGAAAATGTAATCGTAATGGTAATAATAATAATGATAATAGTAATAATAATAATAATGTGTGTGTGTGTGTGTGTAAAGAACCATAAAAAGAAATACAAGAAATAAAAATCAAGAGTGAGAAACAAGTTATGTATTGTATGTTGTGTTGTCAAAGTGAAACAATTGAGACCCTGCAATTGTGTGTGTAAAATGAGCAAAGTCAGATCAGCAGCAGGACTTGGTCACATATGGCAGCAGGGTCTACCATTAGACAACACATTATGGTTTAAAACATAACATTAACGTATTAACATAAGCTAATCTAGCCTAATCTAACCCCTGAGTAGGGATTGGGTTAAGGTGTTTATCATCAGGTGATCAAGAATAGTTGGTCTCTGGTGAGCTTCTTGGGTATAGGTGAACGGATTATTGTTTATTAATAGCTGTGTTAGTGGGTCCTCCCCTCTTATTGTTTTAGACCACTCCCGCGATCTGTGTTGGGAGGAGGGTGGCAGGAGGTGGTGGGGAGGAGGTGGGGATGGGGAGGAGGTGTTGGCGTGTTGAAGGAGTAGTGTTGGAGGGAGGAGGAAGAGTGTAGAATGCTGGACGATAACGAGGAGTGTTGGAGAAAGGAGTTGAAGTGCTGGGGGGAGGGGGTGGGGTGGAGAGTTGAGGAAGGCTGGTAGGTTGAGGTGGAGAGGTAAAAGTAGTATTTGGAGGTGAGGTGGGGGTATGGAGGGATGAGGAAGGACGGTGAAGGGTAGAGGCTCAATACAGGAGAGAGGATAAGGGGGGATGGGTGAGGGAGGAGAGGGTTGAATAGTATAATGGGATAGTCTCATCACCTTCCTCCGTCCTGTGTGTTGACGACAGTGTAGGTAGAACCAAAACAAAACAAAACAGAGTAACAACAATTTCTTGTGCCTCTTACCTGTTTCCTCCTCCCCCTCTTCCTCCCTTCCTCCTCCTCCTCCTCCTCCTCCTCCTCCTCCCCCCTCTTCCCCCTCCTCCCCCTCCTCTCCTCCTCCCTCCTCCCTCTCCTCCTCCCCACCCTCCTCCTCCCCTCTTCCCTCCTCCCCTCCCCTCCCTCCCCTCTTCCCTCCCCACCTCTCTCCCCCCCTCTCTCCCCTCTTTCCTCCCCCCACCCCTCCTCCCCTCTTCCCTCCCTCCCTCTCCCTCCCTCCCCACCCTCTGCCTCCCTCCCCTCCCTCCCCCTCTTCCCTCCCTCCCTCTTCCTCCCTCCTCCCCTCCTCCTCCTCCTCCTCCTCCCTCCCTCCCCCCTCCCCTCCCCTCCTCCCCTTCCCTCCCTCCCCTCTTCCTCCCCCCTCCTCCTCCCCTTCCCCCCTCCCTCCCCTCCCCTCTCCCTCCTCCTCTCCCCACCCCTCCTCCTCCCCTCCCTCCTCCTCCTCCTCCCCTCTTCCTCCTCCTCCTCCTCTGGTCTGGTGCAACCTCCCCTCTACACCTATACAAATATTACTGTGCCGCTTATGTACAGCAGTCTGGTCCCCCCACACACTCCTCTCTTCCTCCTTCATTGTCTTTTCTCCTTCTCGTCCTTGTCCACCTCTTTCCCTGTTCTCCTCCTCCTCCCTTTCTTCTCTTCCTCCTCCACTGTTTTCTTACTCCCTCCCTCCTCGTCTTCTCCTAGTTACTAAATATATTCATTCCTCCTTTATTTCTTTTATTTCTCTCTTCCTTTCTTCCTTCTACACACACACAATCTTGTTCTCTTCTCCTTCCTTATCTTCCATCTCTCTCTCTCTCTCTCTCTCTCTCTCTCTCTCTCTCTCTCTCTCTCTCCTCTCCTCTCTCTCTCACACACACACACACACACACACACACACACACACACAGAAACTGAACTCAAGCAGGAATAGAGGGCAGCAGGAGGTGTGGAGGCAGCAGAGGGAGGTGTGGGGGCAGAACAGAGGGGTGGTGTGGGGGCAGCAGAGGGAGGTTGTGAGAGCAGCAGGGGAGGTGTGGGGGCAGCAGAGGGAGGTGTGGGCAGCAGAGGTGTGGGGGCAGCAGAGGTGTGCAGAGGGAGGTGTGGGGAAAAGCAGAGGGTGTAGGCAGCAGAGGTGTAGAGGCAGCAGGAGGTGTGGGGCAGCAGAGGTGTAGAGCAGCAGGGAGGTGTGGGGGGCAGGTGTGGGGGCAGCAGACAGGTGTGGGGGGCAGCAGAGGGTGTGGGGCAGCAGGGGGGTGTGGAGGCAGCAGAGGAGGTGTGGGGGCAGAGGGGTGGTGTGGGGCAGCAGAGGTGTGGGGAGGCAGCAGAGGGTGGTGTGGGCAGCAGAGGGAGGTGTGGGGGCAGCAGAGGGAGGTGGGGCAGCAGAGGGGGGTGTGGGGCAGCAGGGGAGGTGTGGGGGGCAGCAGAGGTGAGAGGCAAGAGGGTGGTGTGGGGGCAGCAGAGGGTGTGGGGAGGCAGCAGAGGGGGTGTGGGGGGGCAGCAGAGGGTGGTGTGGAGGCAGCAGGGGAGGTGTGGGGGCAGCAGAGGGAGGTGTGGGGGCAGCAGAGGGGAGGGTGTGGGGGGCAGCAGAGGGGAGGTGTGGCAGGAGGTGTGGGGGCAGCAGAGGTGTGGGCAGCAGAGGGAGGTGTGCAGACGGAGGTGTGGGGGCAGCAGAGGGGGGTGTGGGGAGCGGAGAGGGAGGTGTGGGGGCAGCAGAGGGAGGTGTGGGGCAGCAGAGGGGTGGTGTGGAGGCAGCAGAGGGGGAGGTGTGAGGCAGCAGAGGGGGTGAGGCAGCAGAGGATTGGTGTGGGGGCAGCAGAGGGTGGGAGCAGCAGAGGTGGTGTGAGAGGTGTAGAGGCAGCAGAGGGTGGTGTGGGGGCAGCAGAGGGGGGAGGTGTAGAGGCAGCAGAGGGAGTGTGGGGGCAGCAGAGGGAGGTGTAGAGGCAGCAGAGGTGTGGGGGCAGCAGGGAGGTGGGGGCAGCAGAGGGGAGGTGTGGGGGCAGCAAGGGGTGGTGTGGGGGCAGCAGAGGGGTGTGGAGGCAGCAGAGGTGTGGGGGCAGCAGAGGTGTGGGGCGCAGCAGAGGGAGGTGTGGGGGCAGCAGAGGGAGGTGTGGGGCAGCAGAGGGTGTAGAGGCAGCAGCAGAGGAGGAGGCAGCAGAGGGAGGTGTGTGGGGCAGCAGAGGGAGGTGTGGGGGCAGCAGACGGGTGTGGGGAGCAGCAGAGGGAGGTGTGGGGCAGCAGAGGGGAGGTGTGGGGCAGCAGAGGAGGTGTGGGGGCAGCAGAGGGTGTGGTGTGGGGCAGCAGAGGGGGTGTGGGGCAGCAGGGTGGTGTGGGGGGCAGCAGAGGGGAGGGTGTGGGGGCAGCAGAGGTTGGTGTGGGGGCAGCAGAGAGGGGGTGGTGTGGGGCAGCAGGAGGTGTGGGGCAGCGAGAGTTGGTGTGGGGCAGCAGGAGGAGTTGATGGGGAGCAGCAGAGGTGTGGGGCAGCAGAGGGTGGTGTGGGGAGCAGACAGGGGGTGTGGGGGCAGCAGAGGGTGGTGTGGGGCAGCAGAGGGTGGTTGTGGGGCAGCAGAGGGAGGTGTGGGGGCAGCAGGAGGGGTGGTGTGGGGGCAGCAGAGGGGGTGGTGTGGGGCAGCGGAGAGTTGGTGTGGGGGCAGCAGAGGGGGTGTGGAGGCAGCAGAGGGGGTGTGTGGGGCAGCAGAGGGAGGTGTAGAGGCAGCAGCAAGGATAAGAGTGCAGGAACATATGTACCGCCACGAGGGAGATAAGGATGAGGGAAAAGGAGAAACAGACGATGATGATGAGAGATAGTGGACATGGGGAAGGTAGAAGCAAACCATTGACAAGGAGGTAGAAGGACAGGGCGATGACGAGGGACGTAGGGGATGGGGAAGGGGTAAGCAAATGAGACTCTCTCTCTCTCTCATATGTAAACTTTGTGATAAACCTTTAAAGCATACACTTGAACACTATATTATTGAATGCGACACTGTCAAAGACTTCAGGTAACTAGCTTATTGTATCATGAACTATGTTATTATTACACTGAATCAGGTGTGCTTGAGGACATTCTTGCAGTCTATCAAATTTGCTGCTTGTCCACACAGATTAGTCCTCAAATAGAAAATGTGCTTCTACTGTATATGAACCTCTGTCCTGTGTGGCAGTGAACAATGATACCACCCTCATTGTCAAGACCTGACTGACTTACTCTCTATCTCCTTGTATAATAATTTGTTAATGATAGTGCAAGAGGTGTGTATTTTTCTGCCTTGCTTTAGTGTGCGAGTGAGTGTGTTAGTGTGCGAGTGAGTGTGTTAGTGTGGAGTGAGTGTGTTAGTGTGCGAGTGAGTGTGTTAGTGTGCGAGTGAGTGTGCTGTGTGCAGAGTGAGTGTGTTAGTGTGCAGTGAGTGTGTTAGTGTGCAGTGGGTGTGTTAGTGTGCAGTGAGTGTGTTAGTGTGCGAGTGTTGTCCTTGGTGTGAGTTTGTATAAGTGTCTTCGTTAGTGTGCGGAGGGATGGTGGGGAGGAGGTGTTGCGTGCCTGTACATGGTATCGGTATAGGCAGAAGTCAACCCGTAAATCACACGTTAGCTAAAGTTCTCACGCTCTGCTAGACTCGGCCTGGGAAGACAGAACTAGCTGGGGTGAATCATTTCCTCACACGCCCTTGACGGCCCCAAAACACAGGAGGAACTACCGCAATTGATTATGACCACAAAACCACATTACGAAACCAGACCACTTCTCTAACCACCTCACACCCCTCACCCCCTCCATAACCTCCGTCCGCCAGCCCCATCCCATCCGTCCGTCCCATTCACAAAACACTGGCCCTTACCCAGCCTCTCCTCCTTCCTCCCTCCCCATTCCACCAGACCTGCCGCCCCCGTCCCTGCTTGCCTTTCAGTCTTCCAGATGTTCCGTCAAGTCCCAACTCGATAACACGACCGTTCTTTAATAACAGGTGAGGTAGTTTCTTTATCATGTAATTACCTTCCAACAGTTGTTTGTGTTTTAATGAGTTTAGAAACTGAAGGAATGGCTGTATCGTCTTTCTTGAGGTGGTCGTTGGGTTGAATGGTGTTTTGTTGTAGTGTTGGGTAGGTCGGTGTAGCGAGGATGTGTTGTTCGCCTGAGGTGTTGCCATATAAAGAGCAGTGAGTCATCAGGTGGTAACAACATGAGCCAGGGAGACATACAGGTACACCAGCCGCCGGGAAGAAGGCTTAATTAATGTAAAAAAAAAAAAGTATTAATGGATTTCTGACCCGGTCGAGTCGCCAGGCGGGTGGAGGTGGTGGTGACGGCGGCGGCGATGCCCTTGGCAGTGTGTCGGGGCCGATGCGAAAGTTGGACTGGCTATTACGAGATTCGATGTGGCTGGTACGAGTCGGCCTGGCTGGTGTGAGAGTCGGTCTAGCTGGTGTGAGAGTCGGTCTAGCTGGTGCGAGAGTTGGTCTAGCTGGTGCGAGAGTCAGTCTAGCTGGTGCGAGAGTCAGTCTAGCTGGTGCGAGAGTCGGTCTAGCTGGTGCGAGAGTCGGTCTAGCTGGTGCGAGAGTTGGTCTAGCTGGTGCGAGAGTCAGTCTAGCTGGTGCGAGAGTCGAGTCTAGCTGGTGTGAGAGTCAGTCTAGCTGGTGCAAGTCGGTCTAGGTGATGTGAGAGTCGGCCTGGCTGGTGTGAGAGTCAGTCTAGCTGGTGTGAGAGTCAGTCCAGCTGGTGCGAAGTCGGTCTAGCTGGTGCGAGAGTCACATATTACTAATTTCAGGAAGTGCGATCTCTGGTACTCACTCCTTCCATTCCCGCAAGAAAGAACATTTTTGTAGGTCTTGTTATGGTGAGAGATGTAATTGACTTTCTCCTGGGATTGACTTGGAACACCTGATGATTAAAAGACCTAACGCTACCTTTGGGGTTAGGTTAGGTCAGCACTGGGGTGTCTAATGTTCAGATGCTCCGTAACTTGATATGGTTGGTTCGTTAAAACAAGATTAACATCGTTTGCCTCTTGTGTCCAACAGGAGTGATGTTGTTGGTTTATTACGTCCAGTGGAATTGATGTTATATGTTTTCTCCTTAAACACGATTGATGTGAGTAACTCTCTTGGTGTATTATGAGATGAAATGTTCAACACACTCAAGGCCATCAAGATTAATATAATTGTTTATGTTTCTCGTCTTGTTATATTGATGTAATTGTCAGATGCGGGTTTTATTCCCTCAGGAAGGAAAGAGGACTTGTTTGGACTTAAAGAAGTCTTAGTGAATCATGCGTCACAGGTATAATGAACCATTGTTCCTCCGACTCCCATGTTATAAATAGGATTCGTGGAAGGTTGGGTTGGTGGGGTCTCGTGGTCGACACTCCTGGACGCAAGTTGTTCCAGAGTGGAGGAAGCTGAATTGACGCATACTAATGCCTTATCAGCCGGGGCATTTGTTAGTGCCAGAGCTCATTCCTGCGACTGTTTAGTTTGGAAAAAGTTCTCAGTGGCAGCAACAGCGTGGGAAAGAGCACGTACTGGTGGTGAAACAGCTTCCACACTGGTGCTTCGACTCATAGTATTAGTGATTCGAATCTGCTTCGGTTTTGGTTCCTTGGTTAAAAATTTAAGTCAGTCTCGGTTTCCACTTATTGATCATGCTGATTCGAATGTCCCATTTATGATCGTCTATAACTTAAAAGATCTCCAATTTGAGTCATCTTCTGGCAGTTCGAACTTCTTCTGACTTATATTGCTAGTAACTCTAATCTGTCTCGACTCGTCTGTTTTATATAGAAAAGAACTTATTTCAAATTAAATCTTCAGTCATTTTAGTTCTGTTTCAGCTCACAACTCGATATCTAACTCTTGCCATTGTTTTGATGGTCTGAGATTTGGGTTATTGATTAGAGATTCGAACTCGCTCAATGGTTCAACTCGTCCTCAATCTTGGTTAGTAGTAGTAGTGTGGTAGTAGTAGTAGTCGTAGTAGATATCTTGAAACGTCACAAAACCCCCAGTTAGGCTTGTCTTGATACTAAGTTGGGTCGAGATTAATTTGGACCGCTACAAAGTTGGGTCGATACTAAGTTAGATCGATATTAAGTTGGGTCGATACTAAGTTAGATCGATATTAAGTTGGGTCGATACTAAGTTAGATCGATATTAAGTTGGGCCGATACTAAGTTAGATCGATATTAAGTTGGGTCGATACTAAGTTAGATCGCATATTAAGTTGGGTCGATACTAAGTTAGATCGATAAGTTGGGGTCGATCTTAAGTTAGATCGATATTAAGTTGGGTCGATACTAAGTTAGATCGATATTAAGTTGGGTCGATACTAAGTTAGATCGATATTAAGTTGGGTCGATACTAAGTTGGGTCGATATTAAGTTAGGTCGATACTAAGTTAGATCGATATTAAGTTGGGTCGATACTAAGTTGGGTCGATACTAAGTTGGGTTGCACAGTGAACGATTCAACAGTCAAATAAAAAATTATCATAACCTAACATTTAAAAGTTTACTTGAATATTTTATTTTATTTAGTCGTGAACGATTGCAGGGAAGTTGAATGTAAATATGTAAATTGTATTTTATGAATATCTGTAATGGCGCACGTTTGTATAAATGTTAAACATGAAGACAAATTAATTAACTCATTGTTTTACTAATAGAATTCTAGTTGATGGGAATTATTACACTCGTCGGCTTTTTGTAATGAGCTGAGGATTATACGCAGGACAGCCCTTTGTGGTGAGGTGGTGGTGAGTGGTGGTGATAGGTTGTGGTGGTGGTGATGGTAAAGGACCGATGCTGGTGATGAACGGATGGTGATGGTGGTGATGAACGGATGGTGATGGTGGTGATGAACGGATGGTGATGGTGGTGGATGAACGGATGGTGATTAGCGTATGATGGTGATGAACTGACGATGGTGGTGGTGGTGATGGTTCAAGGTGTATTGTGTCATCTGGTCCAGATTATAGTATAGAGAGCCCTTGATTACCCTACCCTACCCAAAGGTCATCCTCAGCTCGAACCACCACAAGTTGTTAGGGCGTAGTAGTTAGTAGGGCCCAGGTCACCCTTAATGGTTGTTTGAGGTTTTAGTTCAGCTTCAGGTTTATGTTAACACCTCGTGCTCTTTCTCGGGTTTATTTCCACCCTCGTCCTTATCTCGGTTTTAATAAGATGGTGGGTTTTGGGTTTTATGTCCGTCCGAGTCATGTAATTTTTTTTTTGTGTGTGTGTTAGAAGTGATCAGCTAACCGTGTGTGTGTGTGTGTGTGTGTGTGTGTGTGTGTGTGTGTGTGTCAGAAACTAATGCCCCCAGATTGTCAAAAAAAAGTTCGTATGGTAAATTATTCCTTTTACGTGAATGAATGTTTAAGAATGCACTTCACTAATTATAGAACTTAACTTAAGCCTGAAAATAGACGTCTTAAATACAGTATCAACGTTGAGACTCGTACCATAACTAGACTGAAGTTAAGGTGGGAGTCTTTAGGAGTCTTTGTGAGTCTTTGGAATATTTTATCGTATGGTCAGAGCTTTCACAATCTGGGTAGTTGTACAGGTGGCTGGGGTGGGATATAACATAAGCGTCCCAGACCATTATCCCAGGACGTATATAAGGTTATCCCAGACCTCATCCCAGGTGTAAGGAAGGAGTGGGGGGGGAGAGGAGGGGGGGTTTAGGAGGAGGTGATAGTAGGGATTAGCATCATTCAGAGGCCCTTGAAAAAATTAGGCCCAAAGTATAGGTAGAGATAAGGTTATCATGTTCATCCAAATTACACACATACGAAAGGAGGAGTTTGGCCAGGGCAATAATTTTAGGGTGTTTGTGTGTTTTAGACCCTTTGGTAATTTGGTGGTGACTCAGGGTTGTTTAGGGTGGCTCCTCAATTACCCTTTGTCCCTTGTATGGATTTATTGCCCTGTGTGTTCTTTGGGGAGGTGGGAGGTTAGAAAGGCCTACATAGCCCTGGCACCAAGACTGGGTGTATGCTAATGTTTGAGTGGATTAAGATGCCCTTTCTCTACCACGATAGCTGTTTCTCGTGTGTGTGTGTGTGTGTGTGTGTGTGTGTTTGTGTATGTGTGTGTGTGTGTATGTGTGTGTCTCTGTAGTAGTTTAAAAATAAAAGACATTTGTAGCGGAAATAAATTATTGAAGTGTTGAAGGAAAAAACTGTCTGTGGTATAGAGTTCATTTTAAGGGGTAAGCCAGGTGACCTCGACCTAATTGAGTTGATTCCAGGTGGTTGTTCTTATTTCTTTATTACATTGGTTGATAGGGTGATTCTGTTTGATGCAATGTGGTTGATGTTTAGTGTTGTGGTTTAAAATTGTTTCCCCTAGAATGTTAGTCTAAGTTAATTTTGTGTTCTGGTTCATTTTTTTTTTTTAATGTTTAGTGTGTAATGTTTACTATTTTTATTAATGAATGTTTAATGGTTAATATATCCAGAGTTTAAATGTTATGGTGTTTAATTAGTGTGTTTGGTTCCCTCTCAGGTACGTCTTGTGTTTGGCAGCCTCCAGGAACACACCATTGGCTAGTAAGTGTCTGTTTCTATGTCTCCGCCACTCTTGACACAGTTGTTTTATGAATATAATAAAAGCCAGGGGGTGCAGTCCGTCGCTCCCATAGTGAAACGTTCCACCCCTAGGGTCGACCAGGTGTGTGGGTGGTGGCTCAGGTGTGGGTACTGGACCAGGTGTGTGGGTATTGGACCAGGTGTGTGGGTATTGGACCAGGTGTGGGTGCTGGACCAGGTGTGGGTGCTGGACCAGGTGTGTGGGTGCTGGACCAGGTGTGTGGGTACTGGACCAGGTGTGGGTACTGGACCAGGTGTGGTGCTGGACCAGGTGTGGGGTGCTGGCTTCAGGTGTGGGTGCTGGACCGGGTGTGGGTGCTGGACCAGGTGTGGGTGCTGGACCAGGGTGTGGTGCTGGACCAGGTGTGGGTACTGGACCGGGTGTGTGGGTACTGGACCAGGTGTGGGTGCTGGCCCAGGTGTGGGTGCTGGACAGGTGTGGGTACTTGACCAGGTGTGGGTACTGGACCAGGTGTGGGTACTGGCTCAGGTGTGTAGGTACTGGACCAGGTGTGGGGTACTGGACCAGGTGTGAGTACTGGCTCAGGTGTGTGGGTGCTGGACCAGGTGGGTGCTGGACCAGGTGTGTGGGTACTGGCTCAGGTGTGGGTGCTGGACCAGTGTGTGGTGCTGGACCAGGTGTGGGTACTGGCTCAGGTGTGGGTGCTGGACCAGGTGTGTGGGTACTGGACCGGGTGTGGGTGCTGGACAGGTGGAGTGCTGGACCGGGTGTGTGGGTGCTGGACCAGGTGTGTGGTGCTGGACCAGGTGTGGGTGCTGGACCAGGTGTGTGGGTGCTGGACCAGGTGTGGGTGCTGGACCAGGTGAGTGCATAACAACATAAGAACTTGTCTCTGTTTATAACTGTAATTAATATATTTTTACCTATAAGAAATTACAATTAATTATTTGTATTAATTTTACAAACCTTTACTCAACAATTATCCTATCATGTATCAAATTATCAGGGGTTTTTCAAGAAAGTAATTGAATAATTTGTTATATTGTGTAATTGAAAACTTTACAAATTATTAGAACAATTATCGACAAACTTTACAATTATATGAATCAAAACTTATAATTTCTTTGTTATAATATAAAGTCATAACTGAGGAAGTTTCTCGAGTTAGTAAGAAAACTTGTTAAGAGGACTTTTGTGATTTTGTTAAAGTGATAACTGATATTTTTTATTTATTTCATCAACAAATGTCGATGTTCTGGGTGTTGACGAGGATGGGAGGTGAGGTGTTGTGGGTGAAGGTGTGAGAGTGTTGGTGGGAATTGGGGATGTAAAAGAAATGGATGGGTGATGAGGATTTAGGTGATGACACGTTGCTGGCCAAACTTTAATTTAGACATAAAGACAAAATAATTGCTTTCCCAGGTGTAACAATTAACACCTGTCTGTACCTCTGATTCTCCTCCACCTTTACCTGTTGTGTGATATACGAATCATGTGTTTATAACCCCTTTATAGCAAATCACAGACAGGGAGGTTATGAGTTATTCCTATGGTAGATTTTTGGGATTCGTGAGGTGAATTCCGGTTAGCGGGGTTGAGTTGTGTTGTTGTGGTGTTTTGCGTTGTGGCGGAATTACAGGCTCAGGGAACTGCTTGTTTACTCTACAATGGGTGGTAATTGGCGGAGTGGTGGGTAGGAGTGATGGTTTGCTTCAGGGAGAGGTGGCTGTTAAGATGGTTGGGTTGGTAGTTCGAGGAGTGGTGGTGGTTGTTTAGAGATTGGGTTATAAATTGATGGTTGTTCAGGGACAAATGGTTGTTGTTTAGGTAGTTAGAGGAGATGGTGGCTCGTACAGGACGCCCCAGATTAACAGTTGTAAATGAATAACTACCTATGGTGACTGGATGACTAATATGACTGGTGACTGTATAAACTGATGACTGTATATTTAACTTCAGGAGCGAACTCGTAACAATAGTTTTAAATTAGACAAATTTAGACTTAGAGGCGAAAGTAGGTAAACATTGGTTTGGAAATAGAGTAGTGGATGAGTGGAACAAGTTGCCAAACATCATTATTAACTCGAATACCTGGATAGCCTCAAACATAGGTTGGATGGATATATAAGACCAATAGGGGTTGGTGTAAATGGGACTGTCAATATGAGCAATAGGTCCTCTGCAGTTTCCTCCATTCTTATGACTACACTTTCAAACTGATTGTGTACAGTTATATTACTTTGACTGTTAATGAGTATACAGGTTATACTTTGACTGTTTTATTACTTTATACTTTGCTGTTTATGACCGACTATAAACTTTGACTGTTAATGACTGTATATATATTTTGACTGTTAATTTCTATATATAAACTTAGACTGTCTGTTACTATGTCATGGTGGTGAGTTGGCTGCCCGGTTGAGAATTATTGACCTGATTATAACGACAAGTTGGCGATAATTATAACTCACGTTTAATTAAATCTTACCTTAGTGCCGTTTATGTAGTCAATAAACTGTTGCTGGGAGTAATGGTTGTGGTGGTGGTGTGATGGTGGTGGTTGTGGTGGTGTGATGGTTGTGGTGGAGTAATGGTTGTGGTGTGTTGGTAGTGATGGTGGTGTGTTGATCGTAGTAGCATTAGGGTGGTTTTTCTTCAGGTGATCCGATGCAGTGACGGGTCTCGTTGGCCATACAGTGAAACATCCATATAACGAACTAAATTGAGATGAAAGTCCGTTATATCGAGGGTTCGTTAGATGTGAAACTTCCATCTAACGATATAATATCGATAAAAGTCCGTTATATGGAGATAAATCCGTTATATAGAGATAAATCCGTTATATAGAGATAAAGTCCGTTATATGGAGGGTGTCACTGTATGCAGAATAAAATGTTAGGATAGGCCTAGTGATGGTTGGTCCAGACACGACCTTACGTTAATTATCATGTGTCACCTGGCAGGTTACCTGGAGCCGGGGTTAAGCGGCTGATTACAGGTTATAGTGAACGGACCATCACCAGCTGACAGGGAAGCAATACGTAACTTCTA
>NW_024715289.1:0-9662 GCF_018991925.1 Homarus americanus
TATTCCGTCCATTGATTCACACAAGACTTCATTATTAGAGGTCACTGTATACATAGAGTGAGTCCCTCAGGATGTTTATGACGTAGTGTGTACGACGGTGTGCATGACGTAGTGCAGTGACGAAAAAATGACGTAGGTATACGACGCAATGCATGACGTAGTGTTTCGCGATGTAGAGTCTGTCAAATTGACAAAAGAGATTTAAAATTGACTCAAAAAATGGTAAAATGAGAAGCAAGGAACATTGCAAGCGGAGGTGAAGTCTGCCTGTCTGTCTGTCTGTTGTCTGTCTGTCTCCTGAATTTTAATGTATCCGCGGAGTGTATAAATATCTAGTGCTTATTTATACACGTCATCATTATCATCATCATCACAGAGTCAAAAACGCATTAAAGTTTTATTTAGAAAGTTACACAGAATGATATTATAAGATATGCAAAGCCAGCTCTATATGTGCTGAGCTGGATGGTAGGTTAGGTCAGGTGAGATCCATTGCAGTACTCAGGTAAGGCCAAGTCATGCAATACAAAGAGAACATACAGTGCAACTCCAGCCAGGTGGAGAGGTAAGGCCGAGTCATATCATGAAAGATAACAGGCCAGGTCAAGGCTAAGCAACAGAGGTAAGGTCGAGCTACACCGGGTTACGAAAGACTCCAAGGTCAGGTAAAGATAAGGTTAGCCAAGGTCAGGTAAAGATATGATAGGTATAACAAAATTACAATTATCTCAATATACACTCAACAAATACTTAACGACCATCATTGCTCCTCCTGACTCAGGAGATATTACCTCCAGCACCTAGAAAGTAGCTTATTATTGACTACAAAGGCGTTTATAGTATAGCCAGAAAAATGGGTAAACAAAAAAGCAAAATATAAGGAGAGCTGTATAGGAAAAGAGTATACGAGTAAAAAAATATGGGGCTAT
Source organism: Homarus americanus (assembly GCF_018991925.1). NCBI lineage: Eukaryota > Metazoa > Arthropoda > Malacostraca > Decapoda > Nephropidae > Homarus > Homarus americanus. The sequence goes on from NW_024715289.1 coordinate 930, forward strand.
TGTTTAGTAGTACAGAGGTTGTTGTTTTATTCTTTTTTCAGTTTGACGGCTATTTTTTTGTTTTCTTTTTGATGGGGGATTTTTTAGAAGATATGGCTATTTTTTCTGAATTGGTTTGGCTTATTTTTTTCATAACCTAGGATATTTTTATATTCTAGGACATTTATATGAAATATAAGAATGGAGGAAACTGTAGAATTTGATAATTTATTGTTGACAAAATCAAAACAATCATACAATCAATCACATTAGAATTAATATAAAAATTACTGCCCCAGTAAAAAATCACAGGAATTAAACATTAAAAAACTACTGAATTTTGTAGGAAGTTGCTTACTGTCATAGAAAAAAGATTTAGACTCCGTATAAATTATTCATGATTTTACATTATTCATCGAACAAAGACTCAATGAGTGATTTATGTAGTGGACGATAGACATACAGTAACATACAAACAATAACATTACCCCTGACCCCTGACCCACTCCTGACCCACCCTGACCCCCTGACCCCGACCCCTCCCACCCCCCTGACCCACTCCTGACCCTCCTGACCCTCCTGGACCTCTGACCCCCCCCACCCCTGACCCTCCTGACCCCTCCCTGACCCCTCCCTCCACCCACTCCTCCTCCACCTACTCCCCTATACCAATATTCTCCTCCCCTCACCATCTCCCTATTAATCTCCCACTCCCTCACCCCTACCCCACCCACCAGCTACTCCACACTACTTCCATTTGTTTAATAGAGAAAATCGATGTTTCCAGATGGTTCTATAAAACTGTCTGAAGCTCCGTAACGAATTATTGAAGAGGTTAATGATGGAGAGGAATGGTGGAGAACACTGAGGAGAGTGAGGAGGAAGAGGGATGACGTGTGTGTGTGTGTGTGTGTGTGTGTGTGTGGCATCTGATAGCCTCGCTGCCAATACTTCGATCAATTTAAATTACCACCCAAAAATACGTTATTTCACTGTACAACTACGCGAATTCATCCATAAGTTAAATTACAGCGCATTACATAGATATACAGTAAATCACCACAATTCATAACCGGTACAATAGGGTCAGAAATTACACGTTACAGATCTAATGCGTCTTCATTCACGGTTCAGAACACGTACAATACAGTGGACAATCCAGTACGTTACAGAATAATGTTCAATTGCGCGAGTACTAGACAGTATAATACCTTTATTACATCACAAAATACAGTACATTACAAATATTTCGTCATAAAACACAGTACCAATATAAATACGATAGGTACACAACGAAATTACATAAACATAACAGAATACCAGGACCAACGCATTATACACATTACAAATACAGAACAAATTGTATGTATTATTAATGAAGGGTTTGCATATTACAGTACAGTGCAGAAGATAATGACGCGACAGTGTTCATTATAGTGCAAATAACGTTATCGCGTGAGGGTGGGGGTAGGAAGTGGTGGTGGATGGTGTGTGTGGTGGTATGTATGCGTGTTGGTGAAGGAAGGTAATGGTGTTTGGTAGTAGGTAATTAAGAGAGAGAGAGAGAGAGAAAGAGAGAGAGAGAGAGAGGAGAGAGAGAGAGAGAGTCTTTGGGAGAAGGTAAAACGAGAGAAAGGGAGAGGTTTCTGAGAGAAGGGGGGTGTCTGAGGATAAAGGCAAAAGAGAGAGAGAGAGAGAGAGAGCGGTGGGGGTGGAATTGGCCCAAAACAAACACTTGCAGTAAATGGCATCTCAACATTTTATAATTTTCTCCTCCAACATTCTCTGAAACTATCTCGTCGCCTCAACAGCTATACGGAACCTTTTAGCTGTGGAGACCGTGGCTAAGTATCTCTCTCTCTCTGTGTGTGGTGAGGTGCAGGTAGAGTGTGTGGTGAGAGAAGCTGTTCCATAATATAGCCATACAGGTCTTTATCTAAACATGTGCACTCTGTACCTGTGCTTACACCTGTACCTGTGCTTACACCTGCACCTGTGCTTACACCCATACCCGTGCTTTACACCTATACCTGTGCTTACACCTATACCTGTGCTTACACCTGTACCTGTGCTTACACCTGTACCTGTGCCACACCTGCACCTGTCACATACACCCGTACCTGCTCACACACCCGTACCTGTGCTACACCCATACCTGTGCCATACACCTGTACCTGTGCTTACACCTGTACCTGTGCTTACAACCTGTACCTGTCTACAATTAACCACCAAAACAATCTGAACCCAAAATTTCATCAATAACACCAAGGAACGCGGACCCTGTCTATAACTCTGATAGTGGAGCTGAAGACTCGACCAGCCAATAGAATATACATCACCTAAATTAACTAACGTTTTATTGGCTTTCAGCCAAACCCCTGAGAAGGACCAGAAGCAATTTTAGAGAGATAGCATGATCATTGGGTAAGAGGTAACATTCATAGCCAATCATCAATAAGATCGTTTTATGTCTGGATTAAGATTGGAGGAGATAATGGAGTTGATTGAGTCTTGTCTGTCTCAATGTTTCTCCGTCACGCAATGGAGGTGTCTCTTTAAATATCTCATGTTTACGTTTTTTACTCTTGTGGTATTGAAGTCCCTTGTTGTAGTGTTGGACTGACAGTGAGAAGGATCAGGTAGTAATTTTATATTATATCTATGTGTTGATAATATTCTCCAAAATACGCCTTGGTGATTGGTTCAAATTTTTGTTTACATGTTACGTCACACCGGCAGCTTCGTCCGTCTCTTCGGTCTTCATGCGTATAATGATGTTAGATCAATTCTAACTCTTATCTCACGAGGCACAACTACTGCCCCTGTTGATTAATATATTAACTCGTGCTGAGTCATTATTCACTAGCGTACATTACAGAGCGGTCCATAACTACTGGTATGGTGTGGTGTATATCTGCGCTTGTCAGACCTCACTTGGGTTACGCAGTTGAGTTCTGGTCACCGTACTACAGAATGGATATAGAATCCTTGGAAAGAATTCAAGAAATGACAAGACTAATCCCGCATCAGGAACCTTGAGTATAGAGACAGGTTAAAGCATCTTAATTTGCACCCCTTTGCACGTAGAGCGAGGGGCGATATGATAGAGGTATAAGTGGGAAGTCGGGCTGAACAAAGGTGATATAACAAAGGTACTCAACTATCCAACCTGGAAATACCAACAATGGTTTTAAATTAGACAAATTTAGATTTAGGCGTGAAATAGGTAAACACTGGCTTAGAAAACAGAGTAGGATGAATGGAACAAGTTACCAAACATCATCATTAACTCGAATACGCTGGATAGCTTCAAACATAGGTTGGATGGATATATGAGCAATAGGGTTGGGTGTAAACGGACTGCTCAGTGTGGCCACAGGCCTGCTGCAGTTTCTCCATTCTTATGTTCTTATGTGGTGGTGTGAGCTGTGTGGTGTGCCCGCCTGCCCCTTCACGCCACACTGTGGAATGGAACCATTTAACCTTCTGAGGAGGCACGATATAGTGACTTTTACCTAGTGAGTGACGCTACCTGTCCTGAGTAACTCCTCTGAGTCACTCCTCCCTCACCTCCCTCCCCCACCAATATAAAACTCTAAAAATAGGTCAGACAATATTGATGGCTGGTATGTCGACCAAGGAAGATGTGATTAATTTTTTTTGGTAGACTCTAGTAGGTCGCACAGCAGGGTCAATGATGTACACTGACAACATTAACAACACAAGAACATAAGAACATAAGAAATAAGGAGTCCGCACAGGGCCGGTTGGCCTGTGCATGCAGCTCCTGTCAAGAGTTACTACCACTCTCTATCATCCATGAATCTATCTAGCCTCCTTTTAAAACTTTCCAGCGTTCCCGCACTTACTACAAAGTTGCTAGCTTGTTCCACTCTGTCCACCACCCTATTTAGAACCAACACTGACAACACTAACACCCTGACAACACTAAAAGAAATGAATCATATTACTTATTTATCTTATATATATATTTAATTGAAGTTTTTGAAATACAGTTTAATTAAAGGTAATTAGTAGATTAATGAGAAACAATATATATATATATATATATATATATATATATATATATATATATATATATATATATATATATATATATATATATATATATATATATATATATATATATATATATATATATATATATATATATATATATATATATATATATATATATATTGCCTTATCTATTTAATCAGATTAATTACAGAAACGTATCTACTTTAGGGGAACTTGCCCTTGTTTCATCAACCCCTGCCTTGTGTGTGTGGCCTTTCCTCGTTATACTTAGCACTTCCTATGGTTACGAGAAGAATCTATTTACAAACAATTATCTCATCAACATTAGCGAGATGAGAAGGAAGGAAAGATGACGTCATGACTCATACTCGTCGTGATTGGTCAAGTTTTGTTTACATTGGTTATACTTGAAGGATGTGAACGACACACGACTCGTACTTTGATTATGATCTACAGCACAAGAATGGTTACACTTTGACTTTTACGAGTGTGTTGGAGGCCGAGTGAGTGTGTTTCCTGGGTTACGTGGAGTGTTGTTGTGTGAGGGTGTGTTGTGGTTATGATGGTTGTGTGTTGTAACGGTGGTAGTTGGTGTATTTTGTGTTCGTGATGGTGTTATTTCACATACACATACATACATACATACATACATACATACACGCACACAGCTCCTCTCTCTCTCTCTCTCTCTCTCAGGCGTTGCATATTGCAGTGAGGGTCCACTAAGGGGGTAGTCCTTGTTCCAGGGGGCCCGTTACCTGCACGGTGGTTAGTTCCCTTAAGTAACTTTAATTGCCTTGTTAGATTATTCATGAGTGTATATGTCTCGATAGGTGTGTGTGTGTGTGTGTGTGTGTGTGTGTGTGTACTGCTTATAGTGTTTTTATGAATGCATAAAACATAATAGTATACTGTCACTTTACATGTACACACACACACACACACACACACACACACACACACACACACTGTCTTATATCTTTGCTTTATTCTACCTTCACCTCCTCCTAACCATTTAAACTTCAAAGACCATTCCATATTTTTTTAACCAATCATTATGTTAAAATTCCTACACCACCAATCAGTAAATCACAATCATAGTAACTAAGTCAATATAGAGCAGTACCCAGCTTGATCAGCCACACAGTCTTGCCCTGTGTGTGTGTGTGTGTGTGTGTGTGTGTGTGTGTGTGTGTGTAGATCTCAGGGAGGGGGAGGGGTTGTTCTCGTAATTATTATTTTTTCTTTTCGTTTATATCTTAATTTATTAATGCTCGTGGAAATTTTATCGTGTTTATATAAATTTTGATACGTTAATTGATTATCATATAAATTGTGGTATTTTGTTTGGTTCTAAATGCATTGTTTGGGGTGTGTTGTTGTGAGTAGTAGTAGTAGTAGTAGTAGTAGTAGCAGTAGTAGTAGTAGTAGTAGTAGTAGTAGTAGTAGTAGTAGTAGTAGTAGTAGTAGCATCGATCTGCGGCTCAACTAATTTAACACAGATAGGATAGTTGCTTATGTATTAGGATAGTTAATATTAAGGTAAATAAATGGTGGCGAAGGTGTGGCTATTGGGAGGCTGGAGGCCACGTTTAAAGTAGTAGTAGTAGTAGTAGTAGTAGTAGTAGTAGTGTGTTTATTATTATTATTATTATTATTATTATTATTATTATTATTATTACATCAATTATTGTTTACAAAATATTAAGATAGGAATTTACTCTTACATGGCAACAACAACAGGACGTTAAGAGAGACCAAAGGGTTGACCCGAGGTATTGATCTGGCAATAGTTAAGGGAACGAGAGAGAAGGGCGTGTCTTGCTCTGGTAATAGTGATCTTTATACGCGTTACACGGCTATTGTATAAATGAAGTATTGCCAATATTTAATACTCAGTTATACACGGGTACAAGGTAGTTATTGATCTGGTAACATTGACAGAAGTGAAGGTGAGGGCAAGAATAGAAGGCGTGTCTTGTGTTGGTAATACTGATCTGTGTAACATTGTTTTCTCTCCCTCTCTCTCTTATCCCCACACACACACTCGTTATGGTAGAGTTAGCAGATGTCAGTTTGTGTGTCAGTTTGTATCTTCGTAACGCCTGTCTGGAGTATTGTGTACCGAGACGTCCAGAGACTCACAATGATATGTAAATAATGTGTAGTGAGGGAATATTACTGTGTGTGTGTGTGTGTGTGTGTGTGTGTGTGTGTGTGTGTGTGTGTACTTTACTCACGTCCTGCCAACACCAACCTGATTCTACTCTACACACACACACACACACACACACACCACAACCGCCACTCTCCTGTGTACTGTATACCTGATGCCGATCCACACACGTATGATACATGGCAGGTGTGACAGAGGTGACAGGTGACAGATGCCAGGTAACAGGAGGACAGTGACAGAGGACAGGTGTGACAGGACAGGTGTAACAGACAGGTGTAACAGAGGACAGGTGCAACATGACAGGTGTGACAGAGGACAGGTGTAACATGACAGGTGTGAGAGAAGACAGGTGTGACAGGAGGACAGGTGTAACAGAGGACAGGTGTAACATGACAGGTGCGACTGAAGACAGGTGTGACAAAGGACAGGTGTAACAGAGGACAGGTGTGACAGAGGATAGGTGTAACATGACAGGTGTGACAGGACAGGTGTGACAGATGCCAGGTGTGACAGAGGACAGGTGTGACATGACAGAAGTTACTATATATCTTACTAGTGTAAACATGGCGTGTATAATAATGCAGCACATGTATTAATGATTTATGAGGTGAATTTAGTCTGAAAGGTTCCTGGGAAGTGACCTTTTTTGTCTTATGTATGTGTGTGTGTGTGTGTGTGTGTGTGTGTGTGTGTGTGTGTGTGTGTGTGTGTGTTTGTGTGTGTGTATATGTGTGTGTGTGTATGTGTGTGTGTGTGTGTGTGTGTGTGTGTGTGTGTGTGTGTGTGTGTGTGTGTGTGTGTGTGTGTGTGTGTGTGTGTGTATTGATATTCGGGTACCTTGTGTCTGTCTATGTATGTGTACTTAAATATACAAATGTGTACACAGTCGTTCATACATACACCTGTGTACCGCTACATACACCTGTAATTATTATTCTCGTAGTGATATATATATCAAACTATCCGTATCTAAACTTATCAATATTTCGTAAAATAACTTAACCCAACAACTCTCTAGTCCTCTTTGTAAACCGGATTCAAAAAAATAATCTCTTCTTTGTAAACTGGATTTAATCATTCATGTAGCGAGACTGACGGGTCACATAACAGAGAACAGGTGATAATGGTAAACAGATGCATAGAGACATACTTAGATAACAAGGGAGGTAGATAGATGGAGGAATAGGGAGATGGAGGATAGGTGGATGGAGGGATAGGTAGAAGTAAAGGTAGATAGATGGAAGAACAGGTAGGAAATAATAAGTTAAACAGATGAATATGAAGAATTGAAAGAAAAAACTGATATATAAATACTTGGGTTTAATTCAGAGACTGACATCCTAAACTACTCGTGAGCAATAAATTCGAGATTACATTTATGACGTGAGCAATTAATATTATCACCCCCATATAGACGTGAGCAATTAATATTATCACCCCCATATAGACGTGAGCAATAAAATTAACTATTACACCCCTTCACGTGAGCCATAAAGGAACTATCACCCTCCACCATGAGCAATAAAGGACCCTCAACCTTAGATACAGGTCTGTAGTTGGTGTATTGGTGAGGCTATATTGATAACTCCCTATAGATAACTCCCTATGTGAGTTATCAAAGAGGTTGGAATTTCAGGGACGGTATTTTCTGTCTGTCTGTCTGTCTGTTTGTACTTAGTGGACGGAGAGGAGAAGAATCTGTCTGTCTGTCTGTCTGTCTCTGTAACACACACACATACAACTGACTTTTAAGGCATTTCGGGGCTAAATTATTCTTTGTGAGCCAACTATGTATTGATTGTGTGACAGACAGACAGACAGACAGACAGAGAAGGATAGAGACAGACAGACCGACAGAGAAGGATAGAGACAGACAGACAGACAGAGAAGGATAGAGACAGACAGACAGACAGAGAAGGATAGAGACAGACAGACAGACAGAGAAGGATAGAGACAGACAGATAGACAGACACACAGACAGACAAGGGATAAAGTAAAACGGAGAAAATGCAAATGAGAATGAGAGATAAGAGAGAGAGTTAACAACAGCACGAAGATATAACCACTAAATAATAAACAACTTTCCTCGAACCAGAGTACTGACGATAATAACACGACACGGAAACATAGTAACCCAATTATCATTATTTATGGTTATTGGGCGTTAATTTGTCTCTTTACCGTGAGGACCCCCTCTCTCTCTCAAGGTGTATGCCCTATATGCCATTATGACTTTGTGCTGTATATGAGTTGAATAATTAATTAATATATATTTGTGTATGTCTGAATGTTTGTCTGTACAGGATACAATTTGTGTGTGTGTGTGTGTGTGTGTGTGTGTGTGTGTGTCTGTGTGTGTGTCTGTGTCTGTGTGTGTGTGTGTGTGTGTGTGTGTGTGTGTGTGTGTGTGTGTCTGTGTGTGTGTGTCTGTGTGTGTGTGTCTGTGTGTGTGTGTGTGTGTGTGTGTCTGTGTGTGTGTGTGTGTGTGTCTGTGTGTGTGTGTGTGTCTGTGTGTGTGTGTCTGTGTGTGTGTGTGT
>NW_024715290.1:0-17939 GCF_018991925.1 Homarus americanus
TTACAGCTGCAGGCTTCTCCGAGACCACCAACGATGACATTATGGAGGTGATAAGGGATCCTGAGGTGACTGCCGATGAGATGTTAGAAGACGATGATGTCAGTGAAGAGGCAGGTGGTGCGTCATCCCGAGAAGAACACAAGTTAACACATGGTAATGTTAAGGATGCCATCGAGTTTGTAGAGAAACTCAAGCTCGTCCTTTCCAACGACCCTGACGATCACCGCTATGAAGTCTTCAATAACCAGCTGTTGCAGACTATGGAGCCGTACATCCAGATGTATCACGACAACATCAACACTAGCCGTCAGCGTAACATCACGGACTTCTTCGCCCGCAACCCACCACAGCCAGCCCAAGTCAGTGATAGTGACGCTATGGAATTTGAGGGATTTGTCAGGGAGGCCATGACAACTATGGTGGATAGTGATGGTGATTCACCTGAGGGCCAGTAATCTGCCCTCTGCCTTGGAACCAGCCCCCATCAAAGTATGCCGACACATCTCTTCTACTAACGTAAGTGTCAAACCTAACCTAACCTTGATTTTTTCTAACCTAACCTTACGTAAGTGTTAAACCTTGATTTTTTCCTAACATAACATAAGTGTTAAACCTTTATTTTTCTTTTACCTGGTACAGTATAGTATTCTCTTATTGATATTTCTCTTCTAAATTATGTGTGTGTGCATACCATCATAAAGTTAAGATCCTATTTTTACTACAACGTACGTATGCTGTCAGAAAATGTGGAGTTTGGGGGTCGGCCCAGTCTGTATTTCAATTAATCCCATATGTTCTGTTAATTCATTTACGCGTTTATTGTTTTACACGGTACTCCGCGGGTTCAATTGACCGGGTAAATGAAGACCCAACTGTATTTTGCACAGGAGATAAAAATTAATCACCTGTATCACATTACAGTAGTGATTTAAGAGTAAAAGTGTATATGTACTGTAGTTATATAGTATTCCACATACACGTAAGTATAAATACAAAGTTTTATGTGATGATCAGACAACGTCCATTTCGGTTAACGTCACGTTTCCAAGAACGTATCTAGGACGTTAACCGGCGCATATATATATATATATATATATATATATATATATATATATATATATATATATATATATATATATATATATATATATATATATATATATATATATATATATATATATATATACATACATATATATATATATATATACAGTTTTACCCCGCCTAACGCGGTTTCACTTAACGCGTTTTCGCATATACGCGGTGCCTTGCCAAAGCTGAACTTTCACTTAACGCGGATTTTTTCCACATATACGCGGTGAGTGTCCGAGACGCTATTTTTAGATTTGCCCCACCCGCCACCCTGCCTGACTGCCTGTTTTAGCTCATAAAATTCATACAAATTACCAGGCCAGAATATAATTTACATTGCTGGAATTCTTATAATTTGGTGATCATTTTGAACATAAACATCATATATTTTGCTTTAAACTTACAATTTTTAGATAAAATTTTTTCTCTAGGTAACTATGGTATCTTTTGTGCAAAATATATGACATTTATATTCAAAATATTCCTGGTCTTACAAGGAATCCAGCAATGTCAATTATATTATCCTAACTTTAGTTTGAGGTATTATTTATTAAAATTTAGTGGTTATCCCACACATCTCCTTGGGACGGTTGGTGGGGGTGGGGGGGAGGGAGGGACCAACCGACCATCTGTTACCGTGTGAAGAATTATTATTTTTTTTTATTAACTGAAGATATTTGTTTTAGCTCATAAAATTCATACAAATTACCCGGTCAGAATATAATTCACATTGCTGGAATTCTTATAATTTGGTGATCATTTTGAATATAAACATCATATATTTTGCTTTAAACTTACAATTTTTAGATAAAAATTTTTCTCTAGGTAACTATGGTATCTTTTGTCCAAAATATATGACATTTATATTCAAAATATTCCTGGTCTTACAAGGAATCCAGAAATGTCAATTATATTATCCTAACTTTAATCTGAGGTATTATTTAATACTAAATGTTAAAAACTCTGGAAGGGAGGATTGGTGGGGGGTGGGGGGGAGGGTTGGGACTGACTGCGCAGTTGGAAGAGGGGGGGAGGGCAAGGTGGGGTACTTTGATTGACAGATAGTGTCGTGAAGATTATTTTTTTTTTATTAACTGAAGATACTTGTTTTAGCTCATAAAATTCATACAAATTACCCGGTCAGAATATAATTTACATTGCTGGAATTCTTATAATTTGGTGATCATTTTGAATATAAACATCATATATTTTGCTTTAAACTTACAATTTTTAGATAAAAATTTTTCTCTAGGTAACTGTTATCTTTTGTCCAAAATATATGACATTTATATTCAAAATATTCCTGGTCTTACAAGGAATCCAGCCATGTCAATTATATTTTCCTAACTTTAGTTTGAGGTTATCCCACACATCTCCTTGGGGCGGTTGGTGGGGGGTGGGGGTGGGGGGGAGGGAGGGACCGACCGACCATCTGTTAGCCGGCTGTGTAGTGTGAGAGGGGGAGGGAGTTGAGTCCATTATTTGAATGGACATTAACTTGGCGACTGTATTTCTCTATTTCTCTTAAGTATTAATTGTGTGCATGTACCATCAAAAAATTAAGATGTTATTTTTACTACAACATAGGTATGTGCCTTCAAAAAGTGGAGTTTGGGGGTCGGGCCGGTTTCTATTGGAATTAATCCCATATGTTCTGTTGTTCACTTAACGCGGATTTCACTTAACACGGGACCCTCTGGGTTCTATTGACCGCGTTAAGTGGGGTACAACTGTGTATATATATATATATATATATATATATATATATATATATATATATATATATATATATATATATATATATATATATATATATATATATATATATATATATATATATATATATATATATATATATATATATATATATATATATATATATATATATACAGTCAACCCTCACTTTACGCGGTCCCACATTCCGCGTTTCCACGTTTACGCGGTGCCCTGCCAGAACCCAGGATGCTCACATTCCGCGGTGGGTGTACCCCTTTACACGGTGAAGTATAATTTTTTTTAATTTAGCTCATAAAATTCATACAAATTATCCGGCCAGAATATAATTTACATTCCTGGAATTCTTACAATTTGATGATCATTTTGAAAATAAACATCATAGATTTTGCATTAGACATACAAATTTTTAGATATAATGTTTACTCTTGAGTAAATATGTTATCTTTTGTGCAAAATATGATATTTATATTCAAAATATTCCTGGTCTTACAAGGAATCCAGCAATGTCAATTATATTATCCTAACTTTAGTCTGATTTATTATTTATTACTAAAAAGGTAAACAGTCTGGTATTCCCACACATTTATCTAGTAGGGACGTTGGTGGGGGGAGGGGGGGAGGGAGGGAGGGACCGGCGACCGACCATCTGTTACCGTGTGAAGAATATTTTTTTATTTTTATTAACTGAAGATTTTTATTTTAGCTCATAAAATTCATACAAATTACCCGGCCAGAATATAATTTACATTGCTGGAATTCTTACAATTTGGTGATCATTTTGAATATAAACATCATATATTTTGCATTAGACATACAAATTTTTAGATAAAATGTTTAATCTGAGTAAGTATGTTATCTTTTGTGAAAAATATATGACATTTATATTCAAAATATTCCTGGTCTTACAAGGAATCCAGCAATGTCAATTATATTATCCTAACTTTAGTTTGAGGTATTATTTATTACTAAAGTTAAATATTCTGGTTTTCCCACACATCTTCTTGGGACGGTTTGTGGGGGGGTGGGGGGGGAGGGAGGGACCGACCGACCATCTGTTATCCTGTGAAGAATATTTTTTTTTTTTTATTAACTGAAGATATTTGTTTTAGCTCATAAAATTCATACAAATTACCCTGTCAGAATATAATTTACATTGCTGGAATTCTTATAATTTGATGATCATTTTGAATATAAACATCATATATTTTGCATTAGACATAAAATTTTTAGATAAAATGTTTAATCTGAGTAAGAATGTTATCTTTTGTGCAAAATATATGACGTTTATATTCAAAATATTCCTGGTCTTACAAGGAATCCAGCAATGTCAATTATATTATCCTAACTTTAATCTGAGGTATTATTTAATACAAAATGTTAAAATCTAAATTTTTCACCCAACATCTCTTGAAGGGAGGAGTGGTGGGGGGTGGGGGGGGAGGGTTGGGACTGACCGCGCGGTTGGAAGAGGGGGGGAGGCAAGGTGGGGTACTTTGATTGACAGATAGTGTCGAGAAGAATATTTTTTTTTTTTATTAACTGAATATATTTGTTTTAGCTCATAAAATTCAAACAAATTACCCGGCCAGAATATAATTTACATTGCTGGAATTCTTACAATTTGGTGATCATTTTGAATATAAACATCATAGATTTTGCATTAGACATACAAATTTTAGATAAAATGTTTAATCTGAGTAAATATGTTATCTTTTGTGAAAAATATATGACATTTATATTCAAAATATTCCTGGTCTTACAAGGAATCCAGCAATCTCAATTATATTATCCTAACTTTAGTTTGAGGTATTATTTATTACTATACCTGGTTTTCCCCCAAAAATTTCTCAGAGGGAAGAGCCAGCAGTGTAGTGTGAGAAGAGGGGGGAGGGAGTCGTGTCCATTATTTGAATGGACATTAACTTGGCGACTGTATTTCTCTATTTCTCTTAAGTATTAATTGTGTGCATGTAACATCATAAAATTAAGATGTTATTTTTACTACAACATAGTTATGTGTCGTCAAAAAGTGGAGTTTGGGGATCGGCCTGGACTCCATTTCAATTAATCCCATATGTTATGTTATTCACTTTACGCGTTTCTCGCTTTCCGCGGTACCCTCCGGGTTACATTAACCGCGTAAAGTGAGGGTTAACTGTATATATATATATTTACACCTAGACCCCGACTTACGACTATATGGACTTACGTCCATTGGTACTTACGACCTGCTTTGACCGTACGTCCATACGGGACATACGACTGCGACCGCCGTGACCAAAAATTTTTTCAAATGACGCGCGCATTTTCTATACCGAAACGTTTCCGTCCCGGGCGAGAGGGAGGGGTGGCTTGGGTCGCCTCGTGGCTGCACTCACTCAGTGGAGCGCTTTGTTTGTGTTTGGCTATCGTATCCTATACTGATCGCGCTGTGAGCTTTCGTTATTATTGTATTTAATTGACTTTATAATGACTGGAAAGCGTAAAAGTGAGAGTGCTGGTGGTACTCCAAGGAAAAGGAGACAGGCAATTACTTTTGAGATGAAACTGAAGATAATAACACAGTATGAGAATGGAAAAACAGTAGCAACAATCTCACGCGACCTAGGTTTCTCACACTCGACTATATCCACTATTCTGAAGGACAAGGAACGTATTCGTGAAGTAGTGAAAGGAACAACACCTATAAAGGGAACTATAATATCAAAGAAAAGACAAGGTCCTATCCACGATATGGAAAAATTATTGGTGATATGGATAGAAGACCAGATGCAGAAGCGTGTACCCTTAAGTGTTCGAACCATACAGGCTAAAGCAAGAAGCCTGTTCCAAAGCCTGAAGGAGCAGGCAGGAGATGAATGTGATCAAACCTTTACAGGAAGTCAAGGGTGGTTTGATAGATTTAAAAAACGCTACAGTCTACACAGTGTTAAGGTGAGTGGAGAGGCAGCTAGTGCCGATGTTGGTGCTGCCGAAGCTTTTAAGGAGGAGTTAGATGATGTGATTGTGGAAGGGAATTATTTGCCTGAGCAAATATTCAATGTGGATGAGACTGGATTATTGTGGAAACGCATGCCTGACCGGACATACATCCACAAAGAGGCAAAAAAAAAGCCCGGATTCAAGGCATTCAAGGACAGAATTACACTTCTGTTGGGGGGGAATGTTGCTGGTTTCAAGCTAAAGCCCTTCATGATCTATCATTCAGAGAACCCCAGGGCTTTTAAACATGTCAGCAAGCACACACTGCCAGTGTTTTATCGCAGTAACAAGAAAGCCTGGATGACCTTAGTACTATTTGAGGATTGGTTCACGACTTGTTTCATTCCACGAGCCAAGGAGTATTGTCAGCAACAAAGGATTCCATTCAAGATTTTACTGATTTTGGATAATGCTCCGGGACACCCACCACACCTGGACGACATGCACCCTGATGTTAAGGTAGTGTACATGCCACCTAACACTACCTCTATCATCCAACCCATGGATCAAGGTGCTATTTCTGCCTTTAAAGCGTATTATTTACGCACGACCTTCGCTCAGGCTGTTGCTGCTACTGAAGGTGAGAAAAAGCTCAGACAGTTTTGGAAGGAGTACAACATTTTGTCATGTATAAAGAACATTAGTGCAGCATGGGATCAGGTTACAAAACATTGCATGAATGGAATATGGAAGAAAATCCTGAAAAGATATGTGAACAGTTTCAAAGGATTTAATGAAAGTGAAGTTATTTTGGATATTAGTAACAAGATAGTGGAGTTAGGTAAACAGCTGGAGTTAGAAATTGATACTGAAGATGTTGGACAGTTGGTTGAAAGTGTAGAAGAAGAGCTCAGTAACGAGGATCTTATTGAACTAGATGCACAGAAAGTTGCAGAGGAAGAAGAGAGACAAAATGTAGAAGAAGAGCCTGCACCCCCAAAAAGTTTTCAGTGAAACATATGGCAGAGGCATTTGCTACAATTAATAAAGCAATGCAAATGTTTGATGACATGGATCAAAATTATGAGCGTTATGCCAAAGTTGACAGAATGATCCAAGATTCACTTGCTTGCTACAGAGAAATTTATAATGAAAAGAAAAAGAAAACTGTGCAGTCTAAATTGGACACCTATTTCAAGAAGTCCCCCAGTACTGGCTCCTCACGCCCCACCAGTGCTGCCTCTTCACTCCCTCAAGATGATCCAATACCTTCAACCAGCAAGTTTCCACAGTACATAAACCTGTCTGAAGAAAGCGACATTGATGACCCGCCCAGCCCTGTCTCCTCTGCTTCATCCAATTAATATAGTCTCCATGTATACCTGTGAATAGAAAATTATGGGGACCCCGTGTGCATTCAGCTGACTACATTAAAGCTAAGTGCTCAGCCACACTGTGTCCATTCCTCATTATTTATTACTTTTACTGTACTGTATATGTATATATACAGATAGAACCCGACTTACGACGGGGTTAGAGACCCAAATCCAGGTCGTAAGTCCGACATAGATAATTTTTTTTTTTTTTTTTAAATAAATAATCGACTGTACAATGAAATACAGTACAATAAACGTAATGAATAATGAGGAATGGATACAGTACAGTGAAAGTAATAAATAATAAGGAATGGTTACAATGTGAATGAGCACTTACCTTTAATGTAGTCAGCTGAATGCACATGGGGCCCCCATAATTTTCTAATTATACATGGAGACTACATTAACTGGAAACGTTTCGGTATAGAAAATGCGTATCATTTGAAAAAAAAAATTAATAAAAAATCTGCGGCAGTCGTAAGTCCCGACGGTCGTAAGTCGTAGCAGTCGTGGTGTATATATATATATATATATATATATATATATATATATATATATATATATATATATATATATGCTGATAACCACAAGGAAAGAAGAAAACACAAAGTTCCCAAGCGCTTTCGTGTAATTCACATCTTCAGGGGTGTATATATATATATATGTATATATGTATATGTATATATATACTGTATATCGCGGCCTATAAGGCGTCGGGGTGCATAAGACGGCCCCCCCAAATTTCCATTTAAAAAGTAGCTTTTGAGCTCTATTTGCTGTATAAGACCAGTACAGGTAGTTCTGCTATAACGCGATAGTTGTGTTCTTGTAAAACATCGTGTTATAGAAATTCGTGTAATAGAAATAACAGGGCTTATGGAGAAAATAGGGTTAGGTGCAGATTACTCCAAATCGAAAAAAAATTTCGTAGTTAGCCTAACACAAAGGATAGCACAGTCTAAATAAATGTTACATTCATATCTAATAATGAAATCATACAGTAAATGTTACACTTTACCTTGAAAAAATATGAATATAACTTGATGGGGGAGAAGGTTGATGTTGAGGAGTCATGCAGACAGGATTTGACAGTTGTCATCATCAGTATCATCATCATCATCAGGTTCAGTTTTTCTTTAGGTCCTCATATATTGATAAGGCTTTCTCTTTAATGGTGAGGAAGCTGGTCCCAGATCGCTTTTTCGTTTGATCTTCTATCCAAACACTTAGAAGCCATTCCATCTCCTCAAGTTCCTTTGGCCGTGATCTCACACTTTTGCTAGCTCTCAAGGTTTTTCCAGCAACACAGCTTGCTTTAATCTTTGCTGCATTGGCTCTAATGGTGCGCAAAGTAGACTCCTTTATTCCCGTTGCACGCACAATATCACATGTTCTTTCCTTATTTTCAAAACGCTTGACAACATCAAGCTTGCCTTCAAGTGTTAGAGCCTTTCTTTTACGATCACCACCGGAAATGCGATCACCAGAATGCTTCCCGGAGATATTCTTCTTTTCCATAGTCACAAAATTGGAGAAACAGTAAATCAGAAAGCACTGAGGACGCTTAAAAATTTCTCACGTCTTCCAAAGTGAACGTGTGGAGTAAAGAGAGCGCAGGTCTAAAACGCTACGTATTTTGTTTTTCTCTCTTAGTTAAAATTTTACATTTTACATATACTGTACAGGTATACTGTATACATAAATATTACATAAATTATTTCTGCAATTGTTCACAAACAAAACACATAAATCAATTGAACATGTGATGTCGAACGTGAACTGTAAACACTGCATAACCCCGCGCCAAGCGACAGCACTGTACATTACACTTTAAACGCTACGTATTTAGTTTTTCTTTTATTTAAATTTTTACAATTTACATATATATACCTGTAAAAGTAAATTGTAATTTACATATTATTCATATTATGCTAGAGCGCCCACAAAACATGAGAAATGTTTGAGTCCCCCAGTAGAGATGTCTGTTCTCTATCCACTTCAGGATGTCTTAGTCCTCCGTTTTGTTTTTGTGTACTCGCTCAGGGACTCAAGTATTTCTGTATATGACACAGGATGATAAGGGAATTTGAATTTATTTGTTTATTTATTTATATATATAATATACTGTAATATATTAAATATCTTGCAAGTATTTTCTTTAATTTATATACGTGTTAAGCGAAAAAGGGAGGCTACCATTATACCTGGTACATTTATGGTGATCGTTAAGGACCAAACTCCGAATCCATGACGTGACTTCTGTTCATTATTTATATCCTAAATTTACCACTGTAGGTAGTTTCAAGAATTAATGCAGTCATTTACTGAATATTCTTTGCAAAAAAATAAATTTTAAATGAATTATTTATAGGAGATAAGTATTATGATCAGTAAATATACAGATATGCATTACTGACCACCTCCGAACACAAGGACGGCTAAAAATAGCCACAGGCGGTCACAGTCAAGGTCACTTCCCCTTTCTTGTCACTGGCAAATGGGGGTGGGGGTCGGTGATGATAGCAGCTGTGTTTATTACCGGGGTATATTGTTCTTTTACGGTATGTTAGACTGGTTTATAATACATTTTTATTATTTTAATATACCGGTAATCTTCATTTTAATCCAGCTTCCAAAACGTAAGTTTCAGTATAAAATAATTAGTGGTACTGTAGGACCTTGTGAGTGGTTTACTGTATACATAAATATTACATAAATTATTTCTGCAATTCTTCACAAACAAAACACATAAATCAATTGAATATGTGATGTCGAACGTGAACTGTAAACACTGTGTGTGATGTAAAGAGAGCGCGGGTCTAAAACGCTATGTAATTTGATTTTCTCTTTCATGTAAAATGTTACAATTTACTTATAATATATAGGTATACTGTATACATAAATATTACATACATTATTTCTGCAATTGTTCACAAACAAAACACATAACTCAATTGAACATGTGATGTCGAACGTGAACTGAAGTCACAACAACCGTTCGAGTGGAATCGCGTTAGAGCAAACGAGTTCGCGTTATACAAATATTGTTCCGAATTCATAAATCGCGTTCGATCAAATTCGCGTTATCAAAACACGCGTTATAGCAGAACTCACTGTATATATATATATATATATATATATATATATATATATATATAAATAATATATATATATATATATATATATATATATATATATATAAATACTATATATATATATATATAAATACTATATATATATCTCATGTAGATCCACAATGACAACGTGGATAAGATAAATCTTGATAAAATCACATGGGAAGATGGAAACAACGGAGTACCTTAGCTTTCGTCTTTATTCAAGACATCTTCAGAGGCAACTGGATTACATGGACAGAGAGAGGCTTAAATATACAGGGTGACCTAAAAACATGAGGTCAGGTCAAAATGATGACATCCACTAATCCCCACACCAACACACACGTAGAGGAGCTTAAGAGAAGGGAGGTGACGTGACTAGACAAGTCAGGTCAGAAAAAAGGGACCCACAAAATAACTATCATACATCTAGATCAAAGGTTTTCAAAGCATTTTTAACCTTGGGCCACTGACAAATAAATTTATGTAACATATTATCAGTTTTGAACTGACCATCACTAAGGTTTATTGATTTTAATTCCTTAATCAAACTAGCTTCAACAAGAAGTCTTTCTGTGACACAAGATGATTTGAATACTTCTAAGCTTTTTTCCCAAGCAATGGGGTGATTATTATTCCTAACATGAACAAACAAGGCACTGCTTTCAGATGCAGTTCTGATATTATACTTATGTTGTTTGATTCTAAGCTGCAGTGTTTTTCCTGTCTGACCTACATAATTATCCAAGTGGCTGGTAAAGATGATATCCCCTCTTACAGGCCAAATATCTAATTCACATATATGCAATAGCAGTGATTTAATTGATAAACTCAAGAAACACAATGAACCTTGCGAATTAATAAGTTTTGATGTAAATTCACTGTTCACTAGAGTACCTGTGAAAGACCTACTTTCTTTTCTTAAAGATAAATTACAACTGCTAGATTTAACTATTGAACATGATACTTTCCTGAAATTGATAGAGTTATGCGTAACTGACAATGTGTTTAGAGCAAATGGGAAGTTCTACAAACAAATATTTGGTATGAGCATGGGTAATTGTCTTTCTGCTCCTCTAGCCTGTATATATATGGAGTTTTTTGAGTCTAGATTACTTCCCAATATAGTGGACTTTATTCCTCCATGGTATAGATATGTAGATGATGTTCTTTGTCTTTGGCCTAAAAACAGTGACCCATTGGAATTTTTAGACAAGCTTAATAATATTGTCCCTAGTATCACATTCAAAATTGAAAGAGAAATAAATGAATCCCTTCCATTTCTTGATATGCTTATCATGAGAAATGGCCAAAACTATAAATTTAAGGTATATAGAAAGCCCACACAGGTAGACAGTTTCATTCACTTTTTATCGAATCACCTTGAGTCTACCAAAATGTCAGTTTTTTCTGTTATGTTTTTAAGATGTCTGCGTATTTGTGACTCTGAATTTATTGACGATGAATTGAAACACATTCGTTCTATTGCACATAAACTTGGGTACCCTTCTGTGTTTGTTGATCGTTGCTTCAAAAGGGCTAAAAAATCTTTTCATTCCTCTCAAACCAGACAAGTTCCTACACTTAAGAACATTTTGACTCTGCCCTATCGTAATGAATTTGTCCCGTTAGTTCGGTCCCTCAAGCTTCTAAATATTAATGTTGTTTTCAAGTATGACTCCACCATTACCAATATGTTAATAAGGAATAGCCCATGTTTGAATGTAAATGGAAGTGTTTATTGTATTCCATGTAGCAAATGTAATTGTAATTATGTAGGTCAGACAGGAAAAACACTGCAGCTTAGAATCAAACAACATAAGTATAATATCAGAACTGCATCTGAAAGCAGTGCCTTGTTTGTTCATGTTAGGAATAATAATCACCCCATTGCTTGGGAAAAAAGCTTAGAAGTATTCAAATCATCTTGTGTCACAGAAAGACTTCTTGTTGAAGCTAGTTTGATTAAGGAATTAAAATCAATAAACCTTAGTGATGGTCAGTTCAAAACTGATAATATGTTACATAAATTTATTTGTCAGTGGCCCAAGGTTAAAAATGCTTTGAAAACCTTTGATCTAGATGTATGATAGTTATTTTGTGGGCCCCCTATTTTCTGACCTGACTTGTCTAGTCACGTCACCTCCCTTCTCTTAAGCTCCTCTACTTGTGTTGGTGTGGGGATTAGTGGATGTCATCATTTTGACCTGACCTCATGTTTTTAGGTCACCCTGTATATTTAAGCCTCTCTCTGTCCATGTAATCCAGTTGCCTCTGAAGATGTCTTGAATAAAGACGAAAGCTAAGGTACTCCGTTGTTTCCATCTTCCCGTGTGATTTTATCAAGATTTATCTTATCCACGTTGTCATTGTGATCTACATGAAATATATATATATATATATATATATATATATATATATATATATATATATATATATATATATATATATATATATATATATATATATATATATATATATATATATATATATATATATATATATATATATATATATATATATATATATATATATATATATATATATATATATATATATATATATATATATATATATATATATATATATATATATATATATATATATATATATATATATATATATATAAAGTAAATCACTGTAGGTGAGCGTGATCCAGGTATATGCTGATAACCACAAGGAAAGAAAACACGACGTTCCCAAGCGCTTTCGTGTAATTCACATCTTCAGGGGTGAGTACATACTAGAGAGAGAAATACAAACCAAGGTGTATATATACAGAGGAGGGTGAGACCAGGTCCACAATGGTCAGGTATTAGGTAATGACCCTACTAATCTTAAAATAGCACACAACGGTTGGTGGTCAGGTCAGATGGTCAGGTGACCCGGCCTTCTCACCTGGTTACAAATCTTCTTAATTACAAAATTGTCCAGCTTGTACATGCCGTTACTCAAATTCATGTTGAATGCTTCTGTATGTTTCATAAGACTAGATTCTATGATGTTCCTACTATCAATTGAATTACATGGTAATATTGAGGAGGCATTATCCCAGTCAATGCAATGCTTGTTATCCCTCAAATGAACAAACAGAGCATTGGATTCCTGGCCTGTCCTAACACTGTATTTGTGTTGTTTAATTCTAGTTGCAAGATCTTTTCCTGTCTGGCCTAAGTAAAACATATTACATTCCTTGCAAGGAACTTTATAAATGCAACCAATTGTGTTGTTGGGGGAGTTCTTGATTAACATTTGTTTAACAGTGCATGAGTTTTTAAATGCCACATTGACGTTCCAGGTTTTTAGTTGTGAAGGAATGTGTGAGAATTTTTGTGAAATGGTAATATTAAGATATTCTTATGGTCATGGGTGGGCTTGGGATCAGTTCTATAAAAAGTTTTCTTAGTAATGTTTAGGCATTTGTCTATGAAAGATCTAGGGTATTTAAGGTTTGAGCCAATATTATATATATATTTGTATTCCTCATCGATGAATTCCGGACTGCAAATTCTCAAGGCACGTAAAAACATTGTTGAAAATACTGACTGTTTGACTTTATTATGGTGGGCAGAATAATAATGAATGTTTGAACACACATTAGTTGGTTTTCTATAAATACTGAACTTAAAAGTGTTACCTATTCTGTGTATCAGACAGTCTAGGAATGGCAATTTACAGTCATGCTCTAATTCCACAGTGAATTTGATCGAGGGGGCTAAGTTGTTAAGTTGTGGCAGGAAAGCTTTTAGGTCCTCATTACATGGCCAGAGACATAATACATCATCAACATATCTAAACCAGACTGCTGGGGGTGGTAAAATATTACTTAATAGTTTCTTTTCAAAGAATTCCATATATAGGTTGCTTAATACAGGTGAGAGTGGATTACCCATTGCCATACCAAATTTTTGAGCATAATATTCTCCATTGAATTCAAATTTGCAATCCTTAATACATAGTTTGATGAGTTCGATGAAGTAGTCTTTTGAGACGGGCAGTGAAATATCATCCAGGGAATCTATGAGGAACTCTAGTAAATCATCAACTGGGACCTTTGTAAAGAGTGATGTTACATCAAAACTGACCAGTTTAAAATCATGATTAATGTGTAAGTTATTGAGTTTATCAACCAGATCCATATTATTCTTGATATTGGAGTTAGAAATGTTGCCAACTAGGGGATTTAGTAAAGAAACTAACCATTTAGATAGTTTATAAGGGATTGACCCAACTGAGCTAATGATGGGTCTTGCTGGGTTATTGGGCTTGTGGGTCTTGATTACACCGTACATGTATGGCAGTGGAGGGGACGTTGAAGTAAGATGTTTAATGAGAGTAGCTTTGCCTCTCAATAGGGACTTCAGTTTTTTGTTGAACTGGGTGTTGACAGTGTTGAGAGGATTATTTATGAGTTTAGAATATGTTGTAGTATCATATAAAAGGTCATTCATTTTAGAGATATAGTCATCTTTGTTTAAAATCACTACTGTGTTGGCTTTATCTGCTTTAGTGACATGTAGATCCTTATTTTTCTTAAGGGCTTGGATTGCTTTGGTGAATCTTTCTGGACAGTTTGGAATGCAAGGCTTGGACATAGATGCATACACAACACCTTTACACATGTTCACTTCTTCACTTGTCAAATTACTGAATTTCTCCAAATTGCAAAATGCTCTGGCTATGTCAACACTGTCGACTCCCTTGTTAGAACCATCAAAACTTAAACCATAGCCGAGGGCACACAAGGTATCATTGTCTAGTTGTTTAGAGGAGAGATTCACTACACAGTTGTGATTGGCATCCTTAGTCCAGTCACTATTTCTAATAAGGAGTGCCAATTTGTGGTCTATCTTAGCTTGAAGATCAGAACGCTCACGTCTCAGGTTATCAAAACAGTAGTCCAACATGAACTTTTTCCAATAGCTCGGTATGGTCATATTAAAAGCACGCTTTTTTTTTTGTCTTACAATACGGAAGGCTTCATCCACTTCAATTTTCTTTATTTCAAAATGTTTCTTAAGGATGATTTCTTGGAACTCATCAAAGGGGCGGTCAGACATCTTCAGGACACGTTGTGGGAGGATTGATCTAGGCATAACTTTTTCACTGAGGCATGTCTGGAGAAATTTCAAACGTATTTTCAATTTGTGGGCCTTGATCATCGAAGAGGAGTATTCAGTGTTAGGACAGGCCAGGAATCCAATGCTCTGTTTGTTCATTTGAGGGATAACAAGCACTGCATTGACTGGGATAATGCCTCCTCAATATTACCATGTAATTCAATTGATAGTAGGAACATCATAGAATCTAGTCTTATGAAACATACAGAAGCATTCAACATGAATTTGAGTAACGGCATGTACAAGCTGGACAATTTTGTAATTAAGAAGATTTGTAACCAGGTGAGAAGGCCGGGTCACCTGACCATCTGACCTGACCACAAACCGTTGTGTGCTATTTAAAGATTAGTAGGGTCATTACCTAATACCTGACCATTGTGGACCTGGTCTCACCCTCCTCTGTATATATACACCTTGGTTTGTATTTCTCTCTCTAGTCTGTACTCACCCCTGAAGATGTGAATTACACGAAAGCGCTTGGGAACGTCGTATTTTCTTCTTTCCTTGTGGTTATCAGCATATATATATATGTATGTATATATATATATATATATATATATACAGTCAACCCTCACATTACGCGGTCCCGCATTCCGCGGTTCACCGTTAACGCGGTGCCCTGCCGGAACCTAACATGCTCACATTCCGCGGTGCGTGTACCCCATTACGCGGAGAGCGGCTGGCAAGCCGCGCCATTTTTGGATCCAAACCTCCCGCCATCCGCCATGTTGTGTAAGAGGCGCGAAAATGGTGCGCACAAGGTCGCCCAGTCATCAAAACATTACCAGTTCTTCACCCGCCACCCACTACAGCCGGCCCAAGTCAGTGATGGTGATAATTATAGTGAGGATATGGACTTATATGAACTTTGGGGGGTTTGACAAAGAGGCCCTGCAAGCCTCTGTGGTGGATAGTGATACAATTGATACAAGTGATACAGGTGAGGGCCAATAATCTGCCCTCTGCCTCGGAACCAACCGCCCATCCCCGTGTGCCCAGCCATCTTTTCTACTAATGTAAGTGTTAAAAAATCTAATATTATTGATATTTCTCTTAATTATTAATTGTGTGTGCATGCCATCATAAAGTTAAGATAATATTTTTACTACAACATAGTTGTGTGTCGTCAAAAAGTGGAGTTTGGGGGTCGGCCTGGACTCTATTTCAATTAATCCCATATGTTATGTTATTCACTTTACGCGTTCCTCACTTTCCGCGGTACCCTCCGGGTTACATTAACCGCGTAAAGTGAGGGTTAACTGTGTGTATATATATATATATATATATATATATATATATATATATATATATATATATATATATATATATATATATACTGATAACCACAAGGAAAGAAGAAAACACGAAGTTCCGAAGCGCTTTCGTGAAATTCACATCTTCAGGTGGTGAGTACAAACTAAGTAGAAGTTCAGAACAAGTTTTATATATATATATATATATATATATATATATATATATATATATATATATATATATATATATATATATATATATATATATATATATATATATATATATATATATATATATATATATATATATATATATATATATATATATATATATATATATACAGTTGTACCCCACTTAACGCGGTCAATAGAACCCAGAGGGTCCCGCGTTAAGTGAAATCCGCGTTAAGTGAAGAACAGAACATATGGGATTAATTCCAATAGAAACCAGCCCGACCCCCAAACTCCACTTTTTGAAGACACATAACTATGTTGTAGTAAAAATAGCATCTTAATTTTATGATGGTACATGCACACAATTAATACTTAAGAGAAATAGAGAAATACAGTCGCCAAGTTAATGTCCATTCAAATAATGGACTCAACTCCCTCCCCCTCTTCTCACACTACACTGCTGGCTCTTCCCTCTTTGAGAAATTTTTGGGGGAAAACCACTAAATTTTAATAAATAATACCTCAAACTAAAGTTAGGATAATACAATTGACATTGCTGGATTCCTTGTAAGACCAGAATATTTTGAATATAAATGTCATATATTTTGCTGAATAACATATTTACTAGAAAAAATTTTATCTAAAATTTGTATGTCTAATGCAAAATATATGATGTTTATATTCAAAATGATCACCAAATTATAACAATTCCAGCAATGTAAATTATATTCTGACCAGGTAATTTGTATGAATTTTATGAGCTAAAACAAATATCTTCAGTTAATAAAAAAAAAAATATTCTTCAGGACACTATCTGTCAATCAAAGTACCCTACCTTGCCTCCCCCCTCTTCCAACCCCGCGGTCAGTCCCAACCCTCCCCCCCACCCCCCACCAATCCTCCCTTCAAGAGATGTGGGGTGAAAAAAATAAATTTTAACATTTTGTATTATATAATACCTCAGATTAAAGTTAGGATAATATAATTGACATTGCTGGATTCCCTGTAAGACCAGGAATATTTTGAATATAAATGTCATATATTTTGCACAAAAGATAACATATTTACTCAGAAAACATTTTATCTAAAATTTGTATGTCTAATGCAAAATATATGATGTTTATATTAAAAATGATCATCAAATTATAA
>NW_024715291.1:0-120000 GCF_018991925.1 Homarus americanus
CTAGAAGTGCCAGTATTGTTACCGAAGAGGACCTAAACCAGTCCCAACCAGAGAAGACCCAAAGAGAGTTCAAACTGGTAGTAGAGGACCAAAGCAGTCCTAACCAGCAGAAGACCCAAAACAGGCTCAACCAGCAGAAACCCAGCAGATCTAACCAGCAGAGGACTCATAAGCAGGCCCAACCAGCAGAAGACCCAAAACAGTCCAACTGAAAAGACCAAAACAGGCCCAACCACTAGGACCCAAAAGCAGGCCCAACCACTAGGACTCCAAAAGCAGGCCCAAATCACCAGGACCCAAAAAGCAGGCTCAAATCACCAGGACCCAAAAGCAGGCCCAACCACCAGGACTCCAACATGAAGACCCAAAGCAGGCCCAACTAGCAGAAGACCCAAAGCAGGCTCAACTGCTAGACTCCAAAAGGAAGTCAACATGAAGACCCAAAGCAGGCCCAACCAGCAGAGGACCTTAAGCAGTCCTAACCAGCAGAAGACCCAAAACAGGCCCAACTTGTAGAGAACCCAAATCAAGCCCAACATGACCCAAAGCAGGACCAACCAGCAGAAGACCCAAAGAGAATTAAATTCTAAAGAAGACCCTAAAGCAGGTCTCCAACCAGAAGACCCAAAGCAGGCCCAACATGAAGACCCAAAGCAGGCCCAACATGAAGACCCAAAGCAGGCCCAACCAGCAGAAGACTCAAAACAGGCCCAACCAGCAGAAGACCTAAAGCAGTCCCAACCAGAGGACCCAAAACAGGCCCAACAACCAGATGACCCAAAGGTGCAGCAGTAAAAAAAATCACGTACTGAAAAACGCTAAGTACTACACTGATCCCACCTTGGAATTAATGGCTTCTGTTCAGCAGCCGGGCGAGTACTTCCGATACTGGTGGCCATGCAGATACACGATTCCTGTAAATAAATAAACCAATCTTAATGTGGATAATACAATTTAAACTTGGAATTTCTTAGCATCCATAACTATGTTCATGTGAGGCGGACGTACTTATAAATTAACCCGGGACGTGGCGTGCTGAAAATGGTCTGGACCTGCGCAGTTCTATGGAAACGTTAATGACAGCTTGAGGAGTGCTGAGATTACCCCCTTCCCCCCCATTAAAGATTAAGTTTGGTTATCTTTTGATCTAACTCCACAGGCCCAGAACATTTTCAGCACCTGTATATCACCACATGGCACTAGATCCTTGTCTGGTTCACATTTCTTCAGTTTACGAAAAGAAAATGAACGCTAGTTTATATGGATTTTCCCCCATACAGTACTGAGGCTCTAAAATGTACGTTATTTTCTTCTATCGCGAATATGTACGAGTGTCAATGCTTGTACGAGCATAAAGAAAATGAAATTAATAAAAAGGTCGAAGATAATTCAAGCTACAAATCCTTCCAAATGAATACTCTAAAATGTAAGTCAGTTTCGTCCATCACAAACATGTACTAGTCTCAATACTTCTACAGACGTAAAACAAAAATTCAAATTAAAAAATTCTAAATAATTGAAGCAACAATTCAATTCACATGAATAGTTTAGCTACCACTTATTTTCGTCCTCGCCAACCGTCACCAACTGAACTTCCTCTAAGTGGCTAAGTAAAATTCACTTTTTTTTTAATAACTACCAGCTTCACACGCCATTTAGTTCACCTATATAAAAAATGTCAATTAATTCCAAAGATTTATGCTGGAATTGATGAAAATGGGATAAATACAATAGCGAAAAAGCGGTTCACTTGCAGAGCCTACCCTAGACCGCCAAGCGGCCAGTGCCACCCACTGGGCGGGTGTCAGCCAGACGCGAGAAGCGAAAAGGGCGGGAAAATTATAATCTACAAATATGTACATATCTCAAGACAATTTGATCAGATAAATATTAAATCAATTTGATAAAGTATTTTGAAAATAAGTACGAAAGAAAAGAAAAAAATACTGGAACCATAACTTTTGGCGCCAAGTAAGAATTAACCACAGACACTTAATACATTTTGCTGGTCGAGCAAGAATCTCGGTGGAGAGAGAAACGCCAGCCATTACTCTGGTGTTTCATTGTCATCGTTGACTTATCTTTTAAGTTATTAGCAAAACTGAAACGCATGCCTTACCCCGGCGTGACATTTTGGCGCCAATTTCTCTCAACTGTCCAGTGCAGAGAAATTGGCGCCAAAAACCATGGCTCCACTTGAGAGGAACATCAGCTCATGTCCAAAAAAATTCACTAACATTAACTCGTGCGTATAATTTTTGCCCCATACAAAACCAAAGCTCTAAAGTGTTACGTTACTTTCGCCTATAACAAACAAGTGTCTCAATTATTGTACGGGCGTAAATTTCCTTCAAGAACATTAAATGCCGAATGATAATTGACCGTTGTCATTTTTTCGGATATGGCTTAGAAATTTCAAATAAAAAAATTCTACTCAATTGAAGCAACAATTCATTTCACATGAATAGTTTAACTACCACTTATCTTCGTCCTCGTCAACCGTCACCCACTGAACTTCCACTAAATGGGTAAATTTGTATAAGTGCACCTAACTGTTAGAAAGTCAAAAATATATATTTCTAGTGTATTTAGATAGGTTATGACCTACATTTCCGTTGGAAATTGGCCGGGTTTTTTTTTTTTTTTTGTGGGGCGTTTTCAGAAGAAAAAAATAATGGCTAAGCAAATACGAAATACAAAAAAAAATAGAAAAACATAAGCCTAGCCTGGCCTGACCTGACCTGACCTAACCTAACCGACTCTCACCATATGATGGAATCACTTATTTCATACCTTATTGGCCTGGTTCTCCTTCGCCGTTGGAGATACCCCAATGCCACATATGTTGGGCTTGACGATATTTGCATTCGTTCTTGCACTTAGGACACTTTACTGAGGTCGGGAGAACGCCATGAGATCAAAAAATGCTAGTTTCTTCGTTTTTTCCACAAAAACTCGCAATTAGCTCCGTATAATTGAAGTGACACCCATCGCAGAATTCCATGGTCGGAAAAGAATTTGAATTTCTAAATATGACCCAAAATAAAAATCGAATTTGATTGGGCCACAAATACCGCGAATTAAACCACAAATCATTTTAATTGGTTGCAAAAAAAAAAAAACGCTTTTGATTGACTGTGTGACGTACGGGAACGCATGCGCGTTATGATTTATGAAGGAGACACGCAGCGTGGGAGGTGAGGTAGGCAATAATGGCGGATTAATGGAAGAAAAAGAACATTTTGGATAAGCTATCTCCGTTATTAAACATTTACGATGGTAATGTAATAGATGAAAATAATCTTATAATTAGACGTCTTATTCGATTATAATAGATTAGTGGTAGAAATGTCGGGTGCGGAAATACAATACCAAATTATTATGTTTATAACTACCAGCTCCCATTTAGCCGGTTTTTTTTTTACGGAGATTAGCCCACTCGGGCACAACACTGACCCACATCAGTGCCTGGGGTGGGGGAATATAATAATAATAATAATAATAATAATAATAATAATAATAATAATAATAATAATACAGTAATAAATGTAATATTGAAAAATTAATATCTCGGTTATCCTTAATTTCCGGTGAAAATATAGAAGTCTTAGAATTGTCTAAACATTAAGAAATACATATTAATAACGGCGAAAGAAAGACCGGTGTAAGACTATAAATTCACCATAATCATTAATAAAAATTATAATTAAAATATTAATAAAATATAAATAATTAAAATTTATAAAATAAAAATAACCATAAATACAAAAAAACGAAGAGCAAGAAACGATATTACAATAAATAAATAAATAAATATATATATAAATAAATATATATATATATATATATATATATATATATATATATATATATATATATATATATATATATATATATATATATATATATATATATATGTGTTGTCAGTAAGAAACAATTGAGACCGTGTAAATGAGGCAGTCAGACCAGCAACCTGAGAATTGGTCACAATTTTTGTGATGCCTCGAGTTTTGAAACGTACATTAATTCCCCAAATTTGTTGGAATTGATCAAAATGTAAAAAAAATCCAATTGTGAGAAAGCAGCTCACCTGCAGCGCCCATCGCAGACCTCCGAGCAACCAGTGCCGCCCAGTCAGCCAGACGCGGGAAGCGAAATAGGCGGGAAATTTCTCATTTACAAATGTGTACGTATCTCAAGACAATTTGATCAGTTGAATATTAAAAATCGATGTAATAAAGTATTTTGAAAATAAGTTTACGAAAGGAAAAAATACGATAACCATTTCTGGCGTCAAGTAAGAATTAACCACAAACGTCAAGAATTGACCACAAACGCTAAGTTTCATAATATATATATGCATATATATATATATATACACACATACATACATACATATATATATATATATATATATATATATATATATATATATATATATATATATATATATATATATATATATATATATTCAAATAAATTTGATAGTTTCATTTAACTTACAAAAATAATACGCTGCGTCAATATTATTCAACGGAGTGAGTGAAAGTAGGGAGCTAGGGAGGTGGGCTGAGCGCGGTGTGTGGACCCTGTAGATTGCCTTACTCAGCACGGGAAAACTTTGTCTCGCAGTAAAACGCATGTGTCAAGACAATTTGATCAGATACATATTAAATATCAATTTGATGAAAGTATTTTGAAAATAAGCTTACGAAAGAAAAGAAAAAATACGGGAACCACAACTTTTGGTGCTAAATAAGAATTAAGCAAAATACATTTTGCTGGTCGAGCAAAACTCTCGGTGGAGAGAGCAAAGCCAGCCATTTACTGTGGTGTTTCATTATCATCGTTGACTTATCTTTTAAGTTATTAACAAAACTGAAACGCATGCCTTACCCCGGCGTGACATTTTGGCGCCAATTTCTCTCAACTGTCCAGTGCAGAGAAATTGGCGCCAAAAACAATGGCTCCACTTGAGAGGAACATCAGCTCATGTCCGGAAGTCACTAAAATTAACTCGTGCGTATAATTTTTGCCCCATACAAAACCAGGGCTCTAAAATGTTACGTTATTTTCGCCTATAACAAACATGTCAGTCTCAATGATTTGTACGGGCGTAAATATCCTTAAAGAACATTAAATGCCGAATGATAATTGACCGTTAGTCATTTTTTCGGATATGGCTTAGAAATTTCAAATTAAAAAGAATTCTAAATAATTTAAGCCACAATTCACTTCACATGCATAGTTTAACTACCACTTATCTTCTTCCTCGTCAACCGGCACTCGCCAAACTTCCACTTAGTGGCTGGCACTCGCCAAACTTCCACTTAGTGGCTAAGTTAAATTCACGTTTTTATTTTAACTACCAGCTTCACACCACATTTAGTCACATAGAGTTTTAAAACAAGTAAATTAATTCCAAAGATTTCTGCTAGAATTGATAAAAATTGGAAAAATACAATGAGAAAGCGGTTCACCTGCAAAGCCTACTCTTGACCGCTGATGCCCACTGAGCGGGAGTCAGCGAGAAGGCGGGAAGCGAAATAGGCGGGAAATTTTTAATTTACAAATATGTACTGTACATATTTCCAGACAATTTGATCAGTTGAATATTAAAAATCGATGTAATAAAGTATTTTGAAAACAAGTTTACGAAAGGAAAAAATACGATAACCATTTCTGGCGTCAAGTAAGAATTAACCACTAACGTCAAGAATTGACCACAAACGCTTTTATAATATATAAATATATATAGATATATATATATATATATATATATATATTTCATTAGCCCAATAAAGCACGCGGACTTCTACATACAATCAACACCTCAACCCGCCAGTATTCGAACCCACGGCCCACAAGCCTATGACTGTGACCGGGGAACGCTAACCGCTGGACCACCAGGATACTAAAAGCAGTCCTAGACTTTGTTATATTTCACACAAAGCCTGTTCAACGAGCTTATGGCGCCGTGAACCTCTAATATATATATTATATATAGTATATTATATATAGTATATTATATATATATTATATATATATATATATATAAATTTTGAGTTTCTTTTAACTTACAAAAATAATAAGCTACGTCAATATTATTCGACGTGAGTGGGAGCAAGTAGGGAGCTAGCGCGGTGGGCGGAGCGCGGTGTGCGGACCCCATAGACTGCGTCACTCAGCGCGGGAAAAGTCAGTCGCAGTAAGACGCAGTGCCCGCCATTGCTCTGGTGTTTCACTCCACTCTTGACTTATCTCTGATGTTATAAACTCTAGTTCATATGATTTTCCATTGAGGCTCTGTATGGGAAATTTCAGAATATTTAATACCGAATGTATTGACCGGGGTTTTTTTCAGATTAGAAAAATGTCATACAGGAAAATTTTTAAGCCTTCAATACAGTCTAGAAAATTTAAGCCACAATTCATTTCACATGAATAATTTAGCTACCACTTACCTTCGTCCTCGTCAACCGTCACCCACTGAACTTCCACTAAGTGGCTAAGTTAAATTATTGGTAAATTTGTATAAGTGCACCTGTTAGAAAGTCAATAATATATATTTCTAGTGTATTTAGATCGGTTATGACCTACATTACCGTTGGAAATTAGCCGGGTTTCTTAATTTCATATTTTTTTTTGTGGGGCGTTTTCAGGAGAAAAAATAATGGCTAAGCGAATACAAAATACAAAAAAAAAATAGAAAAACATAAACCTGACCTAACCTAACTCACTCACCATATGATGGAATCACTTATTTCATACCTTATTGGCCTGGTTCTCCTTCGCCGTTGGAGTTACCACAAGGCCACATATGTTGGTCTTGACGATATTTGCATTCGTTCTTGCACTTAGGACACTTTACTAAGGTCGGGAGAACGCCATGAGATCAAAAAATGCTATAGTTTCTTCGTTTTTTTCCACGAAAACTCGCAATTAGCTCCGTATAATTGAAGTGACACCCATCGCAGAATTCCATTGTCGGAAATGAATTTGAATTTCTAAATATGACCCAAAATAAAAATCGAATTTGATTGGGTCACAAATACCGCGAATTAAACCAATCATTTTTATTGGTTGCAAAAAAAACCGCTTTTGATTGGCCGTGTGACGTGTACGGGAACGCATGCGCGTTATGATTTATGAAGGAGACACGCAGCGTGGGAGGTGAGGTAGGCAATAATGGCGGATTAATGGAAGAAAATAAAGAAAATTTTGGATAAACTATCTCCGTTATTAAACATTTACGACGGTAATGTAATAGATGAAAATTATCTTATAATTAGACGTCTTATTCGAATATAATAGATTAGTGGTAGAAATGTCGGGTGCGGAAATACAATACCAAATTATTATTTTGTTTATAACTACCAGCTCCAATTTAGCCTTTTTTTTTTTACGGAGATTAGCCCACTCGGGCACAACACTGACCCACATCAGTGCCTGGGGTGGGGGAATATAATAATAATAATAATAATAATAATAATAATAATAATAATAATAATAATAATACAGTAATAAATGTAATATTGAAAAATTAATATCTCGGTTATCCTTAATTTCCGGTGAAAATATAGAAGTCTTAGAATTGTCTAAACATTAAGAAATACATATTAATAACGGCGAAAGAAAGAAAGACCGGTGTAAGACTATAAATTCACCATAATCATTAACAAAAATTATAATTAAAATATTAATAAAAATATAAATAATTAAAATTTATAAAATAAAAAT
Organism: Homarus americanus; assembly: GCF_018991925.1. Lineage (NCBI taxonomy): Eukaryota > Metazoa > Arthropoda > Malacostraca > Decapoda > Nephropidae > Homarus > Homarus americanus. Next base: position 7,741 of record NW_024715291.1, read on the forward strand.
AACCATAAATACAAAAAAACGAAGAGCAAGAAACGATATTACAATAAATAAATAAATAAATATATATATATATAAAAAAAAATATATATATATATATATATATATATATATATATATATATATATATATATATATATATATATATATATATATATATATATATATATATATATATATATATATATATATATATATATATATATATATATATATATTGTGTTGTCAGTAAGAAACAATTGAGACCGTGTAAATGAGGCAGTCAGACCAGCAACCTGAGAATTGGTCACAATTTTTGTGATGCCTCGAGTTTTGAAACGTACATTAATTCCCCAAATTTGTTGGAATTGATCAAAATGTAAAAAAAATCCAATTGTGAGAAAGCAGCTCACCTGCAGCGCCCATCGCAGATCGCCGAGCAACCAGTGCCGCCCAGTCAGCCAGACGCGGGAAGCGAAATAGGCGGGAAATTTCTCATTTACAAATGTGTACGTATCTCAAGACAATTTGATCAGTTGAATATTAAAAATCGATGTAATAAAAGTATTTTTGAAAATAAGCTTACGAAAGGAAAATACGACAACCATTTCTTATGTCAAGTAAGAATTAACCACGGAACGTCAAGAATGACCACAAACGCTAAGTTTTATAATATATATATATACATACATATATATATATATATATATATATATATATATATATATATATATACAGTATATATATAAATATATATATATATATACATATTATATATATAGCATTGTGTAGTAGTATATATATATATATATATATATATACATATATATATATATATATATATATATATATATATATATATATATATATATATATACATATATATATATATTATATATATTATATATATATATATATATATAAATTTTGATAGTTTCTTTTAACTTACAAAAATAATAAGCTACGTCAATATTATTCGACGTGAGTGGGAGCAAGTAGGGAGCTAGCGCGGTGGGCGGAGCGCGGTGTGCAGACCCCGTAGACTGCGTCACTCAGCGCGGGAAAAGTCAGTCGCAGTAAGACGCAGTGCCCGCCATTGCTCTGGTGTTTCACTCCACCCTTGACTTATCTCTGATGTTATAAACTCTAGTTCATATGATTTTCCTCCATACAATACCGAGGCTCTAAAATAATTGTATGGGCGTAAATTTCCTTCTAGAACATGAAATACCGAATGTTAATTGACCGGGGTTTTTTCAGATTAGAAAATTCAATAAAGTCTAGAAAATTTAAGCCATAATTCATTTCACATGAATAGTTTAGCTACCACTTACCTTCGTCCTCGTCAACCGTCACCCACTGAACTTCCACTAAGTGGCTAAGTTAAATTATTGGTAAATTTGTATAAGTGCACCTTTTAGAAAGTCAATAATATATATTTCTAGTGTATTTAGATCGGTTATGACCTACATTACCGTTGGAAATTAGCCGGGTTTCTTAATTTCATATTTTTTTTTGTGGGGCGTTTTCAGGAGAAAAAATAATGGCTAAGCGAATACAAAATACAAAAAAAAAATAGAAAAACATAAACCTGACCTAACCTAACTCACTCACCATATGATGGAATCACTTATTTCATACCTTATTGGCCTGGTTCTCCTTCGCCGTTGGAGTTACCACAAGGCCACATATGTTGGTCTTGACGATATTTGCATTCGTTCTTGCACTTAGGACACTTTACTAAGGTCGGGAGAACGCCATGAGATCAAAAAATGCTATAGTTTCTTCGTTTTTTTCCACGAAAACTCGCAATTAGCTCCGTATAATTGAAGTGACACCCATCGCAGAATTCCATTGTCGGAAATGAATTTGAATTTCTAAATATGACCCAAAATAAAAATCGAATTTCATTGGGTCACAAATACCGCGAATTAAACCAATCATTTTTATTGGTTGCAAAAAAAACCGCTTTTGATTGGCCGTGTGACGTGTCCGGGAACGCATGCGCGTTATGATTTAGGAAGGAGACACGCAGCGTGGGAGGTGAGGTAGGCAATAATGGCGGATTAATGGAAGAAAATAAAGAAAATTTTGGATAAACTATCTCCGTTATTAAACATTTACGACGGTAATGTAATAGATGAAAATTATCTTATAATTAGACGTCTTATTCGAATATAATAGATTAGTGGTAGAAATGTCGGGTGCGGAAATACAATACCAAATTATAATTTTGTTTATAACTACCAGCTCCAATTTAGCCTTTTTTTTTTTACGGAGATTAGCCCACTCGGGCACAACACTGACCCACATCAGTGCCTGGGGTGGGGGAATATAATAATAACAATAATAATAACAATAATAATAATAATAATAATAATAATAATAATAATAATAATAATAATAATAATAATAATAATAATACAGTAATAAATATAATATTGAAAAATTAATATCTCTGGTTATCCTAATTTCTGGTGAAAATATAGAAGTCTTAGAATTGTTCAAAACATTTCAAGAAATACATTAATAATTGGCGAAAGAAAGACCGGTAAGACTATAAATTCAATTATATTCATTAATAAAATTATAATTAAAATATTAATAAAAAATATAAATAATTAAAATTATAAAATAAAAATAACCATAAGTACAAAAAAAACGAAGAGCAAGAAACGATATTGTTAATAAATAAATATATATATATATATATATATATAAATATATATATATAATATATATATATATACATATATATATATATATATATATATATATATATATATATATATATATATATATATATATAGTGCTGTCAGTAGTAAGAAACAATTGAGACCGTGTAAATGAGGCAGAGTCAGATCAGCAACCTGAGACTTGGTCACAATTTTTGTGATGCCTCGAGTTTTGAAACGTACATTAATTCCCCAAATTTGTTGGAATTGATCAAAATAAAAAAAATCCAATTGTGAGAAAGCAGCTCGCCTGCAGCGCCCATCGCAGACCGCCAAGCAACCAGTGCCGCCCAGTCAGCCAGACGCGGGAAGCGAAATAGGCGGGAAATTTCTCATTTACAAATGTGTACGTATCTCAAGACAATTTGATCAGTTGAATATTAAAAATCGATGTAATAAAGTATTTTGAAAATAAGTTTACGAAAGGAAAAAATACGATAACCATTTCTGGCGTCAAGTAAGAATTAACCACAAACGTCAAGAATTGACCACAAACGCTAAGTTTTATAATATATATATATATACATACATATATATATATATATATATATATATATATATATATATATATATATATATATATATATATATATATATATATATATTCAAATAAATTTGATAGTTTCATTTAACTTACAAAAATAATACGCTGCGTCAATATTATTCAACGGAGTGAGTGAAAGTAGGGAGCTAGGGAGGTGGGCTGAGCGCGGTGTGTGGACCCTGTAGATTGCCTTACTCAGCACGGGAAAACTTTGTCTCGCAGTAAAACGCATGTGTCAAGACAATTTGATCAGATACATATTAAATATCAATTTGATGAAAGTATTTTGAAAATAAGCTTACGAAAGAAAAGAAAAAATACGGGAACCACAACTTTTGGTGCTAAATAAGAATTAAGCAAAATACATTTTGCTGGTCGAGCAAAACTCTCGGTGGAGAGAGCAAAGCCAGCCATTTACTGTGGTGTTTCATTATCATCGTTGACTTATCTTTTAAGTTATTAACAAAACTGAAACGCATGCCTTACCCCGGCGTGACATTTTGGCGCCAATTTCTCTCAACTGTCCAGTGCAGAGAAATTGGCGCCAAAAACAATGGCTCCACTTGAGAGGAACATCAGCTCATGTCCGGAAGTCACTAAAATTAACTCGTGCGTATAATTTTTGCCCCATACAAAACCAGGGCTCTAAAATGTTACGTTATTTTCGCCTATAACAAACATGTCAGTCTCAATGATTTGTACGGGCGTAAATATCCTTAAAGAACATTAAATGCCGAATGATAATTGACCGTTAGTCATTTTTTCGGATATGACTTAGAAATTTCAAATTAAAAAGAATTCTAAATAATTTAAGCCACAATTCATTTCACATGCATAGTTTAGCTACCACTTATCATCTTCCTCGTCAACCGGCACTCATCAAACTTCCACTAAATGGCTTCGTCCTCGTCAACCGGCACTCATCAAACTTCCACTAAATGGCTTCGTCCTCGTCAACCGGCACTCACCAAACTTCCACTTAGTGGCTAAGTTAAATTCACGTTTTTATTTTATTTAACTACCAGCTTCACACCACATTTAGTCACCTAGAGTTTTAAAACAAGTAAATTAATTCCAAAGATTTCTGCTAGAATTGATAAAAATTGGAAAAATACAATGAGAAAGCGGTTCACCTGCAAAGCCTACTCTTGACCGCTGATGCCCACTGAGCGGGAGTCAGCGAGAAGGCGGGAAGCGAAATAGGCGGGAAATTTTTAATTTACAAATATGTACTGTACATATTTCCAGACAATTTGATCAGTTGAATATTAAAAATCGATGTAATAAAGTATTTTGAAAACAAGTTTACGAAAGGAAAAAATACGATAACCATTTCTGGCGTCAAGTAAGAATTAACCACTAACGTCAAGAATTGACTACAAACGCTAAGTTTTATAATATATATATATATATATATATATATATATATATATATATATATATATATATATATATAAATCACTAAGGTGCGCGTGATCCAGGTATATGTTGATAACCCAAGTTAAAAAACAGGAAGTTCCCAAGCGCTTTCGTGTAATTCACATCTTCAGGGTGAGTACAGACTAGAAGTAATACACAGCGCTTGGGAACTTCGTCTTCTTTCACTGTGATTATCAACATATATATATATATATATATATATATATATATATATATATATATATATATATATATATATTATATATATATATATATATATATATAAATTTTGATAGTTTCTTTTAACTTACAAAAATAATAAGCTACGTCAATATTATTCGACGTGAGTGGGAGCAAGTAGGGAGCTAGCGCGGTGGGCGGAGCGCGGTGTGCGGACCCCGTAGACTGCGTCACTCAGCGCGGGAAAAGTCAGTCGCAGTAAGACGCAGTGCCCGCCATTGCTCTGGTGTTTCACTCCACCCTTGACTTATCTCTGATGTTATAAACTCTAGTTCATATGATTTTCCTCCATACAATACCGAGGCTCTAAAATAATTGTATGGGCGTAAATTTCCTTCTAGAACATGAAATACCGAATGTTAATTGACCGGGGTTTTTTCAGATATTTAGAAAATTCAATAGTTTAGAAAATTTAAGCCATAATTCATTTCACATGAATAGTTTAGCTACCAGTTACCTTCGTCCTCGTCAACCGTCACCCACTGAACTTTCTGACTCATTTACACAATTGCAGGGTTTCAATTGTTTCTCTATTAACACAACATACATACTGTATATCGTTTCTCCCTTTTGATTTACTTTTTAATTTTTGTATTTGTGGTTATCATTATTATTTTTTATTTTTTTTTACTTAATTATTATTATAATTATTATATTTTCGCCCCGAGATCCTGTGGGACCAGTGACCTGTGCCCGGGTGGGCTAATCCCCGTAAAAAAAAAATACGTATATTTAATATAAATACCAGCTTCACATCCCATTTAGACACCTATAGTTTTAAAACATGTAAATTAATTCCCAATATTCATGCTGGAATTGATAAAAATTTATACAAAATCCAATAGTAACAATACGACTCACCTGCTGTGGCCACCCTTGATCGCTCCTCCTCGCTGAGTGACTCTATCACTGGGCGGGACTCCCGACGCCGGAGTTTCAGAGGCTTAAAAAGGCGGAAAATATATCACACACAAATATGTACGTATCTCAAGAAATGTTGATCAATTAGATATTAAAAATCAATTTAATAAAATATTTTGATAAGTTGGAAACAAGTTTACTTAATTAAATATAAAGAAGTCAATGAAATGAATATGATAAACAAAGGAACCATGATATCAGTCGCCAACGTAATCGTTAATATATATTAATAACAATATATTTAGCTAATTTCATTGAACGCAGTGTCTCATTATCATTTAACTTATATTTTTAAAATTAATTGTCAAACTAAAATGGACAAATTCTCTCATGTCAAGTTATGAGAAATGGCGCCAAATTCACGGTAAAGCGATGACACTGAACACAATGTGGCCCACCTTGATACTACGGCTATATATGTGGCCCACCTTGATACTACGGCTATATATGTGGCCCCACCTTAATACTGCAGCTTTATATGTGGCCCACCTTAATACTGCTATATAATATGTGGCCTACCCTGACATTACTACCTTGACACTACTATATATAATATGGCCCACCCAGATATTATTGCTATATATGTGGCCACCCAGACATTATTGCCATATATGTGGCCCACCTTAATACTACGGCTATATATGTGGCCCATCTTAATACTACGGCTATATAAGCGGCTCACCTTAATACTATATATATATATATATATATATATATATATATATATATATATATATATATATATATATATATATATATATATATATATATATATATATATATATATATATATATATATATATGTTAGAACTTCATTTCTTTCCTTCCTGTGGTTATCAGCATATACCTAGATCACGCGCAGTGATATACTTGCATATATATATATACAGTATATATATATATATATATATATATATATATATATATATATATATATATATATATATATATATATATATACTGTATATATATATATTTCATGTAAATCCACAATGAAAACGTGGATAAGATAAATCTTGATATAATCACACGGGAAGATGGAAACAACGGAGCACCTTAGCTTTCATCTTTATTCAAGACATCTTCAGAGGCAACCAGGAAACCCCCCTAGGTGCGCCCCTGCGGGACCACCACTAAGAACATAAGAACATAAGAATGGAGGAAACTGCAGCACCCCTATTGGCCCATACTGGGCAGTCCCGTTTACACCCAACCCCTATTGCTCATATAAGCATCCAACCTATGTTTGAAGCTATTCAGCGTATTCGAGTTAATGATGATATTTGGTAACTTGTTCCATTCACCCACTACTCTGTTTCCAAACCAGTGTTTACCTATTTCACGCCTAAATCTAAATTTGTCCAATTTAAAACCATTGTTACGCGTTCGCTCCTGGTTGGATAGTTTGAGTACCTTTGTAATGTCCCCTTTGTTTAGCCCTGCCTTCCACTTATACACCTCTATCAGGTCGCCCCTCGCTCTACGTCTCTCGAGGGAGTGCAAATTAAGATGCTTTAACCTGTCTCTATACTCAAGGTTCCTAATGCCCGGGATTAGTCTTGTCATTCTCCTCTGAATTCTTTCCAATGATTCTATATCCATTCTGTAATACGGTGACCAGAACTGAACTGCGTAATCCAGGTGTGGTCTCACAAGAGCAAGATACAGTTTTAGGATGACCTTGCTAGTCTTGTAACTAACACTCCTTTGTATGAACCCAAGTACTTTATTAGCCTTGTTACGAGCAAAAACACATTGTTTACTTGGCTTAAGGTTCCTACTTATCATTACTCCTAAATCTCTCTCGCAGTCGGATTTCTCTATGGCATCGTTGTTCATCTGGTATCTGGTTTCCCTGTTTACATCTCCAATACTGAGTACTTTACATTTGTCCACGTTGAATTTCATCTGCCATTTTTCAGACCATTCGAAAATTTTTTTTAGATCTTCCTGTGGTTTTGCTGAGTCCTCGTCAGATTTAATAACACGTCCTATTTTAGTGTCATCAGCAAATTTACTTATGTTGCTGTCTATGCCGATATCTATGTCGTTTATATATATAATAAATAATAATGGTCCAAGTACTGGGCCTTGGGGAACTCCACTTGTGACGTTGCTCCAATGGGACTTAGTGCCGTTAATATTCACTCGCTGTTTCCTGTCCTGTAACCACGCCCTAATCCATCGAAGGCTTTGCTAAAGTCGAGATATACCACATCATAATTGTGCCCCTCGTCCACCGATTCGAAAACTGATAAAAAGAATGTTAATAGATCAGTTAGACAGAACGTCCGCTTGTGAAGTCATGCTGGGAATCATTGATCAATCGGTGCTTCTCCAGGTGATTTCGAATAGAATTTGAAATGATTGCTTCCAGTAATTTGCCTACTATTGATGTTAGACTGATTGGGCGGTAGTTAGAGGATAGTGATCTATCCCCCTTCTTGAAAATCGGTATTACATTCGCTAGTAGAGACGATAATCAAGAGTCAAACACAGGGTTGTCTATTGGCCGAGTTTGCCGGGACAAGACACTAGACTCATGTTGTGTGTGTGTGTGTGTGTCACGACCTCCCAGGGTTGACAGGAATGGACAAGCTCCGCCTCCCTCCCTGCGACCTTCCCTTCATCCACATTACTTTCTGCCACCTTTCCTTCTGCTCACTTCTATTCTGCCATTACACGTCAGTCATCTAATCTAGCCTTCTCCACCAGTTCCAACCATTAGACCGCCGCCTCCATCACTGATCCTGTATAACCCGAGATCATGTAACTGCTTTGTGTGACCCTGAGTTAACTAAACCAAAGTCAGCAATAGAACCCACGGTGTTCATGTCCCCACGAACTAAGTAAATCTTCCTCAGCAACATTACCAACGGCGTTCCTGTAATCATAACCTAACCAAACCTTTGTCAAGAGAGAGGACGCGGCAACACACGGATGAGAGCGACGGCTAATGCCTTCAACCACGATCCTATACCTAATAATACACAGATGATGCGGGAGTTACGTTGTCGAGCAGCCATATAACATCCCTCCTTCCTAGCTGGAAGTCCGGGAGGGAGGGGGGAGGAGACCATTACACACCCGAGAGAAATCAGAAACTAATCGCCTGGTGGTCACCCTTGTCCCTTGATCACCACTCACCGAACTCTATTATTATTATTATTATTATTATTAGCCTCTCTCTTAATTTAAAACATCTCCCCTTATAGCAACTCTCCTTCACATACTGTACGTCATTTGTGTTCTTCCAAGGGGCAGTTTATCACCATTCCAAAAGTTTTCATTCATCTTCTTACCTAAATCTAAATCCAATCTAGTTATTCAACACATGTTACTCTTTATTTATTCTCTGCCATGTTCCTTCTCTCCACAATTTCTTCGATGTTGTCATGCTGTTCTTCCTTTACCACAGCTAATCTTTATATTCTCAAGTATTGTACCACATTGGCAGCCTGAAGTACACTGTATAATGTTCGTTCCTTTACTGTGTCTCTATCCCTACTTCAGTCTACAGTATTCTGTTTCTCGTCCAGATTCTTTTGAAAATCAAGATTATTATTATTATTATTGTCTTTTAACCTATTGTGTTTATCAACTACGGTTTTTCTTCCAAATCACTTTAACTACCAATACAGAATCAAATACGTGATTGGAAAATGGTATAGTGAGTCCTACATTCAAACAGGGTGATCCTCACACCACAAACCAGTGAGCTTGACCTGCATAGTGTGCAAAGTACTAGACAGCATTATACAAGATAACTTTATGGAACATCTACTACGAAACAACCTACTAAAGGACTGCCAACAGAGTTGCTGGGACATTCCTGTTTGATGCAATTACTTGAGGTGCAGGATGTTTGGACCCAGATCCTGGAGCGTGATGAGAATATCGACAATACTGTACATACTGCATATATAGACTCTGGCAAGGCTAACGAGAGACAGCGTACCCCATAAAAGGCTGAACATTAAACTGGAAGGGTACAAAATTCGGGAGTGTCCTAGTGTAGACCAGAGACTTTCTTTGTGACCGCAAGTATAAATGTGTGGTGATTAATAGCACGAAGTCGTAATGCGTGCCCGTGACAAGCTGGGTACCACAGGCCACTGTACTGGACCCGTTGTTATTTATTTGTTTCACGACCAGAAGCTATACACTCCTCCATACAAATGTTCGCGGACGATGCCAAGTTATTCAGGGAAATTAAGACCAAAAGGGCTGTGAAAAACTACAGAAGGATCTCTGTCAGCTCCAGGAGTGGTCAAAGGAATGGTTATGATTCAGTGTAACGAAGTGTGTACAAGGTGCACCACCAACAGTAAGGAGGCGTATCACATGTCCCAAAGGGACGAAGAAAATAAATAAATAAATTAATTAAATAAATAAATAAAAAGGAAAAACCGTAGTAGCATTCACGTATGTATTTACTAACACCAGATGAAACTAAATGTTATATAATAATTCCTTGAGATAAATGTACAGTACAGTATATATCAGGTGCTATTAAGAGGGTTCAGGCTCGCCCATGTCAATATTGTTATTGTATTTTTCTGGCCAAATAAACTGTTTCAGTATCAATAATATCAATATCTGGGGTCAGGGCGACCCGGGTCGGTGTATGGGCAGGATATGACCACAGGTGGCCTGGCACTAGGGACCTGCCACGCTTTGCCATAAACAAATAAATTGTACCGGGAATTTTACCCCCCACTCATTATCTTGTCACTTTATGTAACTTGCTGACAAACCCCATGACCCTTCAGGCTTTTACGCCTTTAATGCATGAGTCATGAAAGCAACCATGAACTACGCATAGCTTCCCAGCTGGTCGCTGTAAACGCTTCACCTTGCACAGGATGACAAGGGGGTGCCCAATGAACTGTTTTTAGTCCCTGGGTCAACCGTCCTCCACTCATATCCTCCCCCTGCCTCCCGCGGTCTTTGTACAACTGCGTTGTGCAGTGTTGGGCTCATGGAAGGATGATGTTATCCTGACCGGTGCATGTCCTTGACTGAAGGAATCTCTCTCCATCATCGTCTTGTGGTGTACATCAACAGTGGTTTTACTGGAATAAAAAGTCTACCTATGAGAGGGATACACAATATAGTGTCTCATTGTTTCTACAGTAGCTTGGCTTAACACGGTGATACGTTTTCAACTTGGAAGGATCAGTGAACAGAAGTTTGATTATTACCAGCCAGTGAACTCGAGTATAACTGTGGAGAAGAGATGGCGTTATTATGAAGGGATGCTAAATAGGTGAATATCCAACTTGAATTTCAACAGGGCAACCAATTGCTATTCGCTGGGAAATTGAGAAGGTCAATATAATAACACACTTAATTTTATCTAAGTTTATTTAATTTACTTAACTGGGCATGGGTGTCAAGAAATTATACACATCTTAATTTTTATCTTAATCTTCAAGAGTCCAGTGTTAGCAGAATTCAGGATTAACTTTTAATGTACAGCTTCTATATTTTCCTAGTAGAGTTAGTAGACTGATCTCACTCATCAAAAGTTATTCTGTCATATGGTTTAATGTATTAGACGTGATCTGTACAAGTTTAATCGGCATGAGTAACGTAGTTTGTTGCCGCGGTTGTTTTACTGTATTAACGGGAATATTTCTCTATAAATCACAAACTGTTCCTTTAAATTTTCTCACTATTATCTTCATATAATATTAAAGATATTTACTCTTTTTTTTTAAATACTCAAAAGAATATTTATAGTTATTCTCCCTGTAAGATTTTAAGAAGCATTGTGATTGGTTAACGTGAAGCGTAAACTGACTTGTGATTGGCTGATCTTACCACTACTGCTGGTGAGGTGTATTCTGGTGTGAGCAAACACGAAACATTTCACTGTTAAAATGCTTATATCATCCTTAGTCCAAGATAAATATGACTTAAAGCAAAATATTTATAAACAAATATATGTATAAGAAGGAGGTAGTGTCTCCATTAAGACTATAGAGTTAGTAGTGTCCATTGGTAGTAAGTTGAGACAAGTTTGTGTGGTCGTCCCCCAGCATTCCCAGCCGGTATATCAAGATGGACGAGCTCTTAGTTGAGGTCCTGGGTCCTCATGGGGCCTATTATAAGGTATTTATTTAACACTCATGAACCTATATGTATTTATTAACTAATTCTAGAACTTGTGGTTATTAATGTTTTCCGTAAATGAGATGTGAGGTGGTGTAGATGGTCTTAGTGGTGGTGTAACGTTGTTGACAAATATCCAGCTGATAGGTAGATAATGTAAACAAAATACTGACATGCTTGATATAATTAATATTATCTTGTAAGTAGTTGTATCTGAGGTTGTCTCTGTGATAGTGGTAGGTAGAGGTAAGGTGTTTTATTACCCCCAGTATAAGGTTGAGTATAGACATGGTGGAGGTTTACCATGCTGCACTTGTCACTCGTACTTGAGAGGAGGTGGAGCTTTATTGTCAAGTGATCGAGTTATAATGGAGTTATATGTTCTGTTTCTTTAATGAATGGTGCTTAGTGTAAAGATGATCTTTCTAGATGTTGTAGCACGTGATCCCACAAGTGCTGGATAGGCATCAACTGTAAAGCCCATGGTTGAGTTTATAAAATGTTTTAATTTAATGTAGTAATAGGTGACAGGTGCACTCAAGGGAAATACAATTAATAAAATTTCATTGAAGTTTGTCATCTTATTAGTAAATTAAAAAGAAACCATGTCATGATTCCGGGCCGAATAACTCGGCTATTTGTCTGGGAGCAGCGGAGATTGTGTATGATTTTAATGGGATTCTGGTCAGGATTGGCTGTGGGCATTACACTATTATTTAAATGTTGAATGCTTTGTCACTATCTTTAATCATCTCACTTCTCTCATGGACAGATCAGATTAAACATTTTTGAGGGCTATTACTGATACCTCAATACTACAGTATCATAACTATTGAAAATTGAGGTGTTGGTTTTCTTAACAAATTGATTTAGAGTTTAATCTGATTTTAGCTTCCTTGTTTTCTTAATTTTACTTGTATTATTTCTGGTAAATTTGTAGTTTCACCCAACCACGGCTCGAGTTGAGCAATGTGTTTTTCTGATGGTTTAGACAATTTTAAGAGATTTCTTCTATGATGTTTCTCTCGCAAATGACTTTAATATAATGGGGGATTCAGTGGGGGCCAACCCTTCATTTAGGAGGTAAGGTTAGGTTATTTTAGGTCAATTGCAAGGGAAACGTCAAAGAAGAAGTCTTAAAATTATCTAAACCACCAGAAAAACACATTGTTCAACTCGAGAGCTGTGGTTGGTTGAAACTAAAAATTTACCTCATTTCTATTTGAATGATTTTTGGTAAATTTGTATAAGCGCACCCAACTCTGTTAGAAAATCACAATTATATATTTTTTTAGTGTATTTAATAATAATAAATAATAATTAACGGTTTATTGAAAGAGCTTGGCAGCCAGAAGGCTGAAAATATACAGTTACATATTTGGGGAATGGGTTACGAATTACAAATAATATACAAGTAACATAAGTGACACAAATAAGACATATAATAACTAGATGGGGAAAAGCTCAAACTACAGTTCATTTCAACATAGTGACAGTGCAAGAAGTAGTGTTTACTGGGAGTGAATACACTGATTTATTACAAGTTATTGATAATTTTTACAATGGTTGGGACTGGGCTGTTCTTATAGCGATCAGTTCGTGCACGTATGGGCTGGATGCGGTTGTGGTGTCGAACAGCAATTCTCGGACTAGGGATCTCAGGTGGTAGTAGGAGCCGGTGTCGGGGATGGTGTAGAAGCTTCTTACCAAATTTGCAGATGAGGTCGTGGTGATGGTTATGACCTTCATTTAAGTCAGAAATTGGCATTTTTTTTTTAATCAAAATTTTTTTGGTGGGGCGTTTTCTGTAAAAAATAATGGCTAAGTGAATACAAAATACACAAAAAACACTACAAAAACATAAACCTGACCTAACCTAACTCACTCACCATATGGTGGAATCACTTATTTCATACCTTATTGGCCTGGTTCTCCTTCGCCGTTGGAGTTACCACAAGGCCACATATGTTGGTCTTGACGATATTTGCATTCGTTCTTGCACTTAGGACACTTTACTGAGGTCGGGAGAACGCCATGAGATAAAAAAATGTTATAGTTTCTTCGTTTTTTCCCCCTAAAACTCACAATCGGCTCCATATAATTGAAGTGACACCCATCACAGACTTAATTGGTCGGAAATTATTTGAATTTCGAAATATGAGACCCAAAATTAAAGTCGAATTTGATTGGGCCAAAAATACCGCCAATTAAACCACAAATCATTTAATTGGTTGCCCCCCAAAAAACGCTTTTGATTGGCCGTATGACGTGTACGGGAACACATGCGTGTGATGATTTATGAAGGAGACACGCAGTGTGGGAGGTGAGGTAGGTGATAATGGCGGAAGTTTAATGGAAGAAAATAGAGAAAATTTTGGATACGCTATCTCCGTTATTATACATTTGCAACGATAATGTAATAGAAGAAAATTATCTTATAATTAGACGTCATATTCGAATAGATAATAGATTAGAGGTAGGAATGTCGGGTGCAGAAATACAATAATACCTGATTTATTCTAATAGTTTGAAATTATCAGTAAAAAAATATATAGAATTTCATGTGGGCAGAAGTAAAAGGGTAGTTTTATTTTAGATCCCAGTCAAATAACCAGTGGTTAATTTGAATTTGCCCCGTGAAGGGGCTAGTTTATTGGGCACCCCCTTGCATCCTGTGCAAGGTTAAGCGTTTACAGCGTCCAGCTAGGAAGCATGCCTAGTTCATGCTTGCCTTCATGACTCATGCATTAAAGGCATAAAAGCCTGAAGGGTCATGGGTTTTGTCAGCAAGTTACATAAAGTGACAGGGTAATGAGTGTGTGGGGAAAAATTGCCAGTACAATTCATCTGTTTATGGCAAAGCGTGGCAGGTTCCTACTAAGTGTCAGGATTGTCTCTAGGAGGAGGGATATTTGGTCAGGGAGGGAAGAGGTACCGGTAATGGCTAGGCACCTGTAGGAGGAGGTCATAGAACAAGTGAGGATGAAGTGAGAGAGGGTGTGAGAGTCGGGTTAGCCACAAAGTTTACAAATAGTGCGGCCAGGCTCAGGTTGCCAATGTATTCCCATAGGTACCTGTACCTTAGGCGCAGTCTCATGTACACAATCTGTTGGGATCGAGTCAGGGATTGATACTCATTGTAGTGGCGGTTGTAATCACCAGTAACAGCGTCGTAGTGGCATAGTGTGGCGCTACCCCATTGTTTCAGGTGTGTCCAATGCTTCTTGTCATGCGGCATGTATGTGAGATTTGAGATGATTTCGGGAGAGGGCAAGGGTGCATTGTCTTCTTCTTTTGTCGCTTCTTTGGCAAGATGATCAACAGTGTCACAGGCAGTTATTCCTATTTGTGATTGGATACAAATAAACTTGACACGGATGTCGTCAGTTTGTTCTAGCTTGGCGATAGCGGCTAGGGTGTGTTGGGCGGCAGGGGAGGAGGGTAATTTGAGCCTCGCTAGCACAGAAATGCTGTCACTGATTACGAGGAGGTTCCGGCATTCAGTGCGAGCATAGGCCGCCCCCTCATGAATGCCCGCGAGGATGGCTATGATCTCAGTGTCAGTGGAAGAAGCCTAATCGTGGACCCAAATTTTCCTGCGGGCCTGGCGCTCAAGAATCCACACAGCTGCCCCAGCGCTGCTCAGCATGGTAACAGACCCAACACAGTAGACAAGGAGAGGAAGGGAGGAGGCGACATCATTAATCTGCTCAAGGCAGTTAAGTTTGAGTACAGTATTTACCGCACTTGGGTTGATTTACGACCAGGGAAGGTGTGGACGACATCAACACTTGGGGAAGTCCACTGCAGTAGGGGCGGATGAGTGTACTCGGGAGGGAGAGAGATCGAGGGGGTGTAGAGGTGATAACGTAGGATGTCAGCAGCAGTGTGGACCGGCCAGTGTTGACAGGGGGAGGGAAAGGTAATGGGGACAGACCGGCGCAGGAGGGTGTTAAGATAGCAGTCAGATAACCTTTGGGTTAAAACAAGTCTGAATGATGTATATATATCTTGTTTTAGTAGGAACAAAGTACCACCTATGGAGAAATTAGAGTGTATGTCCTTCAGTGGTCATTTCCTGTTAAATTCTCGAGTACAGTATACAACAGTGCATGTTATTACTGTATTTAGAAGAAAATTTGTTTATCCTACAAATATCAATATAATTTTTAAGGAATATCAACTTTCTTAATTTTGTTTATCTATGGTTTATCTTGTGAAATATTTGGTGCAGACATCTTCACTACTGTGTTTAGGGTCAAACTGTGGTTGCACTGATCAGTGTAAGAATCTTAACTGAGTAACCTTTTCAGCAAAATTTCCGGTAATGGCGGAGGAGACGGTTTACCGCCAGAAGGACTTTATCGAGTTGAACCAAATTTTCAGGAGATGTTGTTTGGATAAAACTGAGTAATAAAATCGAAATGACAGCATTGTAGTATTTTTTTCTTTTTAGCCTATCTTCCAATCATAAGTTACTTGTTAGTGGGCAGGGCAAGAAAGAAGAGGGAAATAATGGGGTAAAAACATTGTGAACACTGATCACATGGCAGTAATTCCACATCTCTGTGTGCTATATAAGGGAAGAAATAATTTGTATATCGTAATTATGGCACCATCGGACCTCCCATGATGACCATGTTTCGGTTCACGTCATCTGCTATACAGGAGTGTCCGCTGTCTTTGTTTACATGTCAAGCAATTGATAACGATCTCATTGGGTGTGTTTTATTACAATTTATATTGGAATGAATTGGTTAATTTTTCAAAAGATGTTTGGATGATACTAAATTAAGAAAATCAAAACAACAATGCACAGGTTAGGTATGGTTATAATAGGTTTTGTGCATTGTATTTTCGATTTTTTTATTTATTATCATCCAAACAGCATCTGAAAATTTGGTTCAATTCCATAAAGTCCTTCTGGCGCTAACCATTTCCTCCACCATTTCTAAATCAGCAGTGGTAGGGAAGTGAACATTAGTCCCAGACAAAGTTGCTGCTAGTTTTTTGTGTGTGGAATAGAGGCATTGTCATGTCAATGAAAAGTTGTCTTTTAGTGCTTGCATAAACAGCTGTTCATGGCAGTGCACTGAGGTGTCAGGATTTTAGTAATGCAACCTGCATCACATCCACCACTTTGCAGCTTTCTAGCCGTTAAATTGGTTTGTTCTTTGTTATGACCTCCATCGTCCAATGTTAGTACAGGTGGAAATTGGAGTAGTAGTTGGAAAAACTGCAATGTTTGGTAGGGTCACACTGATATGAACCCAAGACCACAGTGGTGAGAGACAACATGCTACCACAGGGATTGATTTAGGCTTTGTAGATTATCTGAACCATTTATTTGTCCTAGGCAAGTATCTTTTAAAAATTACTTGCCTGTATATCTTTTTACCTTTCCTGACAAATTTTTGGAAGTATTAACTCACAGATTACTTGTGTCCATCTAAATGGTGTCTGTGGTGGTAATCCTTGTTACCTTGTCATGTGACGTCATAACTCCTGTTACCTCACCTTACACATGCAGCGTGTGTAGAGAGGCAGCATCTATGAATACCTCCCCTAACAATCACTCCCTTCCCTCACTTATAAACCAATGTCAGTAATACTTGTCATGTTAGGTCATAACTCCATTCACCTCATGTCTGCAACCTCTCTGCTTGATGTTTCCTTAGAAATGTTGACCGACTGACTAGAGGCAGGTTGGTGGCTTAATGTAGAGATAAATTACCTACACCTGATATTTTATTTTATTTTTTTTACGGGAATTAGCCCACCCAGGCACAGGTCACTGACTCACATCGGGGCCTGGGGGGCGAAAATGTAATAATAATATTAATAATAATAATAATAAAGAACCACAGAGAAATACAGAATGAAAAAAAAAAAATGTGACGAACAATATATGTATGTTGTGTTGTCAATAGTAAGAGAAACAATTGAGACCTGCAATTGTGTGTAAATGAGGCAGAAAGTCAGATCAGCAACCTGGGACTTGGTCACAATTTTCGTGATGCCATGTGGCAGCAAGATCTACCACAGACAACACATTATGCTTCCAATATCTTCCCAGGTGGTAGTACCTCCCTCTTTGGTAGCTGCCTAATACCTACTACTGTAGGTCACTAATCCTGGTGCACTAATGACCTCCCAGATTAAACATTTATAGTGAGGTGGGGGTCATGCAGCACCTGATAAGTTTCCGTCTAGGTATTTACCTCAAAATATTAGCTTCTTCACTGGGCAAGTCCTGGGCACATGGACATGGAAAATTGCTTTCCTGGCTTCATAATTTGGGCATGCCGGGCTTCCAGGCCCTGCTAATCTGCACGGCCTGGATTGAATAATATGTCTGATATTTGCTTTACCGGTAAGTTACTACATGAATCAGATTAGACAAAAATTTCCATTTCTGTGTTGCCTACTTAATTATATGTAGATGGTGCTATGAGTTATGTTTGTAAAATGTAATACTGTACCATCCTGGAATAGGAATTTCCACCAAAATGTTCTCTAGCTATTTTGAATGATATACAGGAAGAATATACTGTAGTTACTCATAAAATAGGTTGCTACTGTATAAAAAATTAACCCATGGAATTCTATGTATGATAAGAGAAGCGAATAAAAACTTTAATAAGAACTTCTGTAGTAGGCTCTTACTTATGATTAGCCAAGCCAGGCAGAGAGAGAGAGTGTCTGTAGACTGTGTGAGTGAGTGGCCTAATAGTGATAAAAAGGACATTGTTTGCCACTTCGTATGTGAGATTAGTAATCCTCATGGGGACAGACACTGCAGTTGTAAAGGAGTAAGAAGTTGTGTGGAAGTACGAATGAGCTAAAAAAGGTCACTTAGTTCTTCTGGATGAATATTTTGCAATGTTAAGAATGTAGTGTTTCCAAGAGAGGTTATTAGTTTTAGTAAGACCAAGGATATTGCGAATGGTGGCAGATACGGTACAATAGGGGAGTTAATGGACATTATTGATAATACCGGTGATATTAAATACAGCCAGGCTGTTTGTCCCCATTGAGCATAGACTCAAAATCTGTTCAATGCATATGTAGTACAGTACGTATTGTCGTATACTGTATAAGCAATCTATTGGGAGACCTAACTGAACTTGGACATTAGAATAAGATTGACTTTTGAATCAAATGATTGTATGCTGGTGGAGGGAAGAGAAGGTAAATAATGTGGAACAAGTAGAGAGAGTGAGCAAGGACTAATTATTTTGGGTGACCAAAAGATGGAATTTTATTAAGGAGAATTGGATGCCTTATCAAAACTTTTAGAAATGTCAAAGGAAACAAGGAAAGAATAGTTGATAGTGTTAATTGATTAGTGGGAGAGTTACCAAATGTGCAGTAGAATGGCTGCAACAAAAACTGTTGTTGTGGACAATCTTAAAGGCAGGTAGTCCTTATGCATATACAGTACAGTACTGTATAAGGAGGCCCACAAGGTTGATATGTTTATATTTTGACTTGCACTCGGACAAGTAAAATGTACCGGTATCTACACTATGTATATGGTACCTTAGCTATGTTGTGCTTTGAATAGGTGATAGGTTCAGTTCTGCAAACATTTATTTGTGGGTTTCATTGTGATTATACAGTACATGACACCATAAATGTGGATTTTATTTGTTTTATAATGGTAAAATTATTTATTTATACACTATTCTAATTTAAATAACCTGAGATAAAATGGTAATAAATTTTTCCCAGGCTTCTGTTTTGGATATGGTGGGAGATGAAGTGTTGGTTCGATATGAAGGGGATTGGTGTGCGGAAACTCGGGTGGCCATGACAGGTGTGAGAATACCACCTACTCCGGGCCCTCCACCCGTAGAATATCCTGAAGGTGCTGAAGTTGAAGTTTTTGACAAGCTTATGACCGCACCTCATTCTGCCTATTGGAAAGCAACTATAAAGGTATGTCATTCTTTAAACCTTCCGGTTATCTGTTTTTGGAGTGTCTACCACAAAAATTTACTTACCATGTACTGTAGCTAAATTTTTGCATCTTATCTTTTATTTGAGGTGTTGAAAATTGCCTGTAAATCCCTTACAATCAAAGCTTTTGCACCTTCACAGTGACTTGGCTTAAACCATTAAGAACAAGGCTTGATTCAGGTCGAGTAGATGTTTCTATTTCCCAATTAAAATTTTCTTTCAAATTGCAACATTGAAAGGCTGAGCGAGTAAGTTCCATTGGTACTTGATCACATATTGATTAATCTCTAATAAACTTGATATTGAAACAGTTTATTTAACTAGAAAAATACAGATCCAGAGTTACAATAACAATCTTGACGGCTAAGCCAAGTGAGAGCCACGTGGAAAATAGGATGCATTCCTCGAACCAAAAAATCTTGTAGTTCCTTCCATTCCTTGTCTATATGGATGATAGGTTTTACAGGACCCTTTGCAATAAAATGGGATTTCATGCTTCATCTAGGAGGATATAGACATCTATACAGTACAGTATATATTCATAGTGTACCATGTACAGTACAGTCTCTCCTCGGCTTACGACAACCTGGAAAAAGACTCATTGTCGTTATATTTTATGAAAATATTTTACATTATTTTTGAGTCCAGACGTTTGGTCATAATGTCTTACGACAACTTCGGCTGGCACGCTGCCGCGTGTGTACAGCATCCACGTCGTATCCCGCTCAGTTTGTGTATTAAAAAGGTAAAAGTTTTATAATTAATACCTGTACTATGTATTATTTTCGTCGGTTCGACTTACGACCCGATCAACTTACGACCTTGTAGTCAGAATGGAACCCCGTCGTAAATTTTTTTCATTATTTTGTTTTGCTTTGAAAATTTCTTACCAAAATGATGTCTAAGCTAGTTTTGCTAAAATTATTTTTGTTTTTTATTTTAGATTTGGTGCTTTGTGCTGCAAATTGACTTTTTTATGGCAAATAAAATGCACAGTCTGCATATTGCATTTCATGCTTAGATATTTATAATGTTATCATTGTCCTCATATTGCAGATGTCTAAAGGAGATTTCCATGTAGTAGAGTTTACTGGGGTGTCCATCACAAGTGGCGAAAACATCTTTCCTTCAGAGAAAGTACGGCCGAGAAATGTAAATCCTCCAATTACTCCAAAAACCTTTACAAAGGTTGAAATAGAAGTTCCAGAAGACATCAGAGAATAGTAAGTGAATTTGTTGATAAAAGTAAGTCTTAATTATTGGTTAAAGTAGTTTATAGGTTTTTGTACTGTAAATTTATACCGATTTTGAAATGGGACAGTGTCTTGGCCCCCTGATGCTTTTTGTGTTTGTCTTGAACTGCTTCTTCTATTTCCCCATTTCTTTGAAGTTATTGTTTCCCATGTTCTACCACACACAAAGATGGGAAAGTTCAGTAGTGTGTAGATAATAGAGGAATAATTAGGAAAGGTTCAGGTTATAACAGAATAAATTGACATAATGCTCTTCAAATTTGGATGTGTACTAGAAAAAAATTACATTTCACTTTTATAAAGTTTTTATTATGGATGAGCTCCTTTTTATTTAATTATTTTACAATATAACCTCAGATATCCAGTATTTAACCACCAGGAACTCTCTAGAAATTTAAAACATTTATTTATATTATGTAAAAAATTTCAAATAAATATTCATTTTACCATAATAAATTATACCATTCTAGGCAAGGGTGGTAGTATTGTATGGAATTTTTTCTATAATTTGTACTAAAAAAAAATCACACACTGCTGTACCGTACCTGAATTATTAATTTTCTTTTACTTGCTTTTGACACCTTATTCTAATTTCACATTTACTGTAGCTATAGGTTTGTTTTCATCTGAAAGTGGAGTCCTTACTGACAAAAAACAATTCTATTCTATGGAAGTTGGGAATGATAATTTTAAACCACTATTATGTATTTACATTATGGGGCACATTTTGATACTGTACATATACCCCCCCTTCCTGTACTGACTGAAGATAAATACAATTGGTTGGTTTCCTTTTATAGTGCTCGGATGGAAAGTGTTCACAAGCCCTTCAAGAAAGCGTGTGGAGCAACCAGTTGTGTATACAACCCAGACAAACACTGCTTGACCTTAATAGTAAGTTTCTGTTGTCTTCATTGCTATGAAACATAAACTGGGCTTGATCAACTTATATTAGCAAGGGGTCAACTACTGCATTTGATGGCCTAATGTACAGTATTTGACATTTATACTAATTAGGTATTCTCTAATTATCTCTTATGCTTCAATTGCATTACCTTTATCAGACTAACATTAGCTTTTTTGTTTTTCATAGTCTCGGAATGATCAGTGTCTCAAGTTGGCCCATATGTTATCTGACATGCATTTCCGAAACCTCAAACAGAAAGTAGTACTTCTTTATCGAACAGAAGAGGCAGCAAAACAACTAGAATCAACCAAACTTCAGTCCACAGCAGGGTGAGTTTTCCAGTGATTTTATTTTGTTGGCTATTGAACATGTCTCAGTACTTACCAATGGCTTATACAGTATTTTGGTTTAGTCATGTTGACTGCATGTTCAATCTGAACTGTGTTACATTTGTCAAGATGTGAAGGTTTTAATTCTTCCCCCAAAATAGATAAAAGATGATAAACAATTACTGTATTGGATATATTTTGTGTGAATTGGGGAACCCATGTAACCCATCATATAGATCTAAAAAATCAGGCATGAGGAGGATTTTTCAGTGGTGACCTTTTACAGTTTTAGTGGTTCCCAATCTGGGGGGGGGGGGGGCATAAGGTACAGGAAGTTTCATCAGGGATACAATTTGAGGAATAAACAGTATATTTGGCTTGAGCACTTACAGATTCACTGAAACTGTTTTCTCAGAGTACCCGTCTTGGGGAAAAGCTGCTCCATCTTGAGAGTGATTACTGATTATCACTCAGGTTGGTCTGATGGACCAGTTATGAGATCTGATTTTTGGAACAATAAAATAGCTCCACGAACCACAATTTTCATTTTGTTGCAATCTGCAATTGTTTGTTGCTTGTATTGTACAGTAGTTGAAAATGAAGTGCTAATGATTAAGTAAGAATTACTTGTGTAGAAAATATATACAAAACTCTTACATAACATAACAGAGTTGCTTGATATGTTAACACTTAATCCTCATGCCCTGAGCAACGTAAGACCTGTCAAATCCCCCACTCAGGGATATTTTGGGAAGATTTTTTAATCCAGTCACTTCAAGCACACTGTTGTGGCTGGCGTGCACTTGGTTCCAAGCATCTGTGAAAATTAAGAATGTTGAGGAACGTTACCTGAGTTTTGAAGAAGAAATATAAGTAATGCTAATAGATAAAAAAAATACTGCATTGCCATTTGGCACTCGTTTCACTACACACAGGACACAGGAGATGGCTAACAGCTGAGATACCCCACACCACTCCCACCTCCCCCATCTCTGTGCCAACTCCTGTGCATGAAGAAATATTTATTCCCTTTGTTTTTAATTTTATGTTAATTATACATTTTATTTAATTTTTTTTTTTTTTTGCACATTCTGTATGAAAGAGTAAAAATAGAATACGTACTTATATCTACTTGAAATTACGAGTTGAAAAATAACCATAACATAGTTCACAGCTCTGCCTAATAGGGAGATATGGCTACAGTGACGAATCTAATGTGGCAACATGCCATGAACAATGTAAATAGATATAATTAAAAGTTAGTTTATAATTTTCCTTAATATACACTGTATAAGCACAGAAACGTTAACACACTAGCCTGCACTACTGTACAGTACACTGCTTACTTTGTGTTTAGCATGGAATACTCTCAAATGCCTGTGTCATCAACTCGGCATCTTCCTGCGCTATGAAAAAATGCTCTAAATTTTTTTTTGTAAATCAGGATTTTCGTTTGTATCCCAAAGCGCTGGAAATATATATTTTTTTGTATACGTAATTGAATTTTTGTAAATCGATGTTATGTAAACCGAAGAGCTCCTGTAGTAACAAGTAGTGGTATTGTATTAAAAGAATGAAAAGCTTTTTCAGACAATGTTTTTGCTTGCTTGTTTCCAAATAATATAATTTACATTTTTTTTCAGATCTGCTGCCTACTCTAATTACAATTTTGTCATGTTGAAAAAGCAGTGTTATCAAGTTTTGTATATGCAGTATGGCTATATGTTCATGAGTGACAAAGATGGTACTCAAAAGCCTCAAATCTTCCTGAGTTCAAAAGATTTTTAGCAATGAAGGTATAAAGCCATCCAAACTGTCTACCCTTATAATGCTAAAGACACCAACTTCATTCATACCTAAGAAAGCAAGTTTTGAAGCAAGGGGCACAATCTCCAATTGTAAATTTGTTGCTCAGAAGAAGCCATCATTGGAGGCGAGTTGTTGCTGTGGCATTAAGGAAAGCCAAAGAGAAGAAGCCATATACCAATGCAGAGACCTTGGTGATACCTGTACCATGCATATGGAATTGGTCAAGCTGGTGTGTGTGGGAAAAGAGCAAAGCAAAGCATTTCACAAATTCCCTTGTCAAATAATGTAATTCATGACTGAATCAAGGACACATCAGAGGACATACACATGAGAATGACATCAAACAAAAATTCCCATTTTGTGAATTTCTGAAAGAATCATTGAAGGCATTTTGGCTATCATGAATGATTTTTTCAAATCTGATGGCCTTTCTTGGGATCCTATAGAGGTCCATTTGTACCGATGGTGCCCCAGCTATTTTGGGGAAGCTTTCAGGCATCACTGCTTGCATCAAAATGTGGTATCTGGTCACTGCATTCTTCCTGCTCATAGAAAAGAAGTGTTAGACCTCATCATTCAAGTTGTCAATTTGATCTGAGCAAAGGTAGTGAATTTGAGATAAGGACTACCAACAGCCTTTTTTTTTCCTCATTCAGCGGTCAATCTTGGTATTTTCTCCAGGCATCCTTGTTTTTCTCATTATCAAGAACCACATTACCATAGTCATTTTTCATGCACTGCACATCAAGTATATACATCCTTGTTTGTATGCACTATATGACTGTTAATTTATTTCAGGTATGTTGAAGAGTTCAGTGTACGGGAAGACCTCATGGGTCTTGCCATTGGTGCACATGGGGCAAATATACAACAGGCTCGTAAGGTGGAAGGAGTAACGAATATTGAATTAGAAGAAAATACCTGTGTTTTTAAGATTTATGGTGAGGTGCGTACTGTGGTTTTGGTTTTATGAATGTTTTTAAATTATTTCACTTCGGTGCTTACAATAAATTCAACTATCGTATATAATTTTAATTTCAGTTACTCCAATTTTTTTTCTTCTAAATATAACCTGTAAAGGATTGTTATCAAGCCAGTATTGTTTTATGGGGATTGTTTATTTATATACGTATTATTTTCAGTGAATTGATACGTTTTTTGTAAAAGAAAAAAACATCCGTGACAACAAAAAACCATGTGACACATTGAACTATAGTAATTAATACAAAACCCTGTCAAAGGTTAGACAAATGAAGTGGAGGTTACTGGTTAGTTAGTAGGAAACTACATAGAAGTTACATCTGAAAAAAATGCTTATTTGAAGAAAAACTAACTGTTTTTATATTAATGCCCTACATGGTATTAGCCATCTAGATGCAAGGGGTGACATACCATATTGTCAGTCTTTCTTGTGTTAAAGACAATATCTCTATGCACATGGTGCATTCTAAGAAATATATTAATGCATGGTAAATGCCCAGAACATAGCAAACCTTGATAACACCTTGAAAGTTGTGTGCTTGCCTTGACCATCCTTTCACAGATTTTCATCCTCTCTGAAGTAGCTGTCTTTGTATTTAACTTGTTCAGATACACTAGTATCAATGCAGTTCATTTCCTTGTTCAGTCAACAGTGTCATATTCTGTATCTTTGTCCATAGTAAACCCCAGGTCTCTAGAAACACTAGACGACTTCATTCTTGTTTCATAGTTACCTGCTCGTTTATGATTTCTTCCTCAGTGGAAGATTTTGCCAGCTTCTGCTATTACAGTATTGCATTCACTTACTGGAGGGTATAGTTAATGTGAAACTGACTGCTTATATTAACTCCATGTTGAACTATTTTTCTTAGAACAGCAACTCAGTATTACATATCAGTTTTATATTGAGAGGTAAAGTGGATTATTTGATCTAAGGTGTCTTGATAATGGACTGGATACAGTATTGTAAAAGTAGATGTGCTTCAGAAATCAAGAATTTTATGGTGATGCACAAATCTAAATGATTGTTACTGCAAAAACCTTAATATTAGAAGCAGGGACTTTTACAGTATTACAGTAATACTCCCATGATATTTTAGATTTCAGTGCTCACAGGTTACTAATGACATTGCAGAATTATTGTTGTTCGTTGATAGGTCAGTAAGTATTTAAATTGTTCCTTTTGAACCAGTTTAACAGTTTCACCTTCTTTTGTTTTCCAGACTGAAGAAGCAGTAAAAAAAGCAAGGTGTATGTTAGAATATAGTGAAGAGTCTGTGCAAGTGCCACGGATCTTAGTAGGGAAAGTAATTGGCAAGAATGGCCGTGTCATACAAGAAATGGTAGATAAGTCTGGGGTGGTGCGGGTGAAGATTGAAGGAGACAATGAACCAGAGCCCACGACACCCCGGACAGAAGGACAGGTCCCTTTTGTCTTTGTTGGCACAGTTGAGGCCATTGCAAATGCTTCCATTCTACTTGAATATCATTTAGCACATTTAAAAGTAAGTGATTCTTTGTACTGTGCTAAAAGGTTTTCTTTAATGTTTTTAGTAATATTGTTATATGGAGATGGAATGTAGTTGTTTGTTTCATCTTTATGGGAGAGGGTATTTCTTCAGAAGGAATGATAAGAATAACAAAGTAACAAATAAATAAATAAGTCAGTGGATTGAGAAATACATGACGGTTAAAGAAAGTGTTGGGTATATTTTGGATCAGGACCTACATAGGTGTTATGAACATGCTGAGAAAAGGGGAAGTTAAAGGTTGGTAACAAGAATCGATAGTTTATGGGTGAACAGTAAGAGGGAGAGGCATAGACAGAGTAACTGGAAGGATGAAGTGAAATGTATATTAGAATTGAGCGGATGGACAACAGGAAACAGCAATGTGTCTGAATGTGAGGGGAGAGTACGGAATTGATTTATTTTTGGAGGAGATGGTAGGAGATGTTGTATGGTATGAAGTGACAGGGTTAAACCGAGATTAGGACCTGAGATTTAATGTGGCAAAAAGCATACATATTGCTTAGTGGTGTGGGGGAGGGATCCAGGGTGGAAAGTGAAAAATGGTCGTGTACTGTCTTCAGGAAAGGTCTTGGCAGCACAAAGAAAATGTGTGTGTGTTTTATGCCACTATCCTTCCCACTGTGATATTCTGTCTTGATTTATTGACTTATTATGTCTTGAATTTAGTTGGGATAGTTTGGGTTGTGTATAGTGTCTGAAAATTAGCCTCCAGGAATGCATTCTCCATTTATAACAATATGAGAAAATCACTTTCACTTCTTGACTCGTAGAACCTATCCCTTTCGTATAATGAGAACTGCCTGTACATCAAGTTAACGTGTCACAGTAAAGGAATTTAAAGGAGGTTGCATAAGTATTACACCTACAGTAGATAAGCTGATGTATGTGAGTGTTGTTACAATAGCCATCACTTCCTATGTCATATGTGAGGTTTACTTGGCTGAGCTGTTAGTCATTTGAGAAGTTTTTTCTCCTGGAGGTTATAGTGTTGGCTACTGGTCTCATGGTGATGTTAGTGATTATTGTGTTCTTATTCCAACATACAGTATATACACATTTAAGGAGCAGACCATAGTTATCCACCAGTAAATTTGTATGGTTGAATCATTTTATTATCACACACTATCAACATTTGAATGATAGATGTGGAACTGTATTTCTCTAATTTGACTTTTTTTTTCTGCAGGAAGTTGAACAACTAAGACAAGAAAAACTTGAAATTGATCAGAAATTAAGAAATATGCACACAACAAACAGCTTAGGAAATAGTCAGGGTTATCCAACAAGGAGAAATGATAGGTGAGTTACTAGTTCTTGCTTTGTATGTTTTAATTTGTGTGAGGATTTCAAATGGACTAAAGGATTACTTGTTTTAATTTTGTTTTTCATTTATAAACAGGAAATAAAAAGATCAGGCTGTAAGTCTTCCCATTTTGTCCCTTCCTTTAACTCCTGTGAGGATTTGACGATGCAGAGTATTTGTTTCTGATTTTTGAGTCTTTTTCTGTGGCTTATACTCTTGTTTTTCCTCTCCTGTACCATTTCTCTCCTTTCTTAAGGCTTCTGTGTCACTTGGTCTATAGTCAACTCTACACAAATGAGGAAGGAATGAGGGTAATAAAAACATAGAATCTTTTCGGGCATTTCAGTTAAGTGATCGTCTCTATTCTTACAAGACCCTAAAGACTGCTGCACATCAAAAGACACTGCTTCGGAATTGTAGATGCTTTTTAGGTTATTCCACAAGTATGATGTAATAGTCAACAGGCTCACCTTGCAAGCGAGTGGACCTAGTTTTGATCCCAGGGCAGGGTAAACTATGGGCATGTTTCTTTAGGCCATTTGTCTTCCCAGCAGTAATTGGGGACCTGGATGTTAATTGATTTGTGGATCGTGTTCCAGGGTAATGGATAGCCTGTGCAGTTGGCAGGTTGCCTGGAGAGCTCGTTAAGTTAGGGTGTGGTTGTTGTGTTGGTGACAGCTTCCATACCTTAAACATATTGATGCCTAGGTTGCTTAGGGCTAGCCAACCTCGAACACGAGGAACAACCATTATTATACTGAGAACATGTCTTGAAAGAATGAATATTTGGCTCTGGAGGCATAGACAAGGGGAAAGTAAAGGGGTGAAAACAAGGAAAACAGAAAGGTACACTTATGATAGTAAAAGAATGACTTGAAAATAGTACTTGTTGAATGTAGCAAAAGAAAGGCTTTGAGAAGATACACAAGTAGATTTTGGAAGTAGCAGAAAATAGAACATGAGCAAGTGGTAGAGTCGGTAAGTACTAAGCGATATGGTAGGACTTGAAAAAATATCATTGTAAGGGTTTTCATTTTGAACAGGCTGATGGTCAAATTTTATGATTCAAATGATGATAATAACGGTTTCATGCCAAAAATTAATGCTTATATTTGATGCGCTTTGCCTAGAATACCCTGTCATCATTACTTTGCATCCCCTTTATGTGACTTCACTCACAACAAATACTGTGAAAGTTGAAGATAATGCATATTAATAGACAAGTCTCCTTCACCAGCCAGCCCACATGTTTAGTGGAATGAGTCTTTATTTCTCACTAATTGGTATACTGTATAATGTTCATTTTCTTAGAAGTCTCATTGAATCACTCTAGGTAAAGCCATGCTGAAGCATTGTACCCATCTTAAAGTCTTCCTTGGCTCATGGTGAACTTCTTAAGGCTACTTGAACCTGCTTTCTGTCGGACACAGGGAGATGTCTAGGTTGATTTACTTACCTATAGGGGTCACAAAATAGTGATGTTGTGTTCTTATGAGATAATCAGTTACTTTTTATATGATTTCCTTTTAGTTTAGGTTTTCATATCTGGGATGAAGTCTCAGACCTGTCATCCAGGTCCCTCCATGCATTGGGTTTGCTGAGTTGACTGGAACTGAGGTCTGAGGTGATTGGTCCTGCTTTTGTTGTTTTGTGGCCTAGTCACCAAGAGGTTCAAGGAGTAAGAGTGTTACATGGTGGTGAAGATTCATAACATTTTCTCTTCAAAGAAGATGCCATTTTACCAAGTGTCCCATTTCAAGAAATCTGGTACAGTTGGGAAGGTCTGCCTAATTTTTTATTTTTATTAAATGTTTAGTTTCCAGCCAAAAAAATTTAATCCTAGGTGAGCCTAGGTTTGTAACCCTTTAGAATTACTGATTATGCTTGATATACCCAGTCCCAGCACACATAGAAAACAGGATTTCAGAATCAAAATGTCCATTTTTAAAGTGATATTTATGCAGTTTCGAATCTTAAGTGAATCTCTCTTATTTTAAACTGTCCATTGTACTTCTAGATCCACAACACCCAAGAATTCATTGATTTGGCAGAAGTGATATTTGTAATTTTCTTGTAGTTTAAGTCAGTTTTATGTCTGACAAAACTAAAATTAGATATTTTTATAAATGCTTCTTGAGTTCCTAATTGTTTTGATACTTTGGGACCTTTGGACTTTATGATTTCATTAGAATTTCAAAATTTCTAATGGGCCACATAACATTGTGGTCTGAATTTTCTTTTTGCAGGCTTCTTGCACACACTACTCTCAGGCTAGTAACCGTTAGCCCTTGGCTATTGATAAATAAATAAAAATAAAACCATTAAAAACGTGTTATAATCTTATAATATTAAAGATGTGCATTCAGAAGAATGAAAATGAAAAAAAAATAATTTACATTTATTCAGTCATGATGCAGTGAGTGTGTGGGGGCTTAGCTGCTGGGAGGGAGGAAGGAAGGGGGATTGTGAAGGGGAGTGGGACAGACTTACTAAAAGCAATGAACATGTATCTTTTATGATGACAAAGTCAGCTGAGAGCTTTATTGAGGTGTTGGTAGTGTGAAAAGGTGTACTAGGACACGTGTGCCTTATGAGTGTTAAAATTGGCATTCAAAAAATTCATGTGGGACATTGCAGTTAAGTTTTTGTGCTCTTAGGGCCTCATTATTTCAATTCATGACTCGATTACTCTCTAAAGTTTACTCTTTCTTCCCTAGTTGAACATTGCTCTCAAGTACAAAATGTCTTTTGCAACCTCCAGCTTGTTGCTCATTTTGATATTTCACCGAGACTGTCCTTCTCTTTCCAAGATTTACATTCAACATTTTGTTCAGGCACACTAGATCAAACTATATTCTCTAACTCTCCCTCACATTCAGCCCATTATCTTCTGCATACAATAAATATGACAATTTCTGCTCTTATCATGTCTCTGTTTCATTCCACAGTCGCCCATTGTTGCTCTCATTTCTCATATTGCTCTATCCATAAAGATTTTGAGTAATCAATGTTATATTACACATCCAAGTCACTTCTTCAGATTTAAGAAATCACTCACACTTCCATTAATTCTCAAATGAGGAAAATCAATAAGCTGCTTCAGAACATTACTTTCCCACTGTATGATTTGCATGGAGCTTTAGGTTGAGGGTGTTTGAATGTTTTCTTTCCAAAAGTATCATCCACGGTTTTGGCAACAAACATCAATATTCTGCCATAACTTTTGCTTCTATTATCTTTAGGTATTATACAGCATGGTAATGCGATTCAGACCAGCCACGCGCTACACCATTCTCCTTCCATTGTTCGTCGTAGAGTAACCTTACCTAACCTTTCCTAACTTGTAAAGATGTTAAGAATCTCTTTTGAGTTTATGAATCCTCTTCATCTGAGCACCGAAAACAACACCATCACATACTAAAAACCGAAAAAAGGGCATTTCCACAATGAAAGACAATATCTAAAGATAATAGAAGCAAAAATTATGGCAGAATAGTGATGTGTTGTTGCCAAAATCATGGATGCAACAGAAGTCATTCGTTTGCATGTCTGCCACCACTGGCGCTGTAACCGCTTTGTTTGCAAGCGCGTCGGACTTTGTGTTTGATGGAAGGCTCTAATTTCATGGCATGATAAACAATAAAATTGATTCGGAGGATATCATAAAATATAATAGCACATAGTGTATGTACAAAAAATAGCTCCTTCCACACTCAAACCAGCTGACTCTGAGGTGTGTGTGTATGCTGTGATATCACATCGGGGGAGGGAACGATGGCCAGGTGGGTGGCTGGTGAGTCGGCGACACAGTTGCAGCCCAGTGCCTCCACAAATACGTTCACTTCTCACATATACACACCCGTGCTCTTCATTTTTCTTATTTTATAATTTTATATTATATTTTCTTCATTTCTAAGCCACATTAGAGTATTTTAATGATTATTCCACAACTTTTATACATTAGTTTCATTACATGTAAAAATGGCAACATGCCATCTCACAGGCCACCTCATCCTCAGTTTTTTCCTTTTCCCGGTGAGTCAAGTTATCATTGAACTGAATTTTGAACCTATTGTTAATTATTGCATGTTTTTGTAGGCACATCCAGGTATCTGAACCATCATTGGTCCCAATGAGTTTGGATAAAAGGAATTGCACTGTACAGTACCTGTGTTCCTTATTATTTATTTTTTTGGCCTGCCAGATAGTGGCAGTGTCCTGGTTTATTTTTATGGTTTCATTACATATTGGGTCAGAATGATTTGATTGTCCCTGTATGTACTTGTTTTCATTCCAAAGTTTTATGTCAAAAGTGTCCAGCTTAGAGCCGTGAAAATTTATAGGAATCCATATACACTATTATATGGTTAGATTTACAAGCTTTTTGATAGATCTTTTCAACCAGAGGAGTCATGAGGGTTTCACAAACACAGCTCTGATATTTTTTATTAATATATTTTTATTACTATGACTACATGTATATATTTTCATTTGCAGAGGTTACAACAGTGATATGGAGATGGGAGGCCGTGGACGGGGACGAGGTGGCCCACGGGGTGGTCGTGGTAGAGGTGGCGGCAGAGGTGGAGACCGCTACAATAACGACCGTTCTGGAACTGGTAATACGCTCAGTGATTATATATCAAATGCTGAGAAACGGGGTGGACCTGGGAGAGGAGGGGGGCCAGGTCGAGGTCATGAAGGTAGAGGAGGTCATGAAGGCAGAGGAGGTCATGAAGGTAGAGGAGGTCATGAAGGTAGAGGAGGTCATGACGGCAGAGGAGGTCATGACGGCAGAGGAGGTCATGACGGCAGGGGAGGTCATGACGGCAGGGGAGGTCATGACGGCAGGGGAGGTCATGACGGCAGGGGAGGTCATGACGGCAGGGGAGGTCATGATGGCAGGGGAGGTCATGATGGCAGAGGAGGTCATGATGGCAGAGGGGGTCATGATGGCAGAGGGGGTCATGATGGCAGAGGGGGTCATGAGGGTAGGGGAGGTCATGATAGTAGGGGAGGTCATGACAGTAGGGGAGGTCATGACAGTAGAGGAGGCCAAGAGGGCCGAGGGGATTACTCTCGACCTCCACCCGATCACAGGAATCATAGAGGTGGCAGTGCTGATAGGGGTGGACGGCGAGAGAAGAAATAGCCCTCATCACGGTACTTCACCCTTTTATATGTGACTTTGCCCATACTTGACGACCACTCTTGAAGGAATTAGTGGTTTTATAAACCATGAACACTTGGTATTGGGAATTTTTTCCATGATCATGGTCATAAAAGACTTGGAATTTAACTTACTGTGGCTGGAATTTAACTTACTGTGGCTGTTTAAAAAACAATAAAATACAAAAAAAAAGAAGTCTATAATGCTGAGAAATCTATTATACAGTACAGTATGTCAAAGCCAGACTTAAGAGAAAGGAAGACAGCATCGAATTTAATTATAATGTGACCTTCATTGGTATTTGCATTGAAGCTATGTGAGAGATACTTGTCAAAATTGAATTGGCATAAGATTTCAATGAAAAGGCTTACGTAATATTAATGCAGTTTAACAGCATAAAACTGCTAAATGATTAGCTTGCAAAAGTCAAATACCAGTATGCAACTGAAAATCCTCTATTGAAGAATTTACTGACTAAAGTTGTTTCAAATGTGGTTTCAAGTCCCTTTGTCAAAAAGATAACTGTGCAGTACCTAATGAACATCAAAAAAATAATAGAGAAGGAAAATTTAAGTCACACCACTTATCATAGAAGCTCTTGCAGGCTGTGTGGAGCTAAGTCCATAGCCTCAACACAGCTTGAATAGCTCTCTGTGTTTCTTAGGTTATGGGGTCCATGAAAGCCCCATATATAAATATTAGACACACCAATATTACCAAAGGTATTGGTAATCCTTGATGCTGTGGACATTATTGGACACATGAGTTACTTGCCACATCTGCTGTTTGTAGTCAACTTGCTGTATGCATGCTGCAGTATTTTCTCTTGTGTTAATTTTGGTCCTTCTGCAGAATGCATGTGTTACTAGTGGACAAAAGCTAACCACCAATTATGATTATCTAATTTGGCTATTATTTAAACAGAAGTGGTAAAAAAATTGCCAATAGGTGCATATTTTGTTTCAATTAATCATCAAAATTTTTTAATTCTGCTTTTGGCATGTTTTGCATTCACTTCAATGCAGCAATCAGAAGATCCTTTCAAGCAAAGTGACTGCAGTAGTGCTGGAGTTCTGCAATGAATCTCTTGCCTACATTGTATGATATATTAAGAACTGCATTCTTATCCTGACTTAACTATAACCTATTATACCCTAAGATGTTTGGATAGTATGTCATCGACATACAGTTAATAAGTCATGTAACTGTTGATTTCTTTGGTTACATCAATTTTGTTACGTAAATACCTTAATTATATAATTCTTGTTTGCTTGGATTATTAATTGTAAATAAATTTTAGAATAAAATTTAATCCATATAATCTTCAGAAAGTGAGTTGTGTACATTCCATTTATATATATAATTGGAGGTACCTGTATTGGTGTAAGGTTTTTGTTAATTTCCATACTGCTTATAAATTTTTACCAATGCTCTTCCTTACTTCTGCTATGAAAATTAATAAGCTAGAGCATAATCTAAAGTAAAGTAGCATTATTTTTAAATATGCACTAAATGTGTATTTACTTACATCATATTTTATTTGTTTTCTTTGATAAAACTGAAGTACTGGCTTTTCAGTACGTACTATCCGAGTAATTTTTTATGATTTCAAAATGAAGGTAATCTTAGAAAGTCAGAATAAGACGACACAATTTTTCATGGCATATTTCCAATATGAGATGGATGTTTTAAGTGGGACTTTGAGGCAAAATACACTTCCTTGTGGAGATACTTTGTGTAATTAATTTTTTTCTATTATTATCATAGGACGTTACAGGACTATATTCTCGCATTAAAAAAATCATTTTGATACTGTTAAATTAATTACCGATGAGTTGAGTCGTTAATATTTTGATATTCCTCTTTTTGGAGTCTGACATCATTACCAGTAACAAGTTTTTGCTTTGGATTTTGAATTTGATATCTTGAGCACTATCCAGTATAAAATATTTGGCATTTCTCCAGCTAAAAGAAAATGGTAAATAGTCATCCATCTCATGTAAGGAAGCCATCAGTTTAAAAGCAGACTAAATGAATTGGGTAGTCCTCAGTCCTATGAGGTGTTGTTGTGTGTTCAGTTTTACGTAGGAGTTTGCACTCAGAGCTGAATTGTCCCTCGTATAAATACCTATTACTTCTGGAACATATTCACAGCTGTGTAGCCCATACATAATATTCAGTATGATGGAGAGGCTGTAAGAATGACATTACTGTGTCATTTAGACACTTGTTCACCCTTTTCTTAATATTTAATATCTTTTACCTGTTATACTTTATGAAAAATCTTCAACCTGTTGTTATATCTAACTTTTAAATTTCTTGATGGTGTCTCCATGGATATATCCCATACATTATACTACGTAACCAGTATTTCCCACACCAACGTAAGGTTGTTCAGTACTCGCTAGTTCTTCATCTTTTAAGTCAAGTACAGTACTTACACATTTTGCCATGATTGTAGCTTTTTATAATGCACTGTCTACATTTTTGGCCCCCCACTATGAATTAATTGTTTGGACCTTTCTTTTCTTTGCTTTTTTATTTGATTTATCTATTATTATTATTATTATTCAGATGTTCAAAAAAGATTCAAGATTTTTCAAGATTTATTTCTTTTTTGTGCTGCGTTCAGATATTACGGTATTTTATTGAAACGGTAGCCTGCTGTCACAATATAGAGTGGGACTGGAAACTTGACCATATTTCTGAATGGATTTTTGTTCATTTGATCCTCATAATAACAACAATTGTGGTTGTTTAGCTTCAAGCTTGACCCTTTGCTGAACATGTAATGGTATGAATTAATCAGAATTAAAGATTGCATCCAATAACTCCATATAGGAAACGGTGCAGCTTGCCTTGATAGTCATTTTGGGTACCCACATGAT
This sequence comes from Homarus americanus, assembly GCF_018991925.1. Classification (NCBI taxonomy): domain Eukaryota; kingdom Metazoa; phylum Arthropoda; class Malacostraca; order Decapoda; family Nephropidae; genus Homarus; species Homarus americanus. Next base: position 43,827 of record NW_024715291.1, read on the forward strand.
TGTGGTTCCTGCATAGTACACAACCATTTCATTTTACGAACTTATATTCACCTTTCTTTGGGGGCAGGTTTATTTCCTCAACAACAAAAAAAGAAAAGAAAAACCAAGCCAACTAGGGATTCATAAGAATTTTTTTTATATATATGCAGGGTATAGTCAAAGAAAATTCAATTAATTAGTTTCACTTTCACACATTTTGTTTGGAATACCAACATGTGAGTATTAAAATCTTACCCTTAAGTTTTATGAACATTGCAGTGAACCACAATAATGTGACTGCAACTTAACCTTGACTGTGCAGTTCTTTTCTCCCTTGAATGTGGGAACTAATGGAACCAAAGCTTGCCCACTAATTTCTTAACTACCACTGCATACTTACCCAAACCTTTATTTTCTGGAGCATTAAGTTTTGTAGTCATGTTTCTTGTATCTTTCATTGTTGATAAAATTGGTTTCCAGTACACATTATGTTTTCCAGAACCTGGGTAATTTTAGCATTGGTCTCACATATCACTTCCCTAACTCAATTTGTGTGTGCAGTGTGAAGTTAAGACCCCCACTGGGTTTGATATTTTTTTCATTGCAAAATTCTTGTTTGAAATAATAGTCACCCTTGTATATCTCCTCTGCTTTTTATACATTACATCAGGATTAGCAGAACACGGTTTCTTGAGCATGTACAGCAGAGGCTGATTAATATATAAGACGCCAAGTATGTTGCCACACGAATGCTGCAATAAAAACTACGTTCACACTAGGGTACCTCACTCACTCAAATGTGGGTTTGTGTGTTAATTTGTGTTTTGAAGAGATAAAAATGCAGCTTGTGTAGTAGAACCCAAACTAGACCATTCTAGTGCTGGTTCTGTAAGTAGTTTGTGAGGATGTAGGTCTTGACCCATTTGGGTCTTGAACTTAGTGTGCCAACAAGTAGGTTGGCAGCTAAGTGTTTATGGACATGAATTGGATACCATCTTGTACAATCCACCTGACTGGTCTTGTATGGATTAATTTAGTGTGATTTTTGACTCCTCTTAACTGAGCACCATGTAGATCTTGCTTGGTAGGTCATGGGTAGGGTGTAATAAAGGTTTGCCAGGATTGAATTGATCCACTTGGGTTACTACATGTCACTGGATATGTGTGCAAGGGCAGTGTTGGTAGCTGGACACCACCACCATGTAGATTCTCCACCTCCCAACACCTTCGGTAATCAGCTTGAATATGTTGATGAAATTCTAGTTACTTCATTAATATGCCTTTATATGTTTTAAACATGCAAGCATTTATTTGGTAGAATTGTTTTTCTGTTCATGAAAATAATAGGCAAGTCGTTCTGTGGATTTAGTACGTATGTCAAGCGTACGTATTTTAAATCAAAAACTTATAGAATAGACATGCATTTGTTTGGTTTGTTATAAAGCATTATTTATGATTGTAATTGCATTTGTTTCTTCAGTGAATTTTAGAACCTTCTGTATAATATTGCCCTTGTGCAAGTTGTATCACCTGTGCATTCTTGTGATTGGTAGGCAACCAGGTATACTTGCATATTTCTCACATGTTCTTTTATATGTTGAAAAATTATGGGAGGTTTAGAATACTTGTATGTTAGACAACTTGTATGTCGTGTTATCACCAATTTTGGCTTAGACATTCTAATGTTGAGTACTTGATATTGAATAATGGAAAGACGATTCAATCCAAGATGACGTACGTTTGGTAGCTTGTCTTAAGAAATCGCTTCTCTTGAGCCTTCCCAAAATAAGGCATTACCACCAAATCAGAAGAGTTGTGAGAAGACACACTATGCACGTTGTCTTTCTCAAGTACAGTAGAACTTGCATTTGAACGTAATATACAGATGCCTTATGTTTCCCAATTCATTTAAAGAAACAAGATCATGTCCTGCATGAGAACTGTACCACTAAAGTTTTTGATAGGATGCAGGTTCCTATTGGTTATTTTCATCATCCAGTGAATATTACTTACCAGAGTGCACCTCCTTTCTCACTTTTTTAATATTTTGGAATGTCTTCATGTACAGTGTTTATAAGTCAATTTTACATGAGAATCTGGATGTATTATGTTAAAAAAAAATATACTTTTCCTTATTTAAACTGAATTGTTGTACAGTATTTCACTGACAACACATCAGTCCCCAGACATTGTTACAATTAATTTTTGGAGGTGTATGTCTGCAGTTCTAAAAGAATTGTGTGAACTAGAATTTATAGACAATGTTAATTTAGAAAAGTGAAGGATTTACAATATGACCTCTGTTCTTTATACAAGTAACCAATGAGCAATATAAAGCTGACCGCTTTATTGTTATTTGTTAATTAATGACATCGCTGGATCGATAGTAAGAGATATAGTCAACATTTTAAGTCCATCGCATGGTGAGACAGCCACTAAGGAAAAGAAAGAATAGCATACACGACATTTGTAAGGTCAAGATGAGCAGGAACATGACACTTGTACGGTTAAGGATTTCCTAATGTGACTGAAGTGTAGACTTGTTTGTCAAAGACTAAAATTTGCAGATGCCACTTCTGGATGCCCAGAGTATTGCATTGGTGTGTTGTTAGGTTGGTCAGAGTGTAAGAATGAGTATAGCGGTTGCTGGGCACAGAACAGTTGGGGTATATTGCATTGGACTCTCAATCTTTTACATTCCATTTGCATCTAGTCACTGTTCAAAATTGAAACATTATTTTTACGTCTTAAAACATTGTACTGTATTAAGCTTTTGAACACTCAGTAGTTTTGTACCCCGCAACAGTCTCAAGACAGCGTATATATTTTTTTTCAATTAAGCTTGTAATATATTTGATTTTTACCAAAGCAATGCAGTATTAAGATTTTTGAGAGTTAATGGAAGCTAGAAAGTGGATAATTGTTGACTGACCAAGGTAGAGTCATGATACAGCTATGCAGTTAATTAGAACTGCATTTTTGGTAGCGGTTATCCAGGCTTGGCATGCTGTGCAGAAATATGGAATTACTTAAGGACGCTTGCAGCTGTCAAAGATGATACAGATATTCATTGATTATGACGCTTGTAATCACCCGACACTTTTCCAGCTCAGTGAAAAACTAGCTACTGGAATAGTAAAACCTTTCTGTACTACTTGTTTGCAGATAGTGTTTTCTTAATAAAAAGAATCAAGTTAACTTTTGTTTTACAAGAGAACCTTTTTTATGCTTTTTAAATAAATGTGAAGGTGATCCATCTTCCCTAGTAGTGATGATTTAAGATCTATATTTGTTAATCCCAGTGGAAGGTTGTTGGGAGAATTGTGTATGGTTGAGTGGTGGTGGTGGCGAGTTGTACATCCCAAGCCCACATTCCCCATCATGTTGGTGCCCTCACACTAACTCAAGTCTGTGGTTCTAGCATGCTGTGTGCCTTGAGCTAGTGTAGAATTAACACTGCTTACATGGGGTTCATGAGTCTTGGAGTTTATCATTTCCTGCATCAAAATTGAGTACTCACTCAACTGATTAATAATTACATGTAGTTGTTTTCTACTTAACATATTGTTTATAAAATTTCCCATTAGATGTATCGTGTCCTAAAGAAAAAATTTTCAAGTAGAAAAAGGAAAGTTTTGAATTACTGAATTGGTTACAGGTATTAACTCTCAGTATCTGATCATTTGTGTTTTTAATTGGCCTTTAATGAACTAACCATGTACTGTTATATTTATATAGATAATTAAAATGCTAAATGCAGTGGGCATTTGTGCAGAGGACAGGAAGTTGAATTACAAACAGCAGAATGTGAGTGGAATATCAGAATATCATATATATATATATATATATATACCTGTATATATATGAGATAAATTATTAATTGAGGATTTTTTTTAATCTATTGATAATTGAATGGCAGGTAATCTGAACTGATGTACTGTACTGTATGTGGTCTGTGGCCAGAGGCAAGCTGTTCAGAATTAATTGAAATCACAAACACCTTTATCAAATTTTTGTGCTTTGCATAAGGTGATTTAATTATTTCAAGATGTCTGAAAGGATGGCTATTATTTCTTAAAAGAATAGTACAGTACACTGTCGCACTCTAAAGATATTATTGTTTATTTTTATTTACAGGATAATATCTGCAAGAAAGTTATTATTGGTCAGGCAGTCTGTGCGACAAACAAAACTTGGAGGAGGAATGTTTAATGTTTGAGTCGTATGTGGATGTTATTTGTTAATCATATATCTTGTTTAAGAAATAGGATTTTCAGAAGTATTCAGCATGTATTGACATTTATCAACTTGAGCTAAAGTGCATTCTTTATTTGCACAATACGTATTTGATTTTACTCAATATATCATCACTGATATCCATACATGAACACCAACTGTGTACAGTACTCCGTTACTGTTCAAATTGAGGTGTCTTAACATACTTGTTGCAACTCCTCTCTTTCACCATTTATTGCTTTGTTTGTTATCTCACCTGTGTTTTACACAGTATTTAATCTCTACCTCACCTACTTAATTAATTTACCATCCCCTCACTTCATTTTTTATTGTTTTATTTATTTTTTGTCTTTGAAATTTTAAAATTTTTCCAGTACTAAGGGTCATATTTTTCTCACTTGTACCATCAAAGGTAAGTTGCCCCGGTCTTTTGGTAGTGTGTCACCCTTTCCATCCTTGCTGATGATGTACAGTATATGCCCCCCCCTTTTTTTTTTTATAGTACTACCACTACCATTTTGATTGGGTTTCATTGCAATTTTATGTAATATTTTAATTTTAGTGGTAATCATTGTTTTCTTTTAGGTTTTTCTAGATGTTTGAAGCTTCAGTATTTTAGGCTGAAAACAAGAGAGCAAAGGTCAAGTATGTATAATTATGTAATCATGAATGTTGATCGTAATATTGATTGTAAACAAATATTTTTCTGAAAACAAACTGCTTCCAGATCTTGGACTTATTAAGGCTCAATTGGGGAGAACAAATCTTTTTATAAAATTAATAAAATACCTGTTGGCTATGATAGCTCTGTAGCCCTCATTTTGCTCACCTTTATTCCATCTTTAAAAATTTGTCCTTTATCTGTATTTTTCTACCCGCATTCTTTTCTCTTGTTTTTCCAAGTCCTAACGTCAGTTTTCTTAATTTATTAATGTAATACAGGATCCATTATTCTTTGTAGACGCATTATACAGATCACAACTATGGTATCAGCTTGACGCATAAAGGAATATTGTTACAAATCACAATTTGATGTACCATTACTATGTATTTAGGGTCACTACTCATTTTAACTAATTTTATCATACTATATACAGTATTGCTGTCAGCTAGGTCTATGAATACCAATCCTGTCTGACAAAGAGTTAGTGACTGAACCTGACTCATAGAAAAAGAAACATGTTGAGTGGCAGTGTTGAAGCACCGTGGCTCAGTTTACTGCCATGTTTTTTATTATCACTGCTGTGGTATACCCACTTTGGTTACAACTTAAACTATGTCACAACGAATTATGAATTTCATAAAATTATATAGTATTTTCATGATGTAGGGTACTGTTATAGCTACAGGTAGCAAGTATTTATCATCCAGTACAATTCCTTGAAGTTCCTAAATATATAACTAACGCCCAGAGGTTTAATCATCCTCTTTCAGTGATGGGGGTCGTTGTATTTCAACACGAGTTTTAAAAAAATAAGTCGCGAAGGACACTGCATTATAGTTCTTGATGGGGAGGTGTTGTGGTAAATTAATTTAATTTCAATATTATAAAATAATTTTATTAGAGTTAGTTAGTTTTATCCCCACACCTCCCCATCAAGCACTGTAGAGCGGTATCCTTCGTGACTCATTTTTTTAGACTCGTGTTGAATCACGACAACCCCCGTCACTGAAAGAAGGTGATTAAAACTATGGTCTTTAGTGAGAAAGGATTTACAAGGCCAACACTGACCATCCTGTGTTGAAGTGGCTTATGAACAATTCTAAGTTACCCCAAATATTTTTTAGACCCCTACTGGCTTTGCATGGGGTGTATTGATTTGCACGTCTGTCCATCGTTCTTATTTACTTATGTTTAATTTCAGTTCTGAATTTTTCGCTGTTTTTTGTTTAGTGTAAAACTTAATTTGTGAATGATGATAGAGATTTTATCTTTTGAAGTACTGTATCCAAATTTGTAAAATGACAACTTTCAACTCCCTGAACCTTGTAAATTGGATTTTGAAAAAAATATGCAGTATGGAGTTGTGAAATATTGTCGGCATTTTTACAAGCATCCTTAGGTGACCTGATTTGGTTTCCTAGCTGATTGATGGATCTTTGCAATTTTATTTCCTGGCTGATGGGTGATAAGGCCAACAGTGTGTGTCTATCTGTTTGTGATCAGAACCTTGAGAAATTTATTTATCCATCAGTTTTCAATGATAAAACTTCACGGCACTCGGTACAACAAGGTTAAATGGCTGGGTGATGTGCGTATGCCAAGATGGTGCCATTCCAGTGTGTGTGTGTGTGTGCGTGCGTAAATTTGTGACGACAATTCATATACTTGTACCATTTTTTTATATAATTTCAGATTATTGGGTACAAATTAGTGTATAAGATGGATGATATGTATATATGAGTACACACAGTCATTCACCACACATGTAAGACTGGGAAGTTGTTCATAATTCTTCTTGGTTTTAGGTCACCATCATTTTGTGGCTTATAGGGGTATGTTATATATTTTGAAAACATGGTTTATGTAGTTGCAGTAAGGCTTGAGTATAGCAATGTGTGTGTGTGTGTGTGTGTGTTTGCACAGTAATGAAAAATCTAAAATATACTCATCTGCCAGTTTTCAGAGGAGTTTTACCCTACATTGTACAAATACAGTAGTTTATAAGGAGGGATAATACCTCTCTGGTGAATGAATAGTGTAGGTGTGTATATCCATCTACTAGTTTGTAAAATAAAATTGTCTGCCAGTTCTTATAGGATTTTATTGGTGTATAAGAATGGTGGATGTGCACATATCAGCAGGTTTTGTTCCATTGTGTCCACACGTCCTCCATCTTGTGTATACAGTAGTGCTATAAAAGGGGGTTGGCTTTGGCGAATCTTCATTAAAATCCTTAAATTGTAATGATAACCAATTAATTGTAGGTCCCCTAATAGGACTTGCAAAAAGTCATTGCTGTTTTACTTCGACATAAAAGGATGTGTGGATGGTCTGTAACAAAAACTTCCTGTGATCGTACATTTCCTCTGAATACGGAAAGAAAAAAGTTCACATGATTTAGCTTGTAATATTTGTTTTTCATTGACTAAATTGTCTGAAGTCATGTACTAAAGTTAGATAATATTTTTTAGTAATTTTTTTGAGAGTTTTTAGTTTAACAAATTTATTGACAAAGCTTGGAGTACAGTTTGCCTATTCTGAGTAATTTAGTCAGGTCTTGACACTGAGGGTGGTATCACTCACTGCCTTGCAGGACAGAGATTCATATGCAAAGAAATACATCATATTCATTAACAGTATATGTAGGTCAGATTCATGTGGGTGAGGTCACCGTTCACTGCCATGCAGGACAGAGGTTCGTACACAAAGAAATGTATCATATTAATTAGCAGTACGTATATATAGGTCAGAATCATGTGGGTGACTTTGTGTTTGGGTGTACGAGTAAATCACTGATGATATCTGGGGAACAACAAAATATTCAAGTGAATGTGTATGAAATGTATCTAGAAGCGGAAGAGTAAGGAGTGAATAGGTATGAAGAATGTTGCCAATGTTGATATCTTGGTTCATTGTTTTTCACTTTACTTGGAATCGAGTTGTTGTTGTTTTTGTTATAGGTACTTAAAATGTCAGGATTATTAAGCACAGTTCACTTGGTCCATTTCTACAGCTGAAAACCTTTGAAAAATCGGAATTAAGAGGAAATTGATTAAGTTTTCCTGTGAGATTTGCACATTTATTGAATTGCACGATTAGCCCTAGCTTATTTCACCTCGATATTAACCACACTTACCTAATGTAACATAACTTAACCCTCCCTTGATAGCATTAGGGTGTTTAATCATCAGGGGAAATAAACTAGGGGGCTAGTCTTCAGAAGGTCCGGTTTGTTCGATTATATTATTGTTGAGTTAGAAATTTAATAAGATCGATATGTCTTTGGTCCAACTTGCTAATAAATTATGTTTTAGGTCATATCAAGAGCTCAGATTTGGGAGTGAAACTGGTCTTGGAGAGAAAGTTACCGCGACACCTTATTGGTTCACTTATTATATTTTCTTAGTAAATTGTAAACATTGGTTTTATTTTCATGTGTAAAGGATGATCTCAATGACTGTTATACAGATACATGGTAATAATGGTAATGGATTATAAGTTTTAAAGAGTTATATGTGTTCTGTAAGTGAGGCTTTGCTCTCGATCAGATAACTTTTAGATGTACTGTATGAAGTGTTAAGGTGTTTGCTCAGGACAGCCCTTGGTGGCAATTTATTTTCATCAGGTGACTACAACACCTATAGCTAGTATACAGAGTTATTTTAGGATATTGTTTGACAAATTATTAATTGAAATTGTTATGACCTTTCAAGTACATGTACTACAAAAATTAGTCTGAATGTTGTCCATTCCTGGGGAGATTTGGCAGCTTCTTGGACCAATGCTTATGCTTTGCTTGGCTTCCTGCAGATCCAAATTTTATTTTATTTGAAGTTAAAGGCTTATATTAGTGTGATGAGCATTAAGTATCTCAACATAAGGATATACACGTACTGTAAACAGTACAGTTCAGTACAGTACATATGAAAATAATAGATTAATGTTGACATTGTATTTGGATAGTTGTGGCAAGTATAATATGGCCCTGAAGTGTCCAGCTAAATGATTCTCTCTCGTATGATTCTCTTATAACCCTTCAAAAGGTGTAGTGACCTCCAACTTTTCCAAGAGATGTTGAAACTAATGATATTTAAATGTAGGCAGTGAATCAGTTTGCTTTACTTGCCTATGAAAGCACTACTACAGGAGATGTCAATAAGGGATCATGTGTGCTATTATTGGTAGTTTTCTTTGAGCATGTTTGCACTTCATCACCATTTGGGGATCAGCCACATTTTTTTTTCCATCATTATAGTTATTTTAGTTGGTGTTTGTTTTACCATATCTGTTCTATTCCTTTTCTTCCTTCCTTTTTTGAACATCCCTTCTCATATTGTTTCCTCATATTTTTTGCTTCCTCCATGTTTTCTAATTTTCTGAATGCAGCTGCTTCACTTCTGTTACAGCTAAGTCACCTTGTACAAATCATTAACAGTTGTTTTAGGATGTGAAGATGGTCTCTGGCTGAAAGATTCAAGGACAGATGAGTCCACTTACAAGCATTTCCACAAGGGAGGACAGTTTGTAGAGGGAATGGCACCCAAAAGCGTTAAGATACATCTATACGGTACTACTTTTGTTCATATTTTCTTCAAAGATACAATGGATAGGGAAATTCTTAATAATGAGAATATTACAAGAGTGAAATATGTTTGAAAATTGCATTGCAAGTTTCATGTTTTAGAGTATTCTTCAATATTTAGAATTCATTTGTAGAAGCTATCTTACATTATTTTGTCCAACCTGCATCATGCTTTGTTTAAATGACACTAATGTTGAAATTCTCTACAATATTGATTTTTGAAGCTCAATTCCCTAAGTTCTTGAAGGCCAGGCATGCAAGAATAATCTCAAACATTTCAGTCATTGACCATATCTACATGATTGTTTTGAAGACTGTAGTAACCACTGTAATATTTGTTCAAGAATTGTAGATGCATAGAAAACATGTTGAGGGTTTCCTTGCATGTGTGAAAAAGAACAAGGAAGTCGTGGGAAAGGAATCACACGCATGGTCATAGATAGATGAATAACTTTAGGAAATACTGTGGTTGTAAGCTTTGGTTATTATGAGTCAGGCAGTGAGTTAGGATTGGTAATCATAGAGCTGACAACAATTAAATTTGAGATAATGATTGGCTTATAATTGGTGATGAATTACAAATTTAATCACAGGAAAGCACTATCAGTTAAAGAAAAGGCTCTCATCTCTTTCTTCTTTGTCGACATGAGTACAGTACTTGGGTAACTGAGAATTCATATTTTGTGTAATGTTTATGAATTAGTTTTCCTACCAAAGGATCGAAAACTTTTTCATGTTTAACTGTATGGAGATTTTTTGGTATTTTAAGAGAAGGATTCAGGAGTAAAGAAAAATTACATAAAAGGAACCCAGATATACATTTGGACACTTATACTGTACAGTAGGTAGTAGGCAGCTATCAAACAGGGAGGTGCTACCGCCTGGGAAGATATTGGAAGCATAATGTGTTGTCTAATGGTAGACCCTGCTGCCATATGGCATCACAAAAATTGTGATCAAGTCCCAGGTTGCTGATCTGTCTTTCTGCCTCATTTACACACAATTGAAGTGTCTCAATTGTTTCTCTTACTTTGACAACACAACATACACACTATACTGTATATTTTCTCACTACCGATTTTATTTTTTTTTGTATTTCTTTATAGTTCCTTATTATTATTGTTATTATTTTATTTTTATTATAAATTTTATTTACTATGAATTATTATTTAATTTTTAATTTTGTATTTTTTTAAATTTTACTTTCTATGAATTATTATTATTATTACTGTTGTTATTATTATTATATTTTTGCCCCCCAGGCCCCGATGTGGGTCAGTGACCTATGCCCGGGTGATCTAATCCCCGTAAAAAAAAAAAGTATAGCTATACACTGTCTCTTTCCTTACCTCACTTTTCTCCTCTCCCCTTTTCTCTCCTTTTCTCTTTATATCTTCTCATCTCCTGTCAGCTTCTCCTTTTCTCGAATTTCCTTCTCTTATTTTCTTCTCCTCTTCAGTTTTCTAAGCTTTCTGTTGGGTTCATTCTCCTTAATACAAGGATAAATTTATTACAGTATATACATGTGGTTAAAATTATTGTCATCAATAAGTGGAGTAGATTTTTTATAATGTTTAACTCCATGGAGACAGTACGTAGTCGTCTCTCAATGTGAACTAAAGTAATTTACCTATATTCCAACTGAACTTGGAAAATGCCCCTGAAAATATTTTACATGACAACGAAATCGAGAATTTAGTCAAGGCAGAGTAGCTTTGTTGGGTTAACGGTCTGAATTAGGAGAGATGTTTACGTGTTTAGGAAAAGTCCATTGTATTAGTTTAAGAAGTTATTACTATGTTAAAAGATAGAATTGACGGATGCAAGCATATTAGGTGATGTACAAACAAGGAAGAACATATTGAAAGGTAAGTATTAGTTATGGTATAGTATTTTTATCATAATCTTAAAGCTCTTCATAATGTACTTTGAAAACAGTCTTGGGGAAAAGAAGCAAAACTATTTCTTGTTTAAATCTAGTTTTTTCATTGATCTTTGACTAAATTTGTATCAGGTCTTTTTGTAAAATACAATGGTTGTAGTCTCAGTGTTCTTGTATTGTCTTTTAGAACTTTTTAACTATAAAATTCCAACATTATACATTATGAAGAGCTGTAAACTCATCCCAAGAGGATATCATTTCTGTTTTACGTTGCATGACTTTCTCCATAGGTATAAGGGTCTTTTGCTCAGGTACGTATTCTTTTTAAGTCCAGTACAGTATTAAGTATACGAGTAGTATAAAAAGAACTATCTGACCAGTGTATTTTATGGAGTAGTTTCTTTCTGCTGACCTTCACTATATGCTGGAAAGTTGATGAAATTTTCCTCCATAACACACCAACTACATTTTTTTTCCCTCTGAGAACAGTATATGGGAGCTCAGATGCACAGGACTCCATTGTTTCCTTTACTTCTTGTGTTTTCTTTATTTATTATTTTATTTATTTTTTCATTATTATTTTTTTATTACCACCATAAAGACTGCTGTGTTGTTAGTTTTTCTCCAGTGGCTGGGGTGTTTAGTAATCAGAGGATATTTATATGTGTTTATCCATCTGCCCAGCATCTTACAGCCAATCAGTTTGTCCATCTGCCAGTCTCTTCTTTTGTCTTTCAGTCAGTCCTTCAGTCTTATGTCAGTGAATGTTTTGATTAAAATGAACTTCCCAGAAGAAAGTTTTCAGCAAAATCTTGTGATAGAAAAGATTGAGTGATGTGGTCTTGTTCATATGACTTGATTGCTTTTCAATACTCTTCTGGCTTATGTAGTCCCTCTGCATTAGAAGATTGAGATCAAACGCTTAGTAGCCTCCTTTATATTGTTGGGGATTACGTGCCTTAATGATATCATAGACCCAACTGGACTGGTCTGTCTCTCCAGTGAAGTAATGATTGAAAGGTCTGACTAAAAAGTGGACTCATCCTTAATCCTTGGAGCTGTTGAAAGGTCTGACTAATAAGTGGCCTCATCCTTAATCCTTAGAGGTGGGAGTGAAGATTGTCTGTGTCAGCCCACCATGTGCTGCCTCTATCCTTACATTTGAAGGTGTTAATTTTGGTAGCTAAAACTGTTAGAGAGACATCATATAACTGGTGTGAAGATACAGGTAATATGGTGGTCAAGTGTGGCCTCAGATGGATCAACTAACAGGATATGTCTGGCTAGGATCATGAGGACACTAGTATAGCTGGCACCTTATCCTGTCCTGTATCTGCCACATGTCCCACTAGTGATCACACTCATATTTATTGATTACATCAGGGATTGTTAGGGTAACTGGCAATTACCTACAAATCTCTCCTTGTTAAACTTTGTGGGGGTGGGGTTACCTGATACCAACAGTAGTAAATCTCATTTTTGTATGATATATAATTAGAGGAACAAATTTCCTACTCGGCTGTAACCTTTTCTACTTGGATAACTGGGCAAAGTTTTAATTCCCACAAAGATGTTTTTCTCACTAACTCATTCACTTTGATTGTTTTTCTACGGACTCCTTTGATACTAATTTTGCCACACATAATTATGTCCGTGATAGTAGAAGGTGGAAAGAGGATATGTAGGTGATTGGAGCATGAGAGAGAGCCTGGAGCCTATTTCTATAGGCTCTTGTTTCCCTTTCAAGATTGACCTGGAAATATAACCAGAACACCTTTATACAGTATAACTTTCCATACTTCCTATGAAGGAAATTTTCTCTGATGTGCCGAGAGAGAGAGCTGAGCAAACTCGCCTAATTCCATACAGTCTTGTTTGGTACATTTTGTATTCATACTACCATCCATGAACATCATGGCTGCATTATGGCACTACAACATATGGCAGGTTTTCTGGAAACAGTACTATACTGTAGTACAAGATATCATTTACCTAAACAAAGCTCATGAAAGTAATTAGCAAAAGCTCCCTGTGGTACCATCCTAACAAGATCATTACTTTTACCCACTGAGTCATCAGATAAGGTTAGAATTTACTTTGTATCTCATCAAGTATGAACTTTGGTTACCTCGGAGTAGTGATCGTACTCGACCAGCTAAGTGGACTCTTGAAAATCCTACATATAAAGCCCAGTTGCTGCTGTGAAAATGTAGCTTAGAATAAAGCTGTAAGATTTGCTGTAAATTTCCATGATGGCAACTGGAACATCATGCCACCTGGTAATGATGGCTAACCTATGCAGCTATGTAAAATGGTAAAGATGATGATGATGATAACTTAAAGATTTCAGACACACTGTTAACAAATGTAAAAAAAAAAAAAAAATGAACAATACAGTACAGTATATGTCATGGTTCTATTCCCAGCATCCAGCATCAATTCCTTTATTTCCAAACTTTTTCCACCAAAAACAAGTACAGTATTCTGTTTTCTGGTGTCTTTAAAAAAAGCCAAATGCCAGGTTCAGTGAGTCAGAAAAACAATTGACGCTGCCTCAATTATTAGTTGAAGGCCAATGCAAATATTGGGGACTCCCCAAATTTGTTTGTCGACCAAACAGTAGTGGAGAAGTAATTTATTGTACTTCACTGGTAACATAACACCTAGAAGTTTACTGTCTCAAAACCAACAGATTCGTCTTTGAATTTGAAATCATCAGTAAATAATATCACTTTACAATAACTACAGTATAGTAGTAGGTATTTTTTAATGTTAAGGTACAATTAAACAGATCATCTTTCAAACTAGCTTGAGGCACATCAAATAATATCAGTTTCACTACAGTTCTTATATCAAACAAGTTTACAGCATTGATATAAATATGAGGTCAATACAGTACAGGTACTGTATTAATGTTAAATATTTTTATAAATGAGAAAGGTCTTTGGGGAGTAACTAAAATCCTGTAAACTATCAAGAAGTGTAATTCACCCAACAGAAATAAGGTCTCATAAATCCACGTCCTTAATCCTGGATTACCAGAGCTGTACTTGAACAATTACCAGAATTGTATAATGTACAGTCTTTTGGGAAAGAGGCTTGCAGATATTAGTATCTCTTAATCATCTTCAGTTACCAGTCTTGATACTACTACATCTTCAATTTCACTTCTCACCCCCACCTTTTCTACAAACACATCTCTCACTCCTAATACTTCAAATTCTTTATCTCTATCCCATCATATCCCAAAATGATATCTGTTACAGATAACTGTCAATGGGCATTTCACCTCAGGGGTGGCACTCATCCTGTTAAAAGAAGGAAATTCCCTTTAAACAGAGGTTAAGGAATTCCTAACCTCAGTGCAATAAAGGACAGACTTTACTAACTAATGTACTGCTAATATCCTTTCTTTTCTGAGAAAGTCCAATCAACAAAGATGACTCAACCCTTGAAATGATGTCTTCCACATCAGTGGAATTGTAAGTGCATGGGTGCCTCTTTTGCTAAATTAACAGGAGGTTACACACCACTTTATCTTCTAATGGAATACAGTGGAGACTTAGATTGCTAATGGTAGAGAATTATGTCTCGCATCTAAATGGAACTTTAATAGGTCCTGTGGATAAAATATATACGGTAGTAGTCTGCACAAGCTTTTTCTCAGTAAAGGTAAACATTTGGAAAAAGTTAGTACAATATAGTAAATAGCTTTTTTTTCCACTGGTAATATCAGTTCTGTTTGGACAGAATTATCTAAGTTGTTACTTAATAAAAACTGCACCATATTCATTCCTCTCAGTAACCCTCTTGCACATCATGATGCAAAATGTGTCAAATAATTGGGTAGCACTATTTGCAATGGACGCGCAAATCTTGTCATTAAACTTTGAAGATTCACCCCAAAAAAGTTTTCAAGATATTTGATTAAAATTTTTGTCATAGATGACTGCATGTTCTTGTAAGGAAAGCTTCCAGAAGTTACCCAAGTGTGGATGGAGCTCCCTTGTCCATCAGTTTCCTCCCATCAGCCATGCTGGTAGGTCGCATTTTTTCCATTTGTCTCCCCTTCCACCCTCCCCATTCTTAGTCATATAAAAATTCCAAAGCCACTGTTGGAAAGATCATAAAATTCTGCTTCTATTTCTATGATACACTCGATAGGTTTGTGGGAAAGCTTATGTTTAAAGCCAAAACTATAGAATGAAGATGACCGACTTCGCATAAATGGTCCCATATGACTTTTGTTGTGGTAGCGGAAACTTAGAAACTTCTTGTGTGCACGATAGGGTTCAGATAAGGGCAACATGCTCAACAACCAGTCCAAGCCTCAAGTACCCTTCATGTATGTTTCACAATATTTAGAGTGGAAATACCTTTACACTTATAAGAGATTTGAAAAATCAAGAAAATATTACCCTGAAAAATTTGGGTTTTGAGAAGAGGCAATTTGCACATGCACAATCATAATCATCATCGACATTTTATAGCCATTTTCCAATCTTACTTGAGCTTGCCATGATTAACTGATGGCAGCTCTCTATGCTGTGTGGTTGCTTGCAGCCTCTAGTCAGGTTTGTAATGTGATGTTATTTCTTAGAACCTTTCCTAAGTCATTCTTGCCCATCCCCTGACTCTCCTCCCCTCTACACTTGACTCATTCCACCAGTTGCTTTCCTTTATTCTCTCCACATGTCTAAACCATCTCACCGTACCATTTACACAACTGCACCTATTTTGTATCCACCTTCCACACTCCCTGCACATATTGAGTTGCTACCAGCAACACCATTCTAGCAGACTGCACAAGGCCATTTTCCCACTTTCCACCATGGGTTTCTCACCCACACCAATAGCCATTACTTTTGTTTTGGCCACATTCACTCTCAAGCCGTTCGACTCCATTCCATCCTTCTATTTTTTTTTTTTTTAATTTCTCCAGTGCCTCTTCAATACTAACTGCTATCAGCTTTAAGTCATCAGCATACAACAACTAGGGCATACCAGTCATGAAGTCCCATGATAGTGCCTCCAGCTTTATGACAAACAGAAGAGGGCTCAAGACAGACCCTTGATGAACCCCCCTACCTTCACCTCAAATATGTCACTTTCCAAGCCATTTACTTAGTGTTTTCTTTAGTCCTTTTGTAATGCTATAACCACTCATATAAAACACTCCTCAACTCCTTAGTTTCTCATTGCCCATTGTATAACCTCAAGTGGTGCTTGTCAAATGCCTTTTCAAACTCTACAAATTCAAAGTACAGCATTCTTTCCAGCTCTATATTATTATTGTACTGTATTTGCCTGGCCATACTTTCAGACAATTTTGGTTCTTTGATATGAAGTTACAGTACATATGTTTCTCCCTTTTTTGGAAGTGAAATCTGCCATTAACGTGAATTATCAATATACGGTACAGGCAGATCTTTTATAACACCCTCGTCAAACGTATTTTTGCTTAATGGACACGATAGAAATATCTATATACAGTAGTAAATATAATACATAGCATTAAAAAAAAATTGCATCAACGGTAAAAGAAGGAATGAACGTGTCTGTTCCCATCTTTGTTTAGAGCCTCTGTCAGTCGGCGGTCGTCAATGTGTAAAGCTCGCCAAAACTTGTGCCAATTCTGTTTCTGTGGCTCTTTTCTATTTCACAACCTTCTGTGAGTTTTGAGTGAATATTTTACATCCATTATGTCTGGAAAACTGCCTGCGAGTGAGTGTGTTGGTAAAGCAGCCAAAGTGACTTGGAAAATCATTAGTATGAATGTGAAAATGCAAGCTATACAAAGGGTTGAGGCAGGTGGGTGCCAGGCAGACGTGGCTTGATCACTTGGCTGAGCTTACTCTGCCATTAAAATAATACTCTGACAAAATTAACTGGTGAGTGTTAACATTGTCTTCATTTTATCTACGAAAAATCATAATAACATCTGAAGAGCCATTACCTTTACCCAAGGAAGCCATCTTGTAGCATTTACTGGATAAGAATTACACTGTTAGGAACACTTCTCTAAAGCCACTATAATGACCTTACTTAGCAGAGGTGCCTCAGAAACAGCTTGTCTATTATAAGAGGTCTTCCTGTATTTTCTTTGACCTTGAAAAAACATATGATACAGACGAGATATGACATGCTTAAAAATATATATATATATATGCTTGGACTTTGTGGATCTCGCCTATAGTTAATCCAAAATTTATAATCTCAAGTACATTTCATGTTCGGGAAGGTGAAATCTTTTCTACACCAATAGAATGTTTGGAAGGTGTTCCCCAAGGTAGTGTCCTCAGTGTAACATGCATTTCTGTTTTCTTTTTGGTTTATAGTTCTCTTAAAAATGTACACAAGTGTAGTGTGTTAAGTGTACATGATTTAAATTAGAACCCTCTGTCCTTGATCCACTATACTACAGCGTACTGTATTAAATTGAAATGCGTGACACTAAGACCTACTGTATTTGATGGGGCATGTGAAAATTTTGCTGAGGGAAGTTTGTAAATGTCTTGGTGGACCTTGCAGCTGAGGAGAAGGCAAATTCATTCAATTTTGTAAATTCCCCATTACTACATACAGTAGGTGGGTGATATTTCAAGTCTGGAATACTAACAAGTTGGGGAGCACAAAGGGAACAGATCGTATGTGGTGGGGAGGTGGACTACAGATTACCAGTTGACCTGATTTATTGTAGTGTTCTTATTATGTGTCATGCTTTGTGATGGACCCTGACTTTTTAAGCTGGACACCTGGGCAACTTGAGAATTTAGTGAGAAGTGTGGATATTTTAATATGATTTCTGTTTGTTACAAAATTTTAGCTGATTGAATACCATGTTATTTGTCTGTGAAATGCAAGTATATATCTGTTTAGATTGAGTGAGGAAGAATGAAAGCATATGGGAGATGATGTTAAAAATGTGGACCTTTTATCACTCTCAGAGCAGAATAGTCTGTTTTTTAAGTATTTTTTTATATAGGGTATTGGTAATAATTTGGATTTTAAACACTGAAGTACTGTTTTATCTCCTTGTCTACATAAGGTAAATCTGTTTTTGCTTTTAGAAGAAAGTTTTATACAGAATTTCCTACTAATATACAATTACAGGGTATAATAGTTGCTGACCATTTACAGGTACAGTACTGAGGAGTTTGAGCTGCCTTCTAAAGTTGAATATGTCAACTATTCATATATGTATTAATCGGCATAGTATCCCATTGTATTTACTCATTTTCATGGTTTTTATTAGACATTCCCTTATTGGGTATACCTCAGGGTTTTACAATTTAGATTTCTGTATTATTTTTAGCACTTTATTTTCTTGGAGTCGGCATGTAAACCACTGTACATATTTCATTCATGTTTAGTTTTGGTTGAAATACCATACCACTTGTACCTATCACAGATATATGATCAGATACAAGATGACATTTCAGTGGCCATTTGTCTTGTGTTGGATAGATGTAAAAGGGGATGCTTCTTTGTTTCTTGTCAGTGAATGAACCTTGTAACAGTTACTTGTGCCAGCTTATATTTGCGGTTTAATTCTTACCGTACAAATGCTATACCTTGTACTTTCATTCCTTTATTTATCAGCATTTAAGCTTTGTACTTTTTCTCACCTATTCTTATTCTGTGTACTTCTTGAGTACAGTTATTCTATTAATATACATATTGTTGTCATATGATTTGAGAGACCACCACTCAAGCTTACATTGATCTAATATGGTACCTATTTAGTCACTTGTCATGGCTCAGAATTGCCAAAGACAAATGAACTGTTAACCTCTGTTTTTTCTTCTCACATTTTGTACAATTGTGCTGAAAGTACTGAACTATTAGCAACACTTTTTTTTTTTACAAAACCATCTTGTTTATTGTTCTATCTGACACTTGGTACTCTTCAACTATACACTGAACAGTCTCCAAACATATTCTCATTCATCTCATTGTGTTTTATACATACTATTCTTAACATCTTTGTTTATCATATTTTTATTATACAGCGTATTCAAATTTCCTATTTTTACGTATACTTACCACTTAATCAATTTCATTTAGGATAAATTGGTTTGACTCTGGCCTTTGGTACCTTTGTATATTAGCAGATATCATGGTGGAATTTTCTTGCTTCTCATTTTACAGATGGTGAAGTCATGGGGAATACTGTAGTGGCACTGTGGGGGCCTGTGAATAAGGCAATATA
The DNA here is from genome assembly GCF_018991925.1 of Homarus americanus. NCBI lineage: Eukaryota > Metazoa > Arthropoda > Malacostraca > Decapoda > Nephropidae > Homarus > Homarus americanus. Next base: position 63,382 of record NW_024715291.1, read on the forward strand.
GTTGCAAGAAGTAGTGTCGTGGTGGGTTCAGTCAATGAGGCAATAAATTCAGTGGTTGTAGTGGCATCATGGGGTTGTGGAGATGAACCAATAAGTCATAGGGTCAGGCAGGTTAAAGTAACAAAAGTCATGGGGAGGACAGTAGTAAATACATGAGAGTAATTCAAGCATGGTTGTTGATTTTCTGTATTTAGGGTGTACTGTGGGAAGTAGTGTTGTGAAGTTATGAGGATCCTGAAGACATGGGTGGAGGTTGGCACTAGTAAAGTTATGGGAAGTGCAGTGTCTTTTAAGTCATAGGAAGTGATGCCTTAATGTGGGTGGTGGTGTAATATTAAGTAAACATTTAAGGGTGATAATGTAATGGTGTTTGTTCATAGGTGTTGCTGTCCCTTAAATTAGACACATTTTTCAGAGTTAAGAGGGTGGCTGGTTATTGAGAGTATACAGTATTCTTGAAGGTCTGCATAGAGACAGGCTGAGATGGTTTGGGGATGTGGAGAGAATAAGTGAGACAATTGGGTCAAGAGGTGTATGTGTCTAAATTTGGAGGGGAGGAGAACCAGGGCTAGGCCAAGAATGACACAAGAAGAGGTTGTAAGAATTGACATTAGAGTTAGGAACCTGACAAGAGAGACTGCAAGAGACTGTGTAGTATGGAGAGCTGCCATTACTGTAGTTATCCACAGTTAACCCACACAAGCATGGACAATGGCCATAAAACAATGATGAAGCTGATGAGCCGTTGTTATATTTTGAAAGATTCTTTGATCATTCAACCAACAGTTTGTTTGTAAAATACTAAATTGTGAATAATTTCAGGTCACTGGTCACGACAGGGAACTCCAGAGTGGGATGAAGGGGATGCATCTTTACCACCAAGAACATCACGTCGCCACAATGATGACCGACGTCGTGTAGCTGATGAAGAAGAAACTGTTTTAGATGCTGCTGAAACTGGTAGTGTTGGCAGTCTTGATCGAGGTTAGTTCCATCATATAACATTACTGTACTTCTATTGATTTTTACTCAGTGATGAAAAAAATTGAGGGCATTATATGTTTGCCCTATCTTTCCATCATTCCTTCACACAAGTTCTTGCACAATAATTCATTCTTGTACAAGTAATTCTTGATCAAACTTTGTCTTATCATAATTTCTGAAAAGGTCAATATCATCAACACCCAACAAAATGCTTACCTATATTAATTCTTTACATGCACAGAAATTATTTCTTTGATGTACTGTACACAATTTCACATGCAACCAGGAGGCAAGCATGAGTGTTTCACAAACACACATTTCTAATAAGATTTTTTGAGGAATGAATTAAAAAAGTGAACAAAGGCTCCATTGTAATATATGTATAGAATAGCAGGTACTGTACTGTATTTTGACAAATAATAGCCAAACTTTTGTTTTGTTTCTAGATAAAAAATAAAAGTGGAGGATGTGGCTTACTATCAGTTACAAATTTTAGTACTGTACAGTATAGTCAAACTTCCTTAATCCAAATTGTTTGGGACCAAGCCCTGTTCAAATTCTGGAAAAATTTGAACTTTGGATACCTAACATCTTTTTTTTTATTCACAATTTAAGTGTAATAATTATGCACAAATTGCCCCAAATCATAATATTTTCTTAATCCTTAAATACTGTGGAAAGTAAGTCATTGTTTGCTTTTAAAACTTCATAGCAGTGATATCCCATTAGCCGGAACAATTGGTGCAGAGCATTTCTGGGAATGAGAGATTTCTGGGTAACGAGACGACTCTCTCAAATCTGGAAAAAGTCCCTCATCTCCAGAATTTTCCGGGTAATGGAAAAATGTTCTCGGAAGTTCCAGAAATTGCCCATTACATCACCTCTTGAACCCGGAAAAATATCCCTTATCCTCGGAATTTTCCGGGTAATGGAAATTTTTTTTCCGAATTTCCAGAAAATGCACCTGATTTTCATCTCTCAAACCCGGAAAAAACTCCGCTCATCCCGGAATTTTACGGGTATTGGGAAAATATTCTCGGAATTGTTCGGAAAATGTGCCCCTCGGAAAATCGTTTCCAAGGTCAGAATTTTTTGAAAAATATGCCACTCGAAAAATCGTTCCCAAGGCCATAATTTTCCGGAATTTAAATTTTCTCGTAAAATCGCTCCAAAAACTGTAATTTTCTGGAAAATTCCGGTTTTGGGAGCGATTTTACGAGAAAATTTCAATTCCAGCTATCGGAGAGTTCCGGATTTGAGGGATTACAGCTAACGGTTAACGAGATTTCGGTTAACTAGTTACCTTCCATAAGATTCTTAACTTCGGTTAACGAGCAATCCCTCGATTAACGAGTTTCTTACGAGCCAACCTGAACATGATTTCGCTTGCATTTGGCGGTCCACCAGCTGTAGTATTTGTCCGCCAATACAGTAATCGGTTCTAGGGCTTAAATTCCTTACCATTTTAGCAAATATCAAGAAGTTTATACTATTCAATAATTTTAAAAGTTTAATATTAAATTTTTTACTCATTTTAACAATTATTGAACATAATTGAAGGTAATGAAACTAGTTTTATGCGTGCCATCCAGCCTCTCAACACACCATACAGGCGTCAGTCTTTGTATCTTTTCAGTGGAGGTAACATCTTGCTTGAGACTCTCTTCAACTAAATGCTTTTTTTCTGTTTTTGCAAGCAAATTATTGGTCATTTTGAAATTTATTTTACATATTGACAATATATAATGCAGTGCAGTGTTGATTTAAAGAAAATAATCTTGAATTGCACCAAGAGAACTAAAATTTTATGGGTGAAATGGCGCCATGGGGTGACTTCTCTTCCACCCCAATGCCTTCTCTTCTCCCTTCTCCACACCCCCATTCTAATTCCCATCATCATCATCCAGGAGCCTTCTACATACACACCTCAAAGTAAGTGTACTTTTCTACCTTTTTTGTTGAATTTAGGCAATTTTCGGTGAGCTGGAACCAATTACCCAAAAACCCATTGAAACAATGGTTTCGGTTAATGAGTTTTTTGGTTAACGAGCAACCTTCTAGAACGGATTGTGCTCGTTAACCGAGGGATCACTGTATATGTAATATGTATTTACAAAAGCAGCAATACAGTAGCAGTACTGTACAGTACATTAAAAAATCATAAAATATTTACAAAAACAGCAGGACATCACATTGAAACAATCTAAAAATAATCATGAGTGATGCCTGTGACGCCATCTTGTGAGACTAAGAGGGAAACGTTCACTCATCAGCACTCAGCTGATCGCTCACATCACTGACCCATGGCAAGCAGCAGTTACTGTTGTACTGTTTATACACAAACTCTATGTTTATTCAGGTATCGGCATATACGTACTTGAAAAAAAAAATAATGTTGTATTAACATATTGTTGAATAAAATTTTATTAAAATGCACAAACATTCATTACTACAATCAGTGCTATGAAATAAAAACTGGGATGAAGGAGTTATAGAATAAGTTCCTGCACTGCCAGGCAAATGATATGCTTGGTGTAACTGATTTTATGAATGGTAATGCTTGATAAGAAAAAGAACTATGAATAGTAATGCTTGAATAGAAGAAAAACATTGTACTGTATACAGGTATGTAATGTGTTCGAATATAAGCATTTACTGCTCATTGTTTATTTACATGATCTTTCATATCCACACACAAGTGTGGAGGGAGCCAATAAACACGATGGAGGCAGCAGTCACTGGGCAAACTCTAGCCAGTTTTTCCAATTAATTTATTGTTGGGGATAAAGTGACTTTCACTTTGCCATTCCCTTATTAGTTTCACTCTCAATATAAAAGACAAGATTTCCTCACGTATTTCCAACACCATATTCCTCTCGAAGGAAGCGAACAGACACCCTTATCACTACAGCACTAGAGTCAGCACTATCACGTGGTCTCGGAATGTATTATAGGGTAACTCGGGAAATGCTGAGATATATAAAATTATCTGGGAAAATCTCGGCATATCTGGCCGCGAGGGTAAGAGTAACGCCATTCGGGACGCCGGGCCGTGCTCCAAGCGTGGGTCAGTCTGGTGCTTGTTATTGTTGCAGTCGGGTGTGTGCGGCTTGTCTCTTCACACTTTGTTCTCTGCTTGTGTTCTTCCTCTTCAAATATCACTGATATGGCATCTACACCCTCAAGGAGCTATAGGAAGGGCATGAAGCTCAAGCCCCTGAGTCTTCAGGAGAAAAATAAAGGGTTGGACCAAGTGGATGCTGGTGCATACATGCGTATGGTATGTGAGGAGTTAGGGATCAAGTCCAGCACATGTTACGATATAAAAAAGAATCGGGACAAGATTCAAAAGCACTTTCTAAGTCTAGAGGACTCAAAAAAAGTGCAGAAAAGAATTGAACCAGCAAAATTTATTGATTTAGATCAACCTGTGTACAAGTGGTACAAGCAGGAACTTGCCACAGGTGTCAACGTATATGGCGTGGACATTACAGTACAGTACAATACTAGTGTTTTAATGAAAATACTTTGTACATGTAAAATTCTTTATTTTATATAAGTGAACAAATTACTGTACAGTAGTACAGTACATAAGTGCCTCCATCGTCACCCACCATACCTTTGTGTCACCTACCATGCATCTGTGTCACCTACTATGATGCTTCATTCTTCGCCTGCAGTGTTGGCATGTGTTACTTTATTACATTTCGTAATTTCATGTACACACATATGGGTCAATAAATATTATTCGAATATGTGCATATGTACATAAATATTCAATATCATATACCGTACAGGACGTCCCTGACTTAAGAGCGCCCGCCGATACGAACGGGGTTAAACTTGAAATTTACAGTACTGCACTGTATTTTATTTACCTGATGACTTAATTTTTACTTTCATTTATTGTATATTGTTTTTCTATTTCTACTTCATATCCATTTTATGTAATTTCTTTACTATACATTGAAAGTTAGAACTGAAATTAACTTACTTAATTTTTTACAGAATCAGTTACCAGTGAAGGAAAGAGACGTAGACGTCGACATCGCAAATACCGCCGCCGCGGGGGCGGTAGTGAAGCAGGTGACTTGGAGAGTTGGGGAACTTCGGCTGAAGATGGCTGGACCACCTCTGCTAACGAGGGCTGGGCTGGTGATGATAATTGGCTTGCTGCAGGTGAAAGTTGGGATGCACTGTCAGCACCTGGAAGGGCTTCCAAGGAACGTACTCCAGGATTTGAACAAGGTGGGCGTCGAGGTAGAGGACGAGGTATGCCAGATGGGCCTCCAAGTAGGGAGGGAACACTATCTCGCAGGCGCCCCCCACGTCATGAGGGTACTCCAGCTCGGCAGTCTCCAGGAAGACGCCCTCCACCACAGCCCCGTAAACCTCCACCATCAGCTGTAAATGGCAACTAGGATATGGGGTAATTTCAGAGCTGAAGGGATGGCCTCCCTCCCCATCTTGTGATATTTACAATTAGGCAGACTAGGCAGTTCCACGCCTGGCACTCCGATTGTATTTATACAGTATAATGAGGCTGAACCACTGCTGGTGAAGAAGAATAAGGTCCTTCCTGAAGTAATCCACCACTCATATTGATAATGACAAACTGATATATAAATTGTTGCCTTTCTTGTTCTGTTTTAAAAGGACATTGAAGTGGACCTCCCCATTGTGAAAACTTATTGAGATGAACTACACAATCATAAGGATAGGACTAGAGATAACAACCTCAATGCATATTGACAGCCAGTACAGAAGCTTGGCATAATATGAAAATTAATTGAACAAAACTGAACAAAAGAAATATGATCATTTGGTGGCTTACTGTAATATATATTGGTTTTGGAATAGCAAACGAGTGTTAAAACTCTACGTGTCCAAGTACCTTCTTTTTTTTTCTTTTTTTTTCTTAATCAATTGGCCAAATTAGTAACTTCAAATCCTTGTGAAATATTCTTTGAATGCATTTCTTGTATCTTGTGACTAACATTAAAGACTCATGGCTTGGATTTGGAACACAGAGATATTTGCCAAAAAAAAAATATTTGTTGTTCCATTATGCTGCAATTTTTTTCCATCTGTTAAACCAATTTTCATCATTAATGGTTTAATGATTACCTACAGTTTCAAGGAGTTAACAGTTATTGATATTTAGCAATTGAGGATATAACTAATTTAAAGTACTTTAACTTAAATAGGCTTAAATAAGGAAATCTTTTTTTTTTTTTAGAAAAATAACTTGAGTTTAGTTAATTAAATTTTGTGAGATTTATATCACAGCAAATATGACTGGGCTCTAATAGGTGTAGAATGGCTTGTATCTTTTGGCTAATTTTTGTCCTTTGTAGGCATCATTGCTTTATTTTAGTTTCATTTGTGTTTGTCTGAAGTCCATACTGCATGTGGTTACTCAATTTGAAATTAGTTTGATGATATTACAAAGCACATTTCTTTGTCTGGTTATACCAAGTATGAAGATGGTCACTGCTCTTAATGTGGCCAATCCCATTGATAAAGGACATATCCAACACAGTGAAGACTTGTGATGCACACTGGCCTCTCACAGGTGGCTCAACTGACCATAAGTGGTAAAGCTATAGTTATTGTTGTTCACCATTTGCTGTGTCATCTCTCTATCTCCTGTTGATATAAAACACGGGCAGACCACGATTTACCAGGATTTCATTCACGAAAATTTGTATTTATGAGAATTTTGATTTGGTCCCATGTTTTGATTGATGAGCGTAACCCGAATTTATGTGAGAAAACCCAATTTGTTTCTTTAATTTATTTAATTAATCTCTACCACTAATACTCTTATTAAGTCTATAAATAAGCGTTCGGTGTGTTGTCATTCTCGGACAGTCGCCATATAAATTAATCTTCAAACTCAAGTGACGACAAGTGACTCGTCATACACATGATCATTGTGCCAGTTGCCTGATTGTCCAGTTTTCCTCACTTAGTCTCAAGTAACAGTGGAAATTTGAATAGAAAATTAATCTGTATTCTTGGAATTCATATGCTAATTATTTACAATAAAGGTGTAAAGTTGTAATAGAAAGTGTGGGATTTGCAAATGAAGAAATGCTTAGAGGCGTTTTTATTGCCAAGAACACATGAGGCAGGGTGAGTGGAGAGTCAGGTGACTCAGTTGAGATGCTGGCTGGCTGGGGCTAGTAGGACTAGCTGGTAGCTGGTGTGTACCATAAATATGTTGCATCTCTTTATGTGCTGAAATTTTTTCTCCAGTGGCTTTAAGGCACCACTTCTTAAATATTTAAAACCAGTCCACAGTGAAATCACTGTGCTATGGAATTTTCAGATCTTCATAGGCACAGTTTTCATAGAATTTCCATTTTTTTTTATGTACAGGATATCCCTACGATTCCTTATAGTGCTGTTAAACTTAGTTCTGAGACTTTGGTATTTGTTTGAGGGCAAGATGAAAGCAAAATAAAATGAATACTGTACTGTATTACACTTAGAATACAGAGCACATGCGGCCTGATGCTTGAATCATTGTTGGTTATCGTTCAAGGCATCTGACAGCAGCGTTAGTACCATGTAAACGAAGGGGAAATTTAGAATGACGCAATGACAGATGAAGGGTTGAATGTGGGATTTTGTTTTTTGTTTTACTGTATTATACTGTAGATGTTTACTTAGCATTTCATGCAGTTCACTTTGTTTCAAGTCTCATGCAGTCTCTTTAAGTACAGGTTGAAAATTTTTACTGTACTCTACTGAATGTACAGTATTTCACATATGATTATTATTGCCATTTAATAATTTTGTACACCAAAAATTTTCATTGAAATATGTTTGGTCACATTTTGTGGCATTTCAAGATGTCGTGGGGAAGTTTTTTCTTAAAAATGTCTTGGTTTTTATAATGGGAGTCTTCTAAAATTTGCATTGATTTAAAAAAAAATATTTTAAAGAGTTTTCAGGAATTTAACCTCTTGTAAATGTGGGTCTGCCTGTAGTAGATTTGTGTTTATAATTGAACACATTAAACATTTCAGAAAGAATTTAAGTTTTGTAGATGTTTATGTTAGGTTGATATCAGTTATTGGATTTTAGATTTTTCTTCAAGAATAATAATTATAGCTTTGCCCAAATTCCTTAGCTCTGTACAGCCAGAGCAGTATATGATATTATCGTGCACGACATGCTGGCTCTTTTTGCTTGATAGAGAACTTTTCAGAAGGAACTGGTGTGTATAAGATCTTTGAATTGTGCACTGAAGTACCATTTCTAATCTGCATGTTGGTTTCATATGAAGCATAATAATATCTTGGTGATGTATGCAGTGGATGCTGTGTTCTTTGATATGTGCTGCTAAAAATAGGCAAGTGATGTACTGTAGGGTTATCACCAGTGGACTAACGTATATGGTAACCTTTATCAACAATTCTTATGGATGACAGTATGCCACAGTAACTAGTGTACTTTCATTGACAGGACACATGAATATATGGCATGATATATATCATATTTGCTAAGAAATGATCTTTGTGATGATTCATGATACAAGAGAACAAGTGTAAGATTTCTGATATTGATGTAGTACTGTACAATACTACAGTTTCAACAAAGTATTTAACATGTGAATTGTTAAAGTGAATATTCATAATTTCGTTGACCTAGTTCTCTTTAGGTCATTTATTGTTGGGTCTGGATATTACTTGTTTTATTGATAGTTTGGATATACTAGATACTGTTGAAGTGTTGTAAACAGGGCTTGTTACTGGCTTGTTAAAGTTTAATCTCCCAGACAAGACATACCCTTTTACTGTAGAAGGGTAGCAGTACAGGCAGCAAAGGGGTATTATACAGGGTTATTCATAAAACTGCTACCAGTGGTCATATTATAAGGAGGTACAGGATGTTAAAGGACTCTGAAAAATTAACAAACTCAATTTTCAGTATCCAGGGTGATGAATGAAACACGCCTTTCACTGTTTTGAAATATGTTGCTAATGATGGTGAGCAAATTGAACATCTGTGGTAGATTAAATAAACTTTACCTTTCTTTTACATACTGATAAAATTTTCATGAATAACCTTGTATAGCTAAAAAAAAAAGGACTATGTTATTTCCATTTTTATAACATATTACATGACTTACACCAGAAAGCATGGAACTGCTTTTGCGAAGTTGAAAATTTGTTCAGGTTTCATGCATTCTGTACAACAATGTCACCAATATTTGATAACTGAAGAGGCAGATACTAGAGACTCCTTTTAGCATGTACAGTATATTGCAAACATATCAGTAGAACTTTTTAGGCATTCACTGCTGCAGAAGACTTATGTATGGTACTCTTATATAGAAAACTGAAGGACACATTCACTACAATACAATGAACAGAGACTCATACTATGTGCTCTGTTGGCACAATGCTAAAAGATCTTACTTGAATGCACTACTAGTGTCAAACTGACTAATCTTCATGATGAGGACCATGTCACAAAGATTATCATGTCCCTAATGCTACAAAAAAATTTACCAAGTGTATCACTTGCGGTAAGGCAGTTCCAGGTATTTCATCAAGGAATATTTGCTGTAATATTATCCTTTATGATAACACTGCAAATGGGAACATTGCTTTACATGATGGGACCTGCAAACATGTGCTGTTAGCTTCTCAAAGTAATAGGCTCATATTCTGAGACAGCATTCTAAAGAGTGTCTCAGTGGTGGATGAACATCCTTTGAGACACAATATCTAACATGTCATTTTTGACCACTTATGCCTGGAGAAGGTTATATAATCTCAGTAATGACAATCTGCTATTTGAGAATGTGTGCCAATGGGAGCAGGTGCATGTGATGCTAGTGATGACTCAACAGCTCTCCACATGGCTTGTTTTAGCTACACCCTCTTTGTATTTGCTGCCTTGGAAATGAAAAATTATAGCAGTGATATATATTTGTTTTATTCATCATAAAGACAATCTGTTCTAACAAAGACCGTGTGTGTGTGTGTGTGTGTGTGTGTCAGTTCATGCCATAACTCCAAGACCATGAAACTTTGCATGCATTGGGTACTAAAGGGGCCCAAGGGGTGTGCATTTGGCTGTTACTTTTTAGATTTGGCTAAAGCAGGTTGTGGCAGGGAAGAGTGACAGGAGCCATATGTACAATAACATTTCCCTCTCTGTCAACATCCCGTACCTGCCTGGCTGGGGTCAAGTCCCACATAAAATTGATAGTGTAGTTGATGTAGTATGGATGATAGTATAGTTAATGTATAGTGGGGATGATAGTGTAGTTGTTGTAGTATAGATATAGTGTAGTTGATGTAATGTAGATGGTAGTACAGTATAGTTGATGTAATATAGATAATAGTGTAGTACAGTACAGTGAAACTGAACCTACTTTGGTTGGCGTTCCCCTTGGTCTCGGTGTGAGGTGTAACGTAACCTTTCTCAATGGTGACTCGATCATTTTTATTTGTATTACTTTTATAAACAACTGTATGAGTACCATAAAAAATGGCACATATGGTATATACTGTATACTGTACACCCAATATACCTGAAAATGTATCTCATGTACCCCCTCATAAGGCTTCACGTACTGTACACCCTGGAGGTCCATGGACCCCTGGTTCAGTTGATATAGTGTACACCCACTAAAAAATTATTCGGCACCCTTGTCATATTGTAACATGCCGTAAGGGTGCCGAATAATTTTTTATTGGGTGTACAACTTATTGGCACACATTGGGATGGCCTCTTTGGCCAGTCTGTACTGTACTGTATACTAACTAAAATATTATTCGGCACCCTTACAGCGTGATACAATATGACACGAGTGCCGAATAATTTTTTAGTGGGTGTACGTGATGCTGTAATTGATGTAGTGTAGATCAGTACTTCACAACTTTTCTGACACCAATCACCCTTTTTTATTTCAAAAGCTCATTCACTCCACTTTGAATAAAGTAGAAAATAATCTTTGTAATTCTCATTGCTCATTATCATAGTTTATTTTTAGTTATGGCATTACAAGTTGGAAGTCATTTACTGTGGAAAAAAATATTGAATGTTTTCAATATCTTATACAGAAATGGTTACAAATGTACTGTACAGCAAATGACTTCTTAACTCCTGAATTTGGTCTGTGATTGCTTCATGGAGGTTTCAAGGGTTCCCTGCATCAGAGGATTGACATCATTAAGATCATTCAGCTGTGTTACTTGTTTTATTTGTATAAAAGCTGATTCCTTCTCAGAATGTGACCAGATTCGGTGCACAGTTAATGTTACTGCCCAGTTGAGTAAGGGTCTCATCATAATCAACACAGTAAGTACAGACCAAGAATGGGGTAAATATACACAAAAGTCAATTTTATACAAATAATGTATAAAGTTATAATTGTAAATAATTAATAAATAAACTTACCCTTATTCACTAGTTATAGGAACCATGACAGCAGCTATATAAAGAGAAGCTATTTATAGCAAGGACTTGACACTACATATAAATGGGGTTTCTGCTGATACCCTCCTTGAGTACTTGTCTGCCACACCACTACTCAGCTGGAGTATCTCCCAGGTAGCTCACAGCTCCTGGTGCACTGTTCACTTAACATAATCATTGCAATTATGTTCTGGCTCCAACAAGCCACACCTTCATTGCTCCTCTGGATTCCTCCTGGTGCATCTCACAAGTCATTCACTCTGTAGACCGAGCCATCAGATAACACACTTGTAGGCTCGTCTCTATAGTCATCCCCACAGCATCAATGACACATTTGAGCAACTCTCCATGGACTCCCAAGAAAGGCTTTGAAGGCAGTTGTGCAGATGACCAAGTACCAGGCAGGTAGGGTGAGCCAGCAGAACTGAACACCGGGTCCCCAGCCTTCCTCATGAAACTGCAAGGTGAGTGGAGTAAGTCATACATTAGCCAATGAAAAGAGTATTACTGTGGCGTGTTATGTGATTGCGTGAACAGTATCTAACAATCATATTGATAGTTGAGATACAGTAGTTTCCTCCATTCACTTTTAGAAGTTGCCGAGTCAATGACTCAAATTTGGTCGTGTATATCTTGTAATTTACCTCTAATAATGCAGTATATAAATTTGAACTTCACAACAATGTATAATTAGAAGCATCAACACAGTGTTGCCAATGCATAGGGTGATTACCCTATGGTTGGCAACACTGCATCAACATTATATGTTACATAATGTTAGGTATATGCCAGTGATTTCAATCTGCTACCACAACCAATTCTTACGTGGAACATTAATATCTTAAAAGAAACTAATGCTAGTGGTGAAAAAAAAGGTTTACAGTAATTTTGCTTATAATAAGCTTCATAGATATATTGTTTGCTGTTAAGAAGGTTATGAAGGAGGCCTATCTGAGATCCATGAACAAGTCAAGAAGTGACTATGAGGTGTCCTAGTTTATTGGTGCCATCACCAAACCTTCCAGTTGTACAGTATAATATGTGTGGGATTATTCCGGAATTTCTGTCACATGTTAACTTAACTTAACCTTACCTACCATGTAACTTTATGCGTGGATAGGGCAGTGGTTAAGTGAATACAGCTCAAGCCTCCTGTCCTTCAGAGTTGCTGGTTCACATTATGGGCAATCCCCAGTACACCCAACTGAGAATTAGCTGTAGATTAGCTCTTTAGCTTATTTCACTTTGTGAATGAACATTTTAATGGTATCTGTGACGTTTGGTTTGGTTAGTTTAGCAGTATGGTGGATAATCTATAGGTGAAATAAGCTGGGGTGTCTTATTTTCAGGTGAACCCTTAACTTTATAAATGGGAAAGTGATAGCTGTCGAGTGCAGTGCCAGCCATGTTAACTCCCTATGTACAGAAAATTAAGATTATTCAAAATGTTTTTTATCAACACTGATCCAAATAGGTAGTCAGGATTATGGGACCCACTTTCACTTATATCAAATCATCCTCTATTCAATTTCCGTCACTGAGAACACTTTTGCTGGTGAATTTACTCATCTGTTCATATGTTTGTTCGTCTATTCATCCACTTGTTTGTTTATTCATCCATTAGTTCAACATTCATCCATTCATTCATCTGTTCATCTGAAAATTATCTTTAGGTTTGGTTTGTTTAGATTAGATTTAGTTAGGATAGGTTAGGTTAGTTTAAAGTGGGGTCATTTACCTGAAGGTTAAATTTGGTTAGGTTCGGTTAAATTTAAATAGGTTAGCATTATGTCAAATTAGGTATGGTTTAGAATAGATTAACATTAGGTTAGGTTAGCTTTAGGTTAAGTTAAATTAACATTAGTTTACTTTATTTACCTATTGCCCACCCAGTAGAGATGGCCATGCTGAAGGAAGAAACCAATGCCCTGTGTAGGATCCCACCATTGTTTTGTTTTGGTCTCTAATTTTCACTCCCGGTACTGTTGACCATTCCATAGCTTGAACTGGTAAACTGTTCCATAGATCTACGACCCTCTGTGTCAAGAAGTGTTTCCTTAGGTTAGGTTAGGTTTGGTTAGATTCAATTAAGCTGGTTTAATGTTGGAATGAGTTAGTTAAGGTCGATTGGGCAAGGCTAGGTTGAGTAAGGTCAAATTAGGTTATGTTAGATTAGGGTAACAGTGCTAATAATAGTAGTGTATATAACAAGATTTAATGTTTTGTATCGCTGGGTCATAAGAGAGATTAAATCAATGGTGTGTGTGTGCGTGCGTGCACGCGCGCGCGCATGCGTGCATGCATGCATGCAAAAAATGATAATGAAGTACTTGTTATCACAATGGTAATAAAACAGTCACAAATTTACTATATTGTGATAATTAGTTCTCGGTAGTATAAAGTATATGAGGAGTTGGATACCTGGTCTGGGTAGTGGTACCATGAGGTGAGTTAACACTAACCCGAACCTAGCTATTTGACAACTGCCTCCCAACAGACCTGAAAATTAATAGATATTTGGTCTCGAGCAAAAATCCTAGAGTATGGATGTCCAAGACCGATATTTGGTATCTTTAGTCTACTATCTAAGAAATTTTTAAATACTTCCCTCTTCGTTTTTCCTTCATTTACATCGTTAATATTTCATATGTGTATCCCATTTTTCTCCTTTTATTGCCTCCATTCACGAGGGACGACTGTTGGGGGGGCGGTAAACTTAGTCTTGTCCTTGGAGACTTAAGGCTCACGCTCATTCGCTGGCTGACATTGGTGCACTCCTTACCCCAGGGGTCGAGGAGAGGTTTCCTTATACTAGCTTCCCATCACATCAACTTACAAATACTGCACTAAAAGAAACTCATCCTAATTGTATACAGTACATGATATTAAAATGTAAAAACAAAAGTATTTAAAAATAAGACACAAAACTTTTTAGAAGAAATCTACTTTAAGAGAATAAAAAATCGGTGTCCAGAAATGAAAGATAAGGGGGGTAAAAGTTGCCACCCATCGGCACATGTAAATCATTTGTGAGGGAAACGTCATAGAAGAAAGGTGTCAGAATTGTCTGAACTATTGATTGCAAAGATAAAAATCTCGATATTCGGCGGGTCTCAACTCAATGCAATAATACCAAAGGGGGAAGGTAGGAGGGGGTGAGGGGTCAGTGACAGGATGTTGTCTGCCTGTGCTTCCTCCCCCTTCCACCTCCTTAGGGGCTGCCTCAGGGCTCTTCCCCACATCCCCCGCCCACCCGCCTCGTGTATCAGACTTTAGTTTCCAGGGTGTGTTACATTGGGTTCATAGTCCCAACTGTCTGTATATATTCTCACCCATAGCGACACGTGAGCTTGTGCCCTTCAAGGCTGTGTTGTGGCCGCACGCCGGACACGTGGAGGTCAGTAAGTCACTTCCTCCGGATTTGACATTAAAGTGATCTTGCAAGTTTGTTTAGTTTCGCCCGTGTTACCAAGTCTGTCTAAAGTGAATGTTCTGTCTATTTCCGTGATTTTTAACATTATGGAAGTTGACTTTACTAAAATGTATTCATGAGTTATGGAAAAAATCGGAAATAATATATTACAGGTATTATTATTAATGATATACAGGGTAAATCACCATAACTACCCGTTGAGAGGAAAGGTTATGATTATATCACAATAGGCAATACTTAATTTTTTCCAATTGACAATTTATAGAAAAAAAATTTGCTTATAGGAAATCAAAGAACGTTGATATATCCACACTAGAGAGTCGCTGTAAATTTATACGCCATCGCTTGACATACACAGTTAGCGTCAACTGTGAGCCTTGTAATACCTTAGGAAACGTACTATTATCAATTACTTTGTCAGAATTAGTCCATTACTGTCAGTCTGTAAAGTCAAAACTGAGCTTAGAAAGTTATTACTGTAGTGCAGACGTTTTGACCTTGACCCTATCCCAGCTGTCAGTAATGTCACGTTGTTCAAGGGTAATAAGTCATTCTCGTGTTATGTCTAATAAAATAAATAACCACATCTACGAGGTTCTTTAATAAATAATTTACAAGAAAACATATACTTACAAATGCACGTATACTGTACATGTATGCATATATACGTATAGACTCGACTTTAAACTCATAAGAGACCGAATTTGTTGCAGGTGCTCCTTTTCACCGTCATCCCCACCCCGCCACCGCACCCTGACACACAGTACTCTCATAATCTCGGGATGTGCAGCAGGATATTTCCGTTCCGTCGCAGGATGTCCAGGATAATACGGACAGTACAACCTGGGGGCCACATCCATTATGGTCACCTCGTCCTGGTTGGTGGAGGATGGCCATGGCTTGAGGACATCCCGGGAGGAACCCACATCCTTACAGGAAGTCTAAAGCGGTTTTAATGGTGATGCCTCCAGCGTGCTGTCTCAAAAGGCTCTTGGCTCGTGCTTAAAAAAACAAAAATATATGCCATCTATTGTCTTAGTTTACGTGTTTGTATCTTCGACGAAGGTTCTGTAGGCCTACCGGTATATCCATCTCTTCTGTTTCTCTTGCAGTATTCGACACCTTAGCGGGCGGACGAGTGCTTCTTTAAAGTACTCAAAAATAACATCTTGACCTCTCACTACTGGTCCAATCTTTTCTCAAAGCTTAAGACCTATGGCATTTCGTATCATAAGTATAGTAAATCCCCCTCCACCCATTTCCTCCGAGACGTCACAAGGATGGGGTGTATGTAGTCAGGTACCCACGTAGTAATACTGCAGTAGGGACAATAATGTACATTTTAGAGGCATCCTAACCTAACCAAACATATATAACTTGAATTTAACGTATCCTTAACGAAGCCCAGTCAAACTAACCGTACCTAATATAAGTCTAGTCAAATTCTATCTTAAGATATATACAGTATGTATCATGGAGCAATATTTTCTCCATCTCATTTACGTCCAATTCTATGATTAGTCCAACTTTGTTCACATCTCGGTGAGGACAGGAAGGGTTGTGAGGTAGGATAGTGGCGGCTCAGGGGATAGTGGCCCGCGGTAGCCCCTGCTCAAGGTAATGAACAATTACGTATGGATGGTTGACTCTACTTGGCTCCAGGGAGGCGACCTCTCTAGTTACCTAATTATTCAAAAGCAGCATTCCTCACTTATTTATGTATCTGACTTTGAGAGTGAATCTAACATGAAGACTTCCATACGTGATCACGAGCATAGTGTTTTCATAGACACACAGGTATGTATGCAAACACAGACGCAGATGCCAGCACGTACATGTACACACACTCACGTAAGAGTCATAAAGAAAGTGAGATGATTGGAAGACTTAAAACTCACCACCACAACCATATAATTTATAACCACCAACACAACCACCATTACTTACTACCACCACAACCACCACAACCACCACCACCACTTACCACACCAATCCAGTGCTGTTGGAGTGGGCGAGATACAGAGAATCTGTCCCGTGGCAGCAGAATTCCCCTCTACTCCCCATAATTAGCTTTAAAATACAAATGTCCTTATCCGTCAGCATCGCTTATTAATTTAACCTGACGTCTGTATGGGTCCTGCCCCGCGGCTCGTTGACTTCACCCCCAGTACAGGTAATTACGGTGCGCGTCGTCTCCAGGTGAAGCCAGTACCATTTCCTTCATCAACTAATATTCAGGTAACAACTCCATTTTCCCAGTTCCTCTTCAGTGTCTGGAAATGCTTAAGGGAAAAAAACATCTCTAAGAGTTAAATTCATTCATACTTCAGCCTGTAATGCATTTGTTCTTTAATTACATAACTCGTACCTCTCGATAATTTATTTTGCCCCAATTGCCTCTACTCTTATCTAAAAATTACTCTACCATTTAAACCTCAATCTGAAGCGTGGTAATACATTTATTATCGGTGTTCAAAATGCATTGTGATACGACTAACGAGTCAGTCATAACGAAGAGATTCTTTTATTGATTTTCTTGTTTCGTTTGCTTATGTGTCGATGGTTCGTCTGTGAGGTACACCTTGTAGTGGCAGTTAGTGTTTTATTCGGGAAATCTAAGGTATTATTGGTGTATAGAGTAAGACGTGACCCCCACAGACCCCAGTGACTTTTTGTACAGTACTGAGATATATTTACTGGTGCATTGATGCTCGTCAGACGGCCAAGAGAACAGGTTAGTATTGAGGAATGATTGAGTCTTCGTGTTGAGGGACGCTGTTTGCTCCTGCAGAATAAAATAGTCTCCAGAGACAGTTCTGCATGCGTAACACTGGTGGCAGTCTTGGTGCATGCGTAACACTGGTGGCAGTCTTGGTGCATGTGTAACACTGGTGGCAGTCTTGGTGCATGTGTAACACTGGTGGCAGTCTTGGTGCATGCGTAACACTGGTGGCAGTCTTGGTGCATGTGTAACACTGGTGGCAGTCTTGGTGCATGTGTAACACTGGTGGCAGTCTTGGTGCATGCGTAACACTGGTGGCAGTCTTGGTGCATGTGTAACACTGGTGGCAGTCTTGGTGCATGTGTAACACTGGTAGCAGTCTTGGTGCATGCGTAACACTGGTGATGGCGATCACGGTGCATGTGTAACGCGGTAACGATCTTGTGCATGTACTGGTGGCAGTCTTGGTGCATGCGCTGCTGGTGGCGGTCTTGGTGCATGCATGAACACGCAATGTGATCCTGGTGCGCCGTAACACGGTAGGCAGTCTGGTGCGCCGTAACTGCTGGTGGCAGTCTTGGTGCATGTGTAACACTGGTGGGCGATCTGGTGCGCCACGTAACACTGGTGGCAATCTTGGTGCATGCGCCAGCACTGGTGCGGTCATGGTGCGCCTGCGCGCACTGGTGGCAGTCTTGGTGCATGTGTAACACTGGTGGGCAGTCCTGGTGCATGCGTAACACTGGTGGCAGTCTTGGTGCATGTGTAACTTTGGTGGCAGCAAGTAGGCCGTTACCTCTACGCCTTCGCTGAAACTGATTTTAGTCACTTAAAGTAAATTCAAAGGCTTTTTTTCACTTCTGACAGCAGATTATTAAGTACAAGTTACAAGTACATTCGAGTAACAAATGTCTATGAATAAATTTTCGAAAGCTACTAGTTTAGCTGTGCCCCTTTACCGATGACTTACTTGATGAGTTGTTAATCATAACCAAAAATTTGTCCCTAAAGCTTTTAAGAACAACTGACTTTGCAAATAAAGGAAGTGTTGATCGGTCATTCCCTCGATAGTCTCTCTGCAGGATACGAGTGTACAAGTTTTCCTGTGGTCACGATGAAGAGTGAAGACGAAGGCTGTGGTGTGGCAGGGCGCGGCAGAGGTGGCGTCAAGGAGCGTCGCGCGTGCTGGGGCGTGAGGAGCACCACCTCACGCCCCAGCTCCGGCAGTGTAGCACCAAGGTCGGGCGTGACGGTTGTGTGTAGTCGTCACTGACCACAACTGCCGCCATCCTGTTCCTCTCCCTGCTCCCTCTACACACTCTTGTCTTTATCCTTGCCCTCCGCTATTTACTCCACAATACACAACATTGAAATTTACTTTGTAGAAATTATTCTCTCGTTCAGGGACTATAGAAAATTTGACAAATCAATATATTTTGTACTCGTATGTAACAATTCTTGAACAGCAAATTATATAATAAATTACACTACTACGAAAAAATCCTCTGGTGAACAACGTGGCTTAGTATAAACAGATCTTATGTGTAGAAGAATATGACTACCTGTTCAAAGGGACACCCGATCGTTACTGAAGCATGATCGTCGTTTGTCACCCCGGGCGACCTCAATACTCCCACCACCAGAAGCGACCAAAACAAAACGGAGGTAGACCCAAAGGATTAATAGTCTTTGGGTAGACCTATGATGTATAATATATTTCCAACGTTCTATTATCTCAAGCTTCTACAGGACTTAAAAAAAAATAAATACTCTTGTTGCTTATTTTATTTTCTTTATATATATACCATTGTACGAGCACCCTCCATCCTGTCACTGTCTTTGGTGCCTGTCTAGAAGGATGAGGATTATCGCTGTTTTCCCCGGGATCCTGACCCATGTGAGAAATTCAATACTTCCCTTTAACCTCCAGCGTCACCCAGGACGAGGAGGCGTCAGCTGGCCCACCTATATCAACCTGATCAAGAGGTGTCAAGAAGCCCTACCCATATTAACCACCACCACCACAACATTACCACACAACAACTACAACAACAACCACCAACACAACATTACCACACAACAACGACAACAACAACAACCACCACAACACCCGTACTCCAACCACCACAATACCACCGTACCAACACCACAACAACCACCACCACAATAAGACCACGAGAACTCCACAACGCCACAACAACCACCACAACCACAGCACCCGTTATTATCCCACTCTGAGAAAGTCACAACGATCACCACCAAGCTATCAGGTATTAAGAAGTGTTTGTTTGTCTGTGTGGTTGATGGACGAGTATGGTGCACTAACTACTAAGCTGGAGATGACTGTGTGTATGTAGGAAAGACTGAAGGTGACTGTGTGTATGTAGGAAAGACTGAAGGTGACTGTGTGTACGTTGGGAGGACTGGAGGTAACTATGTGTACGTAGGAAAGACTGAAGGTGACTGTGTGTACGTAGGTAAGACTGAAGGTGACTGTGTGTATGTAGGAAAGACTGAAGGTGACTGTGTGTATGTAGGAAAGACTGAAGGTGACTGTGTGTATGTAGGAAAGACTGAAGGTGACTGTGTGTACGTAGGAAAGACTGAAGGTGACTGTGTGTATGTAGGAAAGACTGAAGGTGACTGTGTGTATGTAGGAAAGACTGAAGGTGACTGTGTGTACGTAGGAAAGACTGAAGGTGACTGTGTGTATGTAGGAAAGACTGAAGGTGACTGTGTGTATGTAGGAAAGACTGTAGCTGTGTGTGTGTGGGAAAGACAGAGGTGACTGTGTATGTAGGAAGAGAAGACTGAAGGTGACTGTGTGTATGTAGGAAGACTTAAGAGAGGTGACTGTGTGTATGTAGGAAAGACTGAAGGTGACTGTGTGTATGTAGGAAAGACTGAAGGTGACTGTGTGTACGTAGGAAAGACTGAAGGTGACTGTGTGTATGTAGGAAAGACTGAAGGTGACTGTGTGTATGTAGGTAAGACTGAAGGTGACTGTGTGTATGTAGGAAAGACTGAAGGTGACTGTGTGTATGTAGGAAAGACTGAAGGTGACTGTGTGTACGTTGGGAGGACTGGAGGTAACTATGTGTACGTAGGAAAGACTGAAGGTGACTGTGTGTACGTAAGAAGGACTGGAGGTAGTTGTATGTACGTATGAAGAACTGGAGGTGACTGTAGGTAACTGTTTAGGTAGGAGAGACAGGAGATGGCATACGTGTGACCCCTGAGATGACACACAGAAAACAACAGGTGTGGAGACGTCTCGGTAAACCTAACCTAACCTAACCTAACTTCTTTACTTATGAGTGACTCGGTTCAAGGTGAAATTCATGTCTCGGACCCGTAAATATCAAAGACAAAACAGATTATTATATTTTGCAACTTTTGTGCACGACCTCTAGAGCGGTTCCAGCGGCTGTAGCTGATTAATGGCTGTAAAGTTAACGTGATGGATTGATGGAGGAACTGACAAACGAGTGTACGGACAGCTCAAAAAAACACCCATCGACAGGTTTGTACTTCAGTTTGACCTCTTTCTTGTGAAGAGAAATATCTATTGAACGTCTGTGTAACAAGTTGTCATCTAGTCATCACCCGTGGGCCACACCTACACATGTCAGTCACCTAGATATCACATCAAAGTTTCATTAGGACGTGTCAATCATCATCCTGGGGCTACATCCGCAGGCTACAGCCATTCCCTGAGGTCACACCTGCACGCGCCAGTCACGTTCGTGTTGATCGACGAGCCTCGCGTGAGCTGACTCCTCCTAGTGTGTGATCCGGAGTTAATGACATAATCTGGTATTAAGAAGCTTTAAGTTGGTGTTTAAAGAACGGTGAATTTTTTTTTTAGAAACCGGGATTATAACGTTAAGTCACTCTGAGGGGCCTCTCTCTCTCTCTCTCTCTCTCTCTCTCTCTCTCTCTCTCTCTCTCTCAGTCTCTTGACATTTGATTTGAACTAATTAAACCTAACCTAACCTAACAAGTGAAAATGGGTCAGATAGGCCTGATGGCTCATTATAAGAAAAACAAAATACCTTTACCTTAAATTCAATCTTGATTTTGATTTGAATTCGGAAAATTAAATCATTGCAAATAGATTTAAAGCTAAAAAAAAAAAAAAATACTTCTCGTTCGTAAATTTCTTATCACAGGTGGATATATATTTACTGTATCTTTTAATAGAAACAAGACTAGAGCCACTTCACTAGGCAGCCCGTGTCCAAAATAACGATTTCGACGTAATGGATCACCTGAAGATTAGCCCCCCAGCTTATTTTCACCATACGATCAACTAACCTAACGCTTACCTATTCAAATCTAATTTAATTTAACCTAACCCCCCAAAACAGCGTCATGGAAGTACAGCACAGGTCATGGAGGTACAGCACAGGTCATGGAGGTACAGCACAGGTCATGGAGGTACAGCACAGGTCATGGAGGTACAGCACAGGTCATGGAGGTACAGCACAGACCATGAAGGTACAGCACGGATCATGAAGGTACAGCACGGGTCATGGAGGTACAGCACGGGTCATGGAGGTACGGCACAGGTCATGGAGGTACAGCACAGGTCATGGAGGTACAGCACGGATCATGGAGGTACAGCACAGGTCATGGAGGTACAGCACAGGTCATGAAGGTACAGCACGGGTCATGAAGGTACAGCACGGATCATGGAGGTACCTTTTGAGGTCATGGAGAATTACCTTTGGGTCATGGAGGTACAGCACGGATCATGGAAGGTACAGCACAGGTCATGGAGGTACAGCACGGATCATGAAGGTACAACTGGATCATGGAGGTACAGCACGGATCATGAAGGTACAGCACGGATCATGGAGGTACAGCACAGGTCATGAAGGTACAGCACGGGTCATGGAGGGTACAGCACAGGTCATGGAGGAATTTACAGCACGGGTCATGGAGGTACAGCACGGATCATGGAGGGTACAGCACAGGTCATGGAGGTACAGCACAGGTCATGGAGGGTACAGCACGGATCATGGAGGTACAGCACAGGTCATGGAAGGTACAGCACAGGTCATGAAAGGTACAGCACAGGTCATGGAGGGTACAGCACAGGTCATGGAGGTACAGCACAGGTCATGGAGGTACCTTTGGGTCATGGAGGTACAGCACAGGTCATGGAGAGTGCAGCACAGGTCATGAAGGTACAGCACAGGTCATGGAGGGTACAGCACAGGTCATGGAGGTACAGCACAGGTCATGGAGGTACAGCACAGGTCATGGAGGGTACAGCACAGGTCATGGAGGTACAGCACAGGTCATGTGAAGGTACAGCACGGATCATGAAGAGTACAGCACGGGTCATGAAGGTACAGCACAGGTCATGGAGGTACAGCACGGAGTCATGGAGGGTGCAGCACGGGTCATGAAGGTACAGCACGGATCAGCAGAAGGTACAGCACAGGTCATGGAGGGTACGGCACAGATCATGGAGGTACAGCACAGGTGTGAAAGGTACAGCACAGTCATGGAGGTACAGCACAGGTCATGGAGGTACCAGCACAGGTCATGAAGGTACAGCACGGATCATGGAGGTACAGCACAGGTCATGGAGGTACAGCACGGGTCATGAAGGTGCAACTGGATCATGAAGGTACAGCACGGATCATGGAGGGTACAGCACAGGGTCATGAAGGTACAGCACAGGTCATGGAGGGGGTACAGCACAGGTCATGAAGGTACAGCACAGGTCATGGAGGTACAGCACAGGTCATGAAGGTACAGCACGGATCATGGAGGTACCTTTACGGGTCATGAAGGTACAGCACGGATCATGGAGGGTACTGGCGGGTCATGGAGGGTACAGCACCAGGTCATGGAGGGTACAGCACAGGTCATGAAGGTACAGCACGGATCATGGAGGTACAGCACAGGTGTGAAGAATTTACAGCACGGTCGGAGGGTACAGCACAGGTCATGGAGGTACAGCACAGGTCATGGAGGTACAGCACGGGTCATGAAGGTACAGCACACAGGTCATGGAGGTACAGCACGGTCATGAAGGTACAGCACGGATCCATGAAGGTACAGCACGGATCATGGAGGTGGCACAGATTCATGGAAGTACAGCACAGGTCATGGAGGTACAGCACAGGTCATGGAGGTACGGCGGCCATTTAGTCTATAGAAGGTGGTCAGGTCACGTCTTGTTGCACGCCCTCGTTTACGTGTTCACTGTAATGGCCGGATGGTTGTATTTTAAACTGTTTTTTTTTTTATATTTCTCGAGGCCTTTGCTACCAATCGACTGTGTGATGTGTGTGTGTGTGTGTCTGTCTGTGTGTCTGTGTGTGTGTGTGTGTGTGTGTGTGATGTGTGTGTGTGTGTGTCTGTCTGTGTGTCTGTGTGTGTGTGTGTGTGTGTGTGTGTTGTTTCGTGCGTGCCAGAGAACACACAAGGATAACAGAAAACAAAAATATAAACCCGGCATAATGGATAACTATCACCAACGTATATCAAATATCCCCATTAAAAAATATTTCCGGCTGTAATGTATCGTGAAAGGAACGAATGAATGAAACAAAAAGTAATTGAGATTTTTTTCCCAGACATAAAGCAAGAATTGTTGCCATTTGGTGGGAGTTTGTCATCAAATAGTTGTATTTTTCCGGTGAATTTTCGCTTTAAATCACAAGTAAATCTCGGGTGCGTGTTTTTATGTCATTAAACTTTGTGCAATGTTTTGATACGATGAGATAATAACTGAAGGGAAGGAAAATAGTAAGAGCTTGTAGACAGACACCTCCCAGCTAAAGTTAGATGCCAGTTTTCAATCGTATTTTTGTTTTTTACGTATTTATCATTTCATGTGTTTATAGACTCTGCAGATATATCATGTAACCTTCTTATCACCACTTGTTTCTATCGTCAGCGTGTGGTGGCTGTAGTTGCCTCACGTCCACTTGTGATATATTTCGGAGAACTCAGGGCTCACTTGCACACAATTGCACACGCACAGAGGCATTATAATCGGCAAAGGGCGCGACACCATGTTTCCTTGGGGTATGATGTACTGTATATACTTGATACACACACACACACAGAACATCAATAGGTACGCCTTGGTAGATGTTAAGGCGATGATGTTGTGTACTTAATGATGTTGCTTTTCTCAGGAGACTTTGTTGAAGACGTGTCATGTGTAGGCGTCAACAAGTGAGCACAGATCCATCTTTATTACCCAGTATGACTATTCTCACTACAGCTAAGAACGCTAGTATAAGCTTCCACAAATTATATATAGAGTTTACAAATAACAAAAACATATTGGTAAAATGATCAGATGAGACGCGTGAGGCAATAACATTCAACCACAGTCAAAGTCAAACAGGTGATTTTATGTTGCATGTGTAATAACCGGGATGATTAAAATATTACGAAAAGACAACCTTAACATCCCTTGAAAACTAACAACGGGGAATTCTACAAGATAAATAAATGAAATGATACACCACAATGTTCCTGCAGCTACAAGTAACAGCGCCATCATACCCACCAGTGGTCCCCGGAGCTCCCCCTGAGGCACCCATCTCCTAAACATTATCTATTCCTAGGATGAAGACATAATCTCTATCTCATAGAACTATAATACGTAAAACAATCAACACGGCTACATATAGTGGATTAGGATAATTTGAGATGTAATTGAGTTGGTTATTGAAGAATATTCGACTCGGTGCTCTCTGAAAATCGCTGATCATACTTGAAAAAAAAATAGGAAGAGTGAGGCAGGTCATCTTGCAGCCCTTGCAGATAATTGTTACTAACCGTTAGGTGAAGAAGGACGAGTTACCACCTTCTGTTACTCCTTCTGCTGTGTACGTAGAGGGTGACACACCTCCCACTGACCCCACATTACTACTTCTGGTGTGTGTGTTGTTCCAGGAAGCTCACTGGCTGCTGCCTTGGGATTTATCTTCACTTATGTCTTCTGATTGAGAAATAAACTCTATACTGTACTCTACTGGCTCAGAGTATACGCAATGGCGTTCACTTAATAATAGATATACAAGTTTATCTCAGTCAAGTTAGCTATTTCTTATAGATATGTCAAGAATTCGTCATCATCTTTCATGTCTTGTTTGTAAGTTGGGTTAAAACAGTGAGGTAAACATCAGTGTGTCACCGAGCAGTAATCTCTCTCAGTCAGCAGGCGGCGGCGGTGAGGGGGACGTGTAATCTATGTTAATATTTGGACTGTGATACAACTGATGCAGTCATGGAATATATAATTGTCTTTATTTTTCTTGAAATTATGTAATTAATGTCCTACAGACGTACGAACTGGACTAACACAGTAGAAGTCTCTCCACAGCACTTAGATTGGGTGGGTGAAGTGATAGTTGACGGTTGTTGTGTTGTTATCGTTTGGAAGTGTTTGTCAGAGCTGTGTTACCAGACCTTCATAATGCAAACAGTTTTAGTTTTAAAGTTACATCTTAAACAGCTTTCACAGTAAACACACACATAGTTCAAGTTACCAGTTCATAGAACCATAGTAAAAAAAGACTATGTAGCAATTATTTAATATATAAACGATGTTACGTTGTCGAGACTTCGGGCGCTCTTGATATAAACAAAGAAGCGCGACAAACTTCACGGGAGAAAAATTGACAATAAGAGAGTTGTGAAATTATGAGGTTAATCTATTCTAAGCCTACACCAACAAATTCGGAGCAGCAGAATTTGACCACAGAGGTGTGGATGTGATAACAGCTGCAGTACCATCCCCGGATTTGTGTGGGGGGGAGGAGCCGGAGGCAGTAGCAATACCCCTTGGCCAGTGTGTCAGGAGGGGCGGAGACAGAAGCATCACTCCAGCATTCGTGTGTGGGAAGGGCGGGAAGTGCAGCACCACCTCTGCACATGTGTGTGAGGAGAGGCTGGAGGCAGTAGCAGCACCCTTGCATCTGTGTGTGGGAGGGCCAAGAGACAGCAGCACCACCCCCGCATTTGTGTGTGTGACAAGGGTGGGAGGTGCAGCACCACCTCTGCTGCACCTGTGTGCGGGGAGGGTTGGGAGGTAGCAGCACCACCCCCGCACCTGTGTGTTAGGGCTCAGTGCTGCCTTGCCTCCCCACGCGCCAGGCTGCCTGCCTCCTGCTCCTACCCGCCCCACTCACTCACTCACCCCAACGCTCCGTGCTACGGGCCACGCTGAGCGGCTGTCATTCTGAGCTGCTGGCTGGCAGTCTCACT
The DNA here is from genome assembly GCF_018991925.1 of Homarus americanus. Classification (NCBI taxonomy): domain Eukaryota; kingdom Metazoa; phylum Arthropoda; class Malacostraca; order Decapoda; family Nephropidae; genus Homarus; species Homarus americanus. The sequence goes on from NW_024715291.1 coordinate 90,210, forward strand.
CCATGTTGTTTGTGCTCGTGTGAGTTTTTTCACGGTGTATGTGTGTCCTGAGGTAATGCGACAACTAATACTTTGTGTTTTTGAAGAAAATATTTCATGATTGTTTCGAAAAGAATAATATTTGAAAGTTATACATTGCATGAGATTTGTGTACTGTACTTAATATTACATTACAAAATAATAGTGAAGCATAAGTTCAAAATACAAGTTAGAAAAATACTTCCTGGAAGGAAATTTGTGAATAAACAGAGCAATATGAGAAGTAACTCGTTAACATAATAGACGGGAGGTCAACACCTAAGCAGGTCACGTGATGCTTTCATTGGGTGACTAATGATATGTCTGGTCACCAGCGTAAAACACAAGTAAAGCCTGTAAGTGTTTTATGTCGTAAATAGAAAAGTGGCTGACTAAACTACACAGGTAAAATCAAAACCTACATATGTGTTAGTGCTACATAACGTGTGGATGCGCTCAAGCAGTGTGGATACTTCACTACACATGGATACAACAGTCACCTTGTGGCGGACTCTTGGGAAAAACGTAAGTATGGGTGAAGTGTGTTGTGTTAACTCGTGTTACCTGGACTGAATAAGTGCAAGGCTTCCGTCAGAGAACTGTCGCCAACAGCTGGTAGTTAACATAGCTGCGATTGCAGTAAACGACCGAGTTAGTTCTTGATGAAAACTACACCGTACCAATATCATATAGATGTTCCAACAGTAGAATATAGCGGAAATTTGTCCTATAAAATGTTGTAGTGACGGTTTGGTTCTTCACTAGTGTGAAATAAAAATCACTTTCCAATGCATCTGCAGCTGGTGAGGGGAGCAAAGAACAGTCGTTGAGCTGTTTGACAATGGGCACATAAACAACTGCAGTTTAGTGGTGGGAGGGCAGACAGGTGTGTTGCTTTACCTGTGTGAGGGAGGGGACACTCACACCTCTACTAGAACGGACCGAGGATGAGATAATAGTGTATAATATGAAGAATTATGAGAGATACAATGTGATGAATAGTGAGGGATAAAATATTAGGAATATTCAGTGGAAGAAAAAATGCACAAGATCTGTGAATGTTAAGGAATTGATTTAAAAATATAAAAATAAAACAATAAACCAAGGACAAGAGACATGGTGGGCCAGCAAGTCTTTGTTGTCAAGACGAACACAATACACCATGTGTCAAATTATTATCGCTGAACGAGAGACTCATATCGAGAACAGGACAAAGCACATCCAGTGGGCTTACGTGTGCACCACTGGAATGCGAGCGGTGAGAGTGTGCGTTGGGTGGGAGTGTGGTGAGTGTGTTGCGTGTGGTGAGGGCGGGGGTGAGGGGGCGGGGTCGTGCAGGTCACCCCACAAGGCCCACATCGTCCACTGTGTCTGCTACCTTCTTGGCTTGCCACCACCTCTCTGGCTTATTAGAACCCCGCTAGCTTCTCGCTGGGCTGACGACCTTCCCATTGGCTTTACGACCTCGCCGCTGGGTTTATGACCTCACTGATGGGTTAAAACCACCCCTCTCCCTCCCACCCCAACCTTCGCTGGTGTATGATCCCCTCTCACCCTGACTTATTTACACGAATCCTCCCCTGACTACTTGCTCACACTGGGGTTTCTAACGTCAGATCATCAGACATTACTTGTTAGATCGCCAGAAGGACAAGGCTAGGTTAGATTAGGTTAGATTGAGATCAGGTTAGGTTAAGTTAGGTTGGGTTGGGTTAGGTTAAGTTAGGTTGGGTTAGGTTAGATCTTAAGGAATACTGTTTCTTCACTCAAGGACTGGGGTTTTTGTGCGTGTTCGTACGATTATAATGAGATATTCCACAACTTGTCCTGCCTTCTCTAGTCATCTGACGCTCCAAGGTGTTGTGACATGTTCTAGGGTTTTTTCTCACCGAGGGTCTGTGGCTGTGACGGAGCCAGTGAGTATTACCTGATATACCTGTGAGGTCTTATTATCTCCGGCTCGAGGTGGTTTCCCCTGGCTTACCAACCTTCCCCTGCTGGCTTACCAACCTTCCCCTGCTGGCTTACCAACCTTCCCCTGCTGGCTTACCAACCTTCCCCTGCTGGCTTACCAACCTTCTCTGCTGGCTTCACGACCTTTACCCTAGCTTCACGACCTCTCCCCAGGCTTTACGACCTTTACCCTTGCTTCACGACCTTTTCCCTAGCTTCACGACCTTTTCCCTAGCTTCACGACCTCTCCCCAGCACATCCACTAACGTCTCAGTCCTTGCCTCTCCCCCCGACCCCAGTCCCATAACACAAACAGCAGCGGCTTCCTTTTCACTCAGCTGCTTCCCTTTTAACAACCTTTATTTCCGGTATAATTCCTGACAGGTCTGGACGCGCAATCAAGTGTTTCCAGCTATAGTCTTAGAAATATTCTCTCAACAACCATGACATTCCCCAAATAGCTCATATTTCCTATTTTTTAGCGATTTTTTCCATTGGTTTACGATTTTGCTGGTAGTTATTTTTTTGCGATTTTTCTGGTGATTGGTGCGTTTCTAACTAGCTTATTTTTTCTATTTTTTTAACGAATTTTTTCATTGGCTTAAGATTTTGCTGGCGATTGGTAAGGTTAGCTTAAGTTAGTTTAGGTTAGTGTATCCTCGGCCATATTAAATAATTAACATCGATATACTCTTAACAAGGTGATAAGGTTGAAACACCAATACCCAACCAAGGAAATTTTACCCCTTAACTCACAGTCGTTTATGTCCCGGTAGTTATTCTCTGTGTCTCTACAGGTTGACATTGAGAAATGTCAAAGACTATTTATGCCCTGGGAAAGATATGAGACAGGATAACTTAAGTGTTCTCAAAGGGCAAGAGGTCACACCAGTGGGCAATAAGCGCCCCACCACCTTTGTCTCAAACCTTCGCCCGTAAAATATTTCCCTCACATGCGCATAGACACATTGCTCATCTTTCCTATACACACAGACTCATTATACCGTCCATTGAGCATATATAGAACCATTATACCGTCCATTGAACATATATAGAGCCATTATATCGTCCATTGAACATATATAGAGCCATTATACCGTCCATTGAGCATATATAGAGCCATTATACCGTCCGTTGAGCATATTTAGAGCCATTATACCGTCCGTTGAGCATATATAGAGTCATTATACCGTCCGTTGAGCATATATAGAGACATTATACCGTCCATTGAGCATATATAGAGCCATTATACCGTCTTTGAGCATATATAAACACACTATCAACTTCTCCTTTTCATCCTCCGTAGGGACAACAGCTACCCCCTACTGTAGTTATGGTGGATATCCTAGTGTAATTTTGACTCTATTTTGACAGCCATGTTTGTTAGGGTAAGTGAGGCAGTAAGATGCGTGTTCGTGTCTTTAGTTAAGAGGAGAAATATTATTGTGTGAACTTTAAATCCGGTTCATGTTTGCTCTGGTCTAATGTGTAGTTGTTGTTGCCAGGTCACTCGTGATAACTAGTGGGAAGAGGTAAGGTGTGTGTGTGTGGTAACGATATGTGACGATGGTACGTGGTAGTGGTGACGGGAGATAGTGGGATGTGGCGGAGGTTGGTTATGAGTGACGATGGTGGTGAGTGACAGTAGTAATATATTCAATCATTGATGAGTGACCGTGGTAATATTTACTAGAGGTGTTGGGTGACAGTGGCAACATGTACTAGATGAGTGACATTGGTAACATGTACTTGTGTTGATGAATGACAGCTGGTATCTATAGCAACATTTTGACAGTGTTTACAAAAATTCAAGTAAAAATTGTTTGTTTTTATCGCAGCGTGTCAATGGGATATCGATGGAGTGTTGACTTTATGCAAAATAGATAGTGAGTCAGTGATGCAGTGATGGTTCGAGGAATAGCAGTGACTTGTTCTTGGCTTGACAATACCAATAGCAGTGACTTGTTCTTGGCTTGACAATACCAATAGCAGTGACTTGTTCGTAGCTTGACAATAGCAGTGACTTGTTCGTAGCTTGACAATAGCAGTGATTTTTTCTGGTTTAGCAATGACAGTGGTTGGTTCCTGGCTTGATAAAACAATACAAAATACTTAACTGGTTCTGGCATAACAACAGCAGTATATCCTTTCCTGTCTGATCATTGAGTGGTGAGTTATGTCTGAACACAGTAAGAATGTACAACCCTCCACGGAGACCCACCATGGTCACACTGGAGGCCCCACCTTCGTCCTGTACCGCCCTTGAACACCACCAGCGTGTCTGCCCCCCAGCGAGTCTCTACTTGGGGCGGTGCGCTTATAACAATGTTTAATGCAGTCCCCCATCCACCGAGATCCACCTTGATGCCTTATTCTTACAGCATATACACACAGCAGCCAACACCTATAATGAAGCCGAATTCGATATTTATGAATCATTAATTGGTTTTCTTCGATAAATTTTCATTATTTTTCTATTATCTGTGGACACTTTTTTTCTTCGTTTGGCTGGGATATTTTTTTCCCCTAAGCATCTGGTGATAAGTTGGGGTTGTAAGGGAGATCAGAATTCAACAAAAGTTTACGAATTCCTGGAATTATCCTCAACTCTCTGTTACATCTGGGTTTTTTCCACTCGACTCCCTGAAATGCAATGGTAGTGGGCAGATCGCGTGTGTTTGCCTCCGTGCTTGCCTCCAGTCAGGTGTGGGGTATATGTGTGTGTGTGCACGCTGGTATGTCTGTATCTCTGAACAACGTATTCATTCATTTTCTAAGTTATTTAAGTATGAATAGAATCTTAATGACATAAAAATATCAAAATGTACTATTGTAAAAAAAAGGGGGTTTAAAATTAATATATGTACTAATTAACCCCTGATTGTTGACGCTTTAGAAATATGAAACTAATGTATTATTGTTGATCCCATAAACTTGGAATTCAAAACCATTTACTGATATATTTTGTCGTTTATGATTCTTGTCTATTCATAATTATACAGGAATTTAAGGACAGGAAGATAAAACAAGTGAAAAATCGTCAAGTTTGGTGATTTCCAGATTTAAGTTATCAGTTTAGTCTTATTCTTTGTTTAATTACGCATTTACTTATTCATTTATTATCTTGTATGGTTTAGTAGCTGTTGTGTAAATCTAAGTAATATAAATTTATACGTGTGTGACAGACAGACAGCAAAGATATCAGTATTTGGGAGGCGAGTGTTGAGTACTGGTAGAGAGAGACGGTAATGTAGGTTCGATCTTAATTATGTAGGCGATGACAGGTGACACACGCTAACACACTGTACCTGTGGTTGACCCTGGGAAACCCAGAGGTCAGAGGTGGCGGTCGTCACTGGTGTCAGATAAAGCCACATACAGTAAGAATACAGTAGAGATTTTATTTTAATTTTAATTTTTATTAAGTTAGAATGAATACAAGAGATCGTATGAATACTCTCAGGGATACGTTTCTGTGTTGACGGAATTTAGTGAAACAATCGACTACAAAATATTATCTAGTGTAAAGAACTGAAGATAAAACCAAGATTTAAGTATATCTATATTTCTTTATTTTTTTCATCAGTTAGTTATAAAGAAAAATATTAAAGGTTTATTATTCAGAGACACCTAGTTAGATCGACCTCATTCCAGCGAGGTGTTTGAAACTCTCCTTTTTCAGGATCAATAAAAAAAACTCCACCCAGCCAAACGCACCATAATCTATGTTATCATCACGACTCACGACAATCATTACACAGCTCAACACCGGCAGAGGAGTCCCGTTCACAGGACACAATCGTAGCTGTACAAGGGTGGGGTGTGACAGGTGCGTATCATCCAGGAGCAGCCAGCATCACCCGAGCATTTCCGAGGTGTGTTGTGCGTCTTTGGGTCATGACCTGCTCTATAGCTCATCTCCTGTGGTGGCGGTATTGGGGCGGCGTTAGAAGCATCCCGTCGTTGTGATGCCCGAACGTGGTGGTGACCTGCTTGAGGGGAGGTGTTGTGTGTGTGTGTGTGTGTAGAAGGGGGAGAGGGAGGGATGTGACGCGCAGCTCTTTCCCGTCTTCTCCGTTTCCTTTTACTGTTTCCTCTTTCTCTCTTGTTTCACTTATTTTTGTTAACCTATCTTCGTTTCCTTTTCTGTAGCAGTTTTCGTTTCCTTCCCCCTCTTCATCTCTTTCATTCTCTATGTCGTTATTATTTGTCGGTCTTTTTGTTTTTTCTCTTCGTTATGGGTACTGTTATTCATAAGTTACCGAAAGATGGGAAATCAGAGAGTAAAATGGAAGATACACACAGTCGTCAAAATATGAACAAAAGAGCATCAGATAAGATAAACAGAGAGCGGGAGGGAGCAATTACTAACTTAACCGCTATTATTGTTGTTTCCAGCCGTGTGCTCTCGCTTTTCCTAAGTTAACGTACAATTACCCCAATTATATCAATTTGGCTTTATCTAGTAATGATTCATTTTCTCCTTAAGTGGTTCCTGTAATTTGTTGCCAAAATAAGGTTAAATGCGTTTCCATTCTGCTTATTTCAAGGTTATTTAGAATTTTACGCGTGTTTGTTTTCTCTCAATATATATCTATCTGTTTGTCTATCCCTTTTTCTCTCGACCTTTCTTTATTCGACTCTCAAAATAGGAAATAGAACATCATATGTAAAAATCAGTCATCCAAAAATTTTACTTGGGCAACTCATTTGACTAATGTGTGTGGGAGACTAAGCGCCCGGCCACCACCAACCTGCAGTGTCCTCTCGAACCATTGTAATTTTCACCTCCTTTCACTTAAGTCTTTCGGGGATCAGAAGATACTTTTTTTTTTAAATATCTGTGCATGTGTATGTAAATGCTTGGGTTTTTGGGATAGTGTGTGTGTTTTGGAGTTTGAATGAGATGAGCAGAGTGAAGCCAGTGGTAATCCTACAAAGCTCAGTTGTGACACAGTTGGTATACTCTTCAGCAGCAGGAACGTGTACCACCACCTCCCCATTGATTGATAACGTATGGTGTAACAATAGCCTTGTAACATCCAGCACTTACCATCACCCATATATAACAAAAGTTGACCTACGTATTGTTGTTACGAGTACCACTAATGGTTCATGCATTGTTGTCAAGAGTCATTGTCTGTCGTTGCGTCTTCACTTGTAAACATTTTGTAACATGGGCACGCTATGTAATACTAATGTAACTGTAGTGTTTAGTGGTCAAGGGGAGTATTGTTTTTCGTATTGTAATGATTGTACTGTGAATCCTACAGTAGCTCTCCGTTTACAAGTGGGTAGGGAGTTTAGACAATATTTAGTGATTGGTTTGTCTGTTCACACATTAGCGTCTACAGTTTTCATCCGATCTTATCAGAATTGTAAAGCCGGTCGACCTTGGCCTAGAAAAGACGCTGTGTGTTTTTTTTTAGTCAGTATCGGACATAATCAAGGTCAGAGGTCTTTGATGAAGGTCGCCCCTCTCTGCTAAAGCATACCTACAAGGTCAAAGTCACCAGAAGTTACCACACTATCATCAACAATTACGACCCAATCTTGACCAAATATTTACAGTTGGTCGACCTGAATATTTTGCACTATCTTAGAATGCTGACTGAATGTAAAATTGTCACACCTCCAAAATCCCTGTGAGAATTTGTGATCTTGAACTTTTTTTTTTACTTTAGATCTTAAACTCTTGAGACTGGGTTACAGTGGAGGCTTATAGAAGATTGCGTCAGCTGTACCATCCACTTGAGGCTACACTGTAACACATCCCATATACTGTACCGGATGTATAATGTACTGTACCCAAAGAACGAGATAAGCGGTTCTGTAGCTGTTGTGACCTAGGGGAAGGGCGGTGGGTAAATCTTGCGTGAAATATGACATTCATATCTCTCTCTCTCTCTCTCTCTCTCTCTCTCTCTCTCTCTCTCTCTCTCTCTCAATGGAGCATTATTCTCACACTAATTTCGTATCGTCACACAGAATCACACATAGCATTTAAATAACCTTTCACGTGAATAAGCATAACTAAACAAACATAGAGAGAGAGAGAGAGATAACACGTTGCCACTTCGTTCGTTCCCAGACCCAGTGTGTGTGTGTGTGTTTGTGTGTGTGTGCTCCGGGGGTCGACTCTCGTAAGGTTCAGGTACAATTAAAACCCAGCGTGAAGGTAAATGATGATAGTGCTACCTGTTGATGTTAACGGTAATGAGGTCGTTGTTAGTGTGAGTACTGAAGACGCCCCTGTTGTGGTGGTGTTGTGGTACTGCTGTTATTGTTGTTGTTGTATTACTGGTGTTGTTATGGTACTGTTGTTGTTGTTGTATTATTGGTGGTGTTATGGTACTGCTGCTGTTGTTTTTGTTGTGATAATGATGGATATGATGACAGGTTGTAAATAATGAAGGAGATAATGTTAGTTCTAATGATAATACGTATGATGATGATTTTGTTGATTATGACGAGTGTGATGATGCGTATTATGACGTCGTTGGTGATTATGATGAACGTGATGATGCAAATGGTGATGCGTAAGATAATGACTGTTGATGATTATGATAAATATGATGATGCGTATGATGATGACGTCGTTGATGATTATGATGAGTATGATGATGCGTATAATGATGGTATCGTTGATGATTAAATGCATAAGAATAAGATCATGAGAATACGTATTGATGATTAAACTGATGATAATTATTACAAGTATAATTATGATGATTATAATGAAGATAATAATGCTCATATGATAACGTTTGTGTAGACGTTGTTGATGAGTATGATGATAGTGTTGAGAGAGGAATGAAAGTTGATGATAATGAGGGTGATGTTTTGGGGGTGAGGGCCGCCACGACCCCATCTAGCGGACATGAGCGCCCCTGGAGGAAGAGGGGGAAGAGTAGGAGGAGGAGGAGGAGGAAGAGGAAGACTCAGGTGGTTTATAATTTGTGGCGTTGGCGTGGGAACCTCCTGCCTGGGGGTGTCGGGGTCACGATACCTGGAATTAGGAGGGGGAAGAGGGGGAGAAGGGGGAGGGAAGGGGTTGGGTAGATTTAAAGAGAGGGTGAGAGAGAAGGAGGAATAGAAAGGGAAAGAGGGAGGGACGATCTAGAGAAGGAGAGAGTGAAGAAAAAGGAGGAGAAGGAGGGGAAAGAGAAGAGCAGGAAGATGGGGAGAAAAAAAAGGAAGACTTCGAGGGGAGAGAGTGAAGGAGTAGGAAAAGAGGAAGTGATGATAAAAGGGGGAGGAGGAGGAGGAGGGATTTTTTGAGAGGGTAGATGAGAGGAGGAGGAGGGATTTTTTGAGAGGGTAGATGAGAGGAGAAGAAGAAGACTAAGGAAGAGGAGGAGATAATATATATAAACCAGTAGGACCCCACACTTGAAGGATAAGGCTGACATGACAGGATGGATACACACTGGATTGGATGTTTAGGATCAGAAGCAGGAGAGGAAGGATAATGTGGATGACAGACAGGTGAGATTTAGAGAGTCAGGTGATATGGCAGTGTTTAGTTCAGTCAGTTGTAACAGTGGGAGGGAGGGAGGAGATTAACACGGGCCTGTAGACCTTCGTGAAGAGGGAGGTGGAAGAGAGGGGGAGGTTGATTGAGGAGAGAAAGGGAAAGGAGAGGAGGAAAGAGGAAAGGTTAGGAAGAGCTAGGAGAGGAAAAAAGAGGAAAAGGGGAGAGGAAGTGAAACGAGGAGTCTGGAAGGGAGATAAGGGGGGCGGTCTGCACCATGAGTGTGGCAGATGACTCGTGTGGGCGGTGAGGAGCCCAAAACTCAAGGGTGAAAAATTATTGTTATCCAACTGTACGTATTCCAAGTAAAAGTTGCTATAAATTCTATTGTTTTCAAAATCTATATAGATATAAGGATCATAGAATTAATGTATTGTTTTCACTAGATATAAACAACAAATAGGAAATTATATTGTACATGAAATTGCTAGTTGGTACTTTTAGAACTGTAGGCTAAGTGTCCCACTAGATGAGGTAACTTACCATCACGTTATCTGACCTCGATCTCGGGGGGCGCGACCTGGATGTTGATCCTCGTCGTCGTCGGGAAGGAGGCCAGGTGGGCGCTGAAGACATATCCATGAATAAACATACACCTGTAGTCCTCCCGGTAGCTAGTGTGGCGGCAAGGCCAAGCGGGGGCGTTCAAGCGGTGGTGTGGCCATCTACAGAGGTGGTGAGAACCTTGCCCCGAGCACTACTGAGGGGCGGGGCTACTCTTAGTGATTAATGATTATACTCTACACCACAAGTTCTTTTGAATGAATTACTATGAATGAATTGACTTTATTGATGATTTTCCTATACGTATAAAATATGAAAGAGTGAAAGGAAAAGAACAATTACTCCATCAACGAAAGCCAACATAAAACATTAAGGACCTGGAGGGGGGCGACTTGACTTATTAGAAATCTTGTGATTGGTTTACCGAGGACAAAACAAAACACTAAACTAATTATTCACAATTGGAGGAGATGTATTGTCCCGGGGGGCGAGGGAGGGGAGGGGTGTGTAAGGTCCTAAAGTCATTCTGTAGGGGAGAGATGGTATTGTCCAGGTGACCCAGAATGACCCAGGTTTCTCCACCCCCAGGGAGAAAGGTCTGACTGGGACACAACTACTCCTCTTGTCTTCAGCTGATCACCATTTTGTAGTGTTGACAAGTTGGACGTCATCTATTATCTTCCTTTCTATTGATCTATTTACGCTATTTCTTTGTATTTTGGTTTTATGTAATCATGAACTACAACGGGCATAATCTTTCCTACCTCGGGGCCTCTTCACTCAACAACAGCTTTTAAAACTCATATGAAATGTCATCCTGTTGAAATATTTGCTCCTATACCTTCTAGCGTGTCATACATCTCTTGTGTTTAACCCACGTTCACAGGTTTACTGAATGTAAACAAAACATCCCAACAACAATGAAGAAACCGCAATAAATCAGGGAGAATAACAACCAGGTGTACTCTCCCTCTCTACGCCTTAGGGAGGATCGCTTGCCCCTTCCCCCTTCTCTCTCTCTCCCTCTTTCTTCACCCTGGGGAGGACTCTTTGCCCTCTCTCCCTCCACTATTTATTACCAATGGCACAATACAAATTTCACTCCGTAAACAATGGATCCTGATACGTGGTTTGTCTCTCATAAGGTGGTGGCTGTTGTAGAGTCTTATCAAGGGATTCAGATTCTATGTTATTTTGGTTCTTATACAGGAAACCGCCCATAAGCACCAAGGTGATATTTTACTAACTAAATAACCGGTTTGGGAGGATTTGTTGCATATATATTTTTGGGTAAGGTGTTGTAATACGTGTATGTCTTCTACCTTATGGTCCATTGTTGATGCCATGCACTGTGAAGTCTTAGTAGTTTATTGTGATGTTGGAAATTGTGAGACGTTCAAGAGATACCGAGTGCGTGCTTGAGTTAGTGTGCACGTGTAAAGTCCTGCATACATAGTGGAGGTATAAAAAGTATTTGAGTTTATGGTGAGTGGTAGAAAAATGAAAGGAAGGAAGGAGGGAAGGAAAATTATTATGTCGTGATACGTTATACGTTTTAAGATTTCCTCCTTTCTCTTTCTCACTCCTTTTCTCTTTCTCTCAGTCTCTCTTATCTCTCTCTTTTCTGAAAGCGTCTGAAAAATATCCAGGCACTGTAATATTTTAAAAAAGGAACCAAAAGCATAAAAAAAAACACTCTTAAATTACCTCATGACCTCACAACCTCTAGGCCCTCTGCGTCCCCATTCACACGCGCGCTGAGGAAGACGAATGAGTGAGTGGTGAGGGACATTAGTACATGTGTCGTAACTCTCTGTTGACCGTCGTGGTGGTGTTGGCGTACGGTATGGGGGAAGTCTTTCGAGATTCTGATCGCGGCTGGGGATTATGTCTAGCTTCTCAAGGGTAAACAGCTCTTGTGTTTTATGTAAATTTTTCTTATCTTCAATTATTATTTTGTTTTAACCCCTTGAATACGTTGACTTAAACTCCTTTAGTGGTGGAATTTGATTTTGTATTCGAGGGAAAATATCAAAAGATTAAGACATCGTACTCAAAGGATTAAGTTATTGTACAGTGGGTTAAGTTATCGTACTGAAGGGGCTTAAGATATCACAGTCTATGGGGGTAATCACACTTTGGGACGGTATTACTCTCAAGGGATTAAGAAGATCTTTCTTAATTCGTAAATTCATTATACACGAGGGGTCGATACCGTTTGGGAATATCTTCAAGAGTTTGACCGCGGACTCGGGCGTGATGGAATGACTGTTGAAGGCTCGGTAAGGCTCGGTAAGGCTTGGCACTTGGAGGAACTATCAACTATTCTGTAAAATGAATATACTCCGTCCAATGTTATGTTCCCAGGTTTTAAATCCCACTTGTTATAATGACTACCTGCCGTGAAGCCTTACAAACATCTATGAATATTTTCTACAAATATTATGGAACTTATTTCATAACTTTGTCCCTTCAGAGTCATTGAATACCCCAGTTTGTTGTTCCTTCGTTATATGACTAGGTTCTTGTCGCTAAGATCATCACGTGTGTAAAGTGACCGTAGTGATGTGGTAATGCAGATTCTATTAGCGCTGACATAACGTTCGTGTTGTGACTCTTGTGATACTGGTTAGGTTCTTACACATTCATTATACCATTAACATGCCTCTTTCACCTTCACTCCTTCCTAATATATATGTAGATAAACACTACACTATGCACACACACACACACACACACACACACTCCCCATGTAAACACTAGGAAGAGACCAAAGGGGGGGGGGGACCGTGGTGTGATCCCTGTCTAGAGAGGCTTAGAGACAGGACTAGACTCGGCCCCCTCCATGTTTTGAAGGAGACTGAAGAATTACTGTGAGTTTAAAGGCCTTTATAACCTTCGAATGTCTGTGTATTGTTGTGGTGATACTGAGTTGTGTCTTAACGTTGTCTTCACGCGGGAGTCATGAAGTAGGACGGGAAGGAACGGTTTTATTCACTGTCTCTTCATTCCGTTTGCGAACTGAAGAAAAATAATGCATAGATTATCAATGTATTGAGAGGAATTCACATATGAGTAGAAAAAAAAAGTATGTGGGTCTTCAGAAACGACACGAAAAATAGGTGAGGGAGTACCTAGGGAGTGTTGTGAGGTGAGAACAAGACAAAGATCAGAGTGATGGGATAGCAGACGACAGACAAGGACCCACTACCCACCCCCTATACCCAATCATTATCTGCCATCAATACTCCTACCCTTCTCCACGCTATGGTACCTCACTCACGTTTAGTGCCTCTTCCCCAACCAAGATCTTCCCCGACCAAGATCTTCCCCGACCATGCTCTTCCCGACCGTGATCTTCCCCGACCAAGATCTTCCCCGACCAAGATCTTCCCCGACTAAGATCTTCCCCGACTATGATCTTCCTCTTTTTTACGATAAGGTATGTCTAGTAACTTCTGAGGTGTGCCAAATATAGATGTTCTTTTGTATACGGCTAGCGACTCTTGTCACATCTGTACAATTTGTACGTAATTTTGGCCATTATTCTCCTAAGGGCACGCTAGAGGGTGAGTTGGCCGCCTCCTTGACTACACAACACTGGTCACCCTCGGAAATGTATTTCTTATTTCATGTAGACTTCATTGGCCACGTCGTAGGCCCTTCGTGTAGGATTGGATGTATATGGTTATTGAATCCACATATCCGGGATAATGACGATAGTTTCATCATTAAACGGACATAGAGGAGTTGTTGAGGGAGGCGGAGGAGGAAGAGCAGCCGCCAGGTGTACATGACCTGATGCAACCTCAGTACTGTATGACGCAGAAGACATGGCCTCGATACCTAGTGACGGGAGAAGGCAGCCACAACACGTGTGACGCAATAAACACAAGTACAACATCGTCCGACGGGGATAAACACGTGTACAATACCGTGTTAACGCATATCACAGTCTCACATATTCAACAAAACAAAACTAAACTGGCTCATTGTACCCTGTAGCTTGGAGCAACCGCTCATGGGACTTACCTGCGAGTGACCTCATATATACGTGGGTAATGGTGGTGTTGGTCTAGCTCCCCAGGTGATGAGTGGCGCCTCTGGCCTAACATACTGAGCCGCCTCCACACCCCGGGCCCAGTCGTGCATCTCTCCAGTATAAATTGGTAATGCTTTCTCTCTTATTTACTTCCTGTACTTACGGGACGTCTCAGGAAGGATTTATTACCTCATTACCCAGAATCTACCCCAAGCTAGGAGGCACAGGACGGTGTGGGCCAGACTCCAGATAAGGCTCAGTGGAGTTTCTTTAGTTTCTCTTCGTGTCTGCCTCTCTATTTTCTTTTCTCTTCATTGATTTCACAGTCACTTACTCGCGGCGTGAATAATCCCCAATATTTTTATACGTGAGAATGTTTTGTTTAGCTCCAGTGCATTTTTCCGTGAGATCGTGTGATAAATGACCAATACAGTGGACACCTTTTATGGTATGGGATCGGATCCAAACTACTCGTGCATTTGTTTTGATTCCTACCATTGATAGATGACTAAACGGGTACTGTCTTATACATCAGATAGTGTTAAGGTTATAGAAAAAAGTATTCTTGGAGTGTATATTAAACTAATGGGTATAGCTGTACCTATAACTACAAACGTGACAGAGAATTTATTTACATTGTCTCACTCTTGAAATGTTGTTGTGTTATAAGTACCATCTCTCTCGGAATCTCCTCCATCTTCTGGTGGATGTGAAGGAACGAGGGGTATCTTAAATCACCTTAGCTCAGTGTAAAGGATAGGAACATTTAAAGCAATATAAATGGTCTTTGTTACAATAGAAAACATGATTAAAAACGATGCGTAGTTGTGACTTTGTTATGATTTGTGATAAAGCAAACAGGAAAACGTGACTCAATAACACCCAGTTTACACACTACACGAGACGCCAATATCGAATCCATTATTGATATATTCCAACATAACGCATGTTGTCGATACTAAGATTATCTACATTAATTTATCAGTATCATTCTCGGTAGTTTTTTTTTATTTATGATATGTAGAGGTTGGTAAAGGTGGATTATGACCGGAGGAAGTTAAGATAAAAATTACATAGAAAAAACTGAAGGAAATAATAAGGCTGACATTACCCGGAGTTACCTGGTGTTAATTAATTCATTATGAGTGTGTCAACCTTCCCACCATCATCGGTAAAACACTGTATTGTATTCACTCCTATGGGTCGTACCTGTTACTTCATAAGGTGTGATTTTGTAGGGCAGATGAGGAGGTAGGTGAGGGAAATTGAGGAGGAGGTAGGTGAGGGCAGGTGAGGAGACAGGTGAGGGCAGGTGAGAGCAGGTAAGGGTCGCTCTGCTCGTGACTGCTTGTATCTCACCTTCTTTATGACCTGTTTATTAGTCAGTCACACCGTCATCAACCATCGAGGTCTGAGCTTTTTTCTTCCTATTATATTTTATTGTTCTTTTGTTAAATTGCTTTCTATGTTTTTTTTTTTAATATTATAGATTTATTTTAGAGACTACGACAAAATATCTCTTCCTGTCTTCCTCCTGAATTATCAAACTTAGTTCAAATCTGTCCACAAACTCTTTTATGACACCTTAGCCATTGTTGTGATCTTTGGATTCTAATTTCCCGCGGTTGTGGTTTTCCTGGAGACGAGTTATACGAGGCGCGAGGTGATGATGCTTCCTCACCTTCAGCGCCACCTCCTGGAGAGCACTGTACTATAAGACAAGGTTACAATGAAGATTTTTTCATGTAGTTTCAATTACTCGACGGTGATTTAATGACTGTTGGCTAAGATATATTCTCTGTTGTGTTATGTGAAGGTTATGTCGGCTGGTACGAATTGGTTGTCAGCGCTATACACTCGTGATCAGTCAGGGAGCTTTCAGGTTCGAGTGTGTGTATTGCCCTCCCAGCCAGTGATTGTGATTTTAGTATTTATCCTGAGTTATGATTGGCTGTGCTTATTTACTTCTGGTTTGTCTACGAGGAATCAATAGTAAATAGTCGTTATTTGTCTACGTAAAATACTCCCATCTTCTGTCATCACTACTTAAGTGTTACCTGATATATCTCATTCACTTTCGCCTTAAAACAAGATATGAAATATTCACTAATTTAACACAACTAACACAAATCTAACTAAAACAATAATTTGTCTATACATTTTTACTAAAGAAAGTTCAGAAATATATAGATACGGTTAATTTCTACAATATGAATTCGGTAATTAACAACTAACATTTTTTTTACTTCAGAAAAAATAACGTAGGTTACGTTAGGTAAGGTTTGGTTAGGTTAGGCAAGGTAAGGTAAGTAAAGGTTAGGTTAGGTTATATAGTGATCATGCAAGACGCCTCATTAATACTCATACGAGGGAGCAGTTGTTAGAGAGAAGAACACTTACCTTGATTACCGGTGTCAGAGATCAGAGGTGTAGGTGTGAGCATACACACTGAGGCACCACTGCACCTGTCTCTCACCTGTCTCAACTGTGGCCTAAAGGGATCATAAACCACTGCTTCGACTCCCTCAGGCACTGACCTCGTGAGGGGCTGCGACCCACTAGGTGAACTGCGTGGTGATGTAGTCCCGAGTCTTCCATAAGGACTTTTTGTCACTAGTACAGTAATATCAGCCTTCAGCAGGACTTGCTTTAGCCAGGATTAACACATTTATCATCCATTATTACTTACCTTCTTTATCAACTCTTTATTTACCTCATCTCCTCCTTTTCTTACATTCGCCTTCAGCTCTCTCTCTTTCTCTCTCTACTTTGTTTTCATCAAATAATCCACAAAAGGAAACGAAAACACAGAAAAAAAGACAACTACAATGTGCAGAGAATAACACACACACACACAGACACACACACACACACATGTATGCGTATGCCAATGAGTCGTTTTTTTACAAGTACGTCTTAGAAAGGTTACACGAACGGCTTTTGTAAGGTGGAGACGCAAATGAGAAGTTATACGCGGTTTTTTCCGGTACGCACAGACAGACGAACAGGCGTACAGAGGTCACAAGCGGTTATAATGTTTGTTTTCTTTTTCTCTCTCCTTCTCTTCCGCTCTCGTGATGATGTGTGGCGTGAAGACCTCTAAGACTTTTAATGGTTGGCAAGGTCAGGTTAGGATACGTTAGGTTAAGTTTGGTTTCCAGTGATCAGATGTGTCTTATTGTATAATCAAGCACAGACAATGATTAACCTAAGCTAACCTAACCTACTTAGTGGCGCAGTACACCAACAGCCAGTGACGAAAACAATCCATCCATTAACCAACAAAACGCCATCATGAACCATAGCACCTTAATGATGGACAACGAACACAACTAAAGTCTTATTAAATTGCACCACAAAAAAAAATAAAAATAACATTGAAATCAGGAATATCAATATATCAGATTTAGGGTCCAGTAGCGTGTATAACTAACAGCAGGCAGAAGAATGGTGCCGATAGTGGATCAGATTTAGGATCCAGTAGCGTATATAACTAGCAGGCAGAAGAATGGTGCCGATAGTGGATCAGATTTAGGATCCAGTAGCGTATATAACTAGCAGGCAGAAGAATGGTGCCGATAATGGGACCGTGGGTAATAATCATGGCAGTGAAGCGAACAATACAGAGAATTCTACCAATGATCAAGAGATGGTAGGTAATAATCCACAGAACGCAACCTGGTTATCATCCAAACGTAGCCTGCGATCAGCTAGAACGCACCGCCATTATTGATAGGTTACCATGGTGACGAGAATGCTGGTTACTCTTTTATTTTTCTTTGTTTACAAATGGAGATCGACCCACTGAAGCTGGATCTTATATGTTTTTATTATATATAGTTACACTATTTTTTGTCGACAATGAAAGGAGGAGATAGAAGATAAACCAAAAGGTCTCACCTAACTATTGAACACTGATACATTAAAACGTGATGCTAAATAAAAATAAGAATCGTTGTCTATTGTTACTAATACTATAGATGGCCCATTAATTCATTACAATTAACGTGTCATGACCACGTGATAATATGCTGAAGATAGTAAGCAATTAAGACACTCGAGAATTAGTTAAACCTAATTATAAAACTATCTCACGAAAAATGCTTTAAGGAAAAAAAAATGCTTCGCTGGCTGCAAGGTCATCACTGTAACAGATTGTGGATGGTGTTGTTATTCATTAAAGCTGTAAAAGTCTGGGTGGTTGATGCTTGTAAATAACAGAAACAGTATAATGATATTTACTCCTTGTTGCTGCTAGGAAGAAAGATTAAATTACTAATGTCTTATTGTAATACTTAATTTGGATGATATATGTGTTATAAAGGCATCAATATAAGATTAGGAAAAAGACTTGCTGTTTCTGTGTGGATGGGAGAAAGCCAAACACTAAGATAGTGCAGGTGGGGAGAGAGAGAGAGGTAGGTGAGGGAGGGAGATTAGGGAGGAGGGAGACAGTAGCAGAACCCTGGCACGGTCTGGTGGGCTAAGAGAATCACATCGCCCTTCTTAACCCTTGTGATGCGGTTAGTTTATTTATTGTTTTGATTGCGGGTTGTGTTCTGCTTCTTGTCGTGCGTTGAGAGTCTGGAGGGATGTTATGTCCCCTGCACACGACACCACGACATCCTCTATCTAAGGTGGCGCCGCTTTGAGCCCCTGGTGGTAGGTAGTTTTATCACCAGTCCCTCAGCATCAACCTTTAGTAGCAGAAGGGGTTACTGGTATTGTGTTGGTCAGTGCAGGAGGTAAACAAAGATGGCTCAATACCCAGAAGGAAGAAAAAAAAACACGAATCATAGTCAGTAATCTCGTAATTTCCTTTCGTTACAGTCTTAAGAGTTTGATAAGTAAGAGTATAAGAAGTAATTGACTAGTTCCTTAGACAGTAAACTCCACCGCTGCTCTCGTAATGAATGGCCCTTCGTGCGTTGTCTGCTGGTAAATCGTGCATGGAGGAGTGCATGACAAGGGCATTATGATGGCCATGCAGGTAGTTCATGGCTGGATCTCTAGTACTCATGGCAACTGGAGCATTAAATTCTTATCGGCAGGAGAAACATTCCTTAATAACGACAGACTGATCTCACATCTGACACATCGAGGGCCTTATGCTTCTGGTCTTGTTAATAGTGCATGAGCCAGGTACGGACGTCACTAGAGGAACAAGGAGGCCCCCGTCAGGTACTTAGAGCTAATGTTAGGTAAATACTAGTCGAATCTTCTTCTGTATATCGTCTCCTGTGTATCTCAAACCTTCTACAATGTCTCACACCCTTTACCCGCTTTCCTCCTGACGAGTGCGTGGTGTAGTGTGGCCCCAGGCTCCTCCCTCACCTCCAGATACGAGCCGAGGTGCAGGTCTTCGTGGTCGTAAATTAATTCTGATGTTCGTACCACAAAAGAATCGGATTTACCCCTGATTTCACACACTGACTCTGCTTGTGGCTGTGACCTCCTGACGAGAGCTGGACCAACACTTACGTCGGGTGTTTCTCCTGTAACTTTTCATCACTTCTCCTCGTGAATGTGATCTGACGAAGGAGATGAAGACACAGTGGCCATGTGGATCACGGAGTAAATTAATATCTTGTTGTAGCCTTTTGATAAGAATTTTACTCCGAGAATAATAAAAGAAATATGATACAAGTATATTATCAGATAACACAGACCTAAATAACTGTACTGACTTTTGCTTTTAGTGTTGAGAGAGACAAGAATGTTAAAGAGGTTTTCTCCACACAAGTTACCGAGCATTGGAAAAAAAAAAACTTCTGAAGGATGTCTCGTTAAGGAATTGCCGTAAGGAGTCACGAGTCTGAAGGAATGGGTGATGGTGGTAAGTGGGGATGGGGCGGGGGAGAGAGGAAAGGGTGAGGATGAGGCGGGGGGAGAGAGGAAGGGGGAGGGTGGGGCGGGGGGAGGGAGGGAGGGAGGAAGGGGAAGGATTGGGGGAAAGAAGGGGTAGGATGGGGGTGGCTCTCTTTACGGCAGGAAACATGGTCACGTATGTTCTTAGGTTATACTCATAGAACTTACCCGACATTACCCTCATACTTTTCCTGTCAGTCGTAAACACTTAGCAATTTTTTATACTAATTATTGAGGTGATTACATCGAAAAACACATAAAATGCGAAGAAAACAAATCCACACGCTCTAGGTAGCTAATTAAGGGTAAAATATACAGGTAGTTGTTTTTCTTGTCAATTGTTGTTTTACTCGCCTTAACTGCCAAGGTAATTACGTGACGTCAATCCTTGCATATGTTTTTGTTGTCCTTTTTTTGTTTTTGTTTTAGGTGCTTCAATTACCGGGGTTATTATGTAATGATATTAAGTCATGATTCTGCAACGAACAACTCGCTATTGTGTGTATTGAAATATTTATGTTTTATCTGAGATGTTTATGTTGCATTGGAGTTGATAGATTTTGGAAGGTCGTATTTGAGTGTGTGTCTCTGCATTACACACACACACACATACACACACACACACACACACACATACACACACACACACACACATACACACACACACACACACACATACACACACACACACACACACACACACACACACACACATACACACACACACACACACACACACACACACACACACATACACACACACACCAGATAATAACAAAACTACCGTCGCTTCGTGCGGTAATAAACTCAAATGATTTAGATAAGAAAGCTACACTTCCTTGCACTTCCTTGTACGGAGTCCAAACTGTAGGTCGTAATGGGAATAGATCTGCAGAACGTGTATCTTATCTTCCGTTCATCTGTGAGCAGCTGCTGAGGCGGCGGCGTCTCTCACGTGCTCACAACTCACAGGAAATAACTAATTCTGACACATGACAGGCGACGCTCTTGTCTTGTGGGGTTCGTGATGCCAGCCCCTGTTCTTGGGGGGCTTCAGCATCGTAATTACCAACCTCGACCCCACGCACGTAAAATACACCCATTAAACTTAAATATCTGTAGTTTGTAATCGCAGGAACAACAAGGGGGATAAACAAGGCGATGGTGATGTTTTCATGTGCCTATCTGTTGAGTATTTACAGTAAGTACTTGTGGCAGCGTCTGCTAATGAACTTTCTGGGGTGCGCTCACATTGTCACAAATAATTCAGGGAGTTGTTTATCTGATGTGATGAGTCTGACTTCAAGATGTCCTGATGTTTAATTTGTATTTTACTATTTATTTTATTGTTTATATCTTCAATTTACGATGTATTTATTTATTGTTTATTTTATTTTTTCACGACAAAAATTCCACATAGTTAGGATATTTCGCGCAGTCCTGAACACATTAGACGATTAGCTTCTTCCTCAGGTAGATTTATTAAGACAGTTTACGATTAACTTCTGATCAGTACTTAAGATTTTGTTATTACATTGTTAATCTGAAGTTAATGATGTGTTAAGAGTGTCTTTGGTTGTCAGTTGTAAGTTTGTTCAAAGAAGATACCGTTAATGAGTTTAATGTCTTAGTGGATTACCTGACAAAACACACACACACACACACACACACACACACACACACACACACACACACACACACACACACACTAAACTCAGATCTAATACCAAATAAAACACGAATGAAAAATGTAAACAGAGTCCCTAACCTGTACTCCTTGTCTTCTCCAGGGACCCGTGTTATAAAGGCCTTAGGCTGGGGTAACCCTAGCCTTCCTTGTCTCCTGGTAATATTAGTTTATTGTTGGTGGGAGCAGGAGGAAAAAGATTGTGGTTGACCCTTTTATAATGCTGTTACTCTCTCTCATTCTCTCTGTTACTCTCTCTCATTCTCTCTCCCTCCCTCCTCTTTCACTCACTCAGTTGAAACTCTCTGTCTCTCTGTCTATCTGTCTGTCTCTCTTTCTATCTTTCTCTCTGTCTAACCCCAAGGAAATACTCACATCTTAGTACGTTTAAAGAAGAAGAAGAAGAAGAACAAGAAAAAAGAAGAAGAAGTAGAAGAAGAATCAGAAGACAAAGCCTGACCCGGTTAAGAGATGAAATTACGGTACCGGGAAAAGTGGCGACACACACACACACACACACACACACACACACACACACATACACACACGGACTTTATAGCTTTATGGCATGATAGGGAGGAACTGCTGGATATAAAACACTAAAACACAAACATCTAGATTGACCTGAGATTCTCCGGGTGCATTTTTAGGTGTAATTTAGAAAAGACAAGCATCCTTCTCTCTCTCTCTCTCTCTCTCAATTTTTCACTGTCATGACTGTGTGTGTGTGTGTGTGTGTTTCTACCATCATTACAACAGACACGGGCACTGACAGCTTCTTCAGTCGACTTAATTACATCTCGACGGAAGTAGATCATTACCCATAATGCCTCACGGGGGCGAACTCCAACCGGAAGTGCCCGGGTTTGCCCCAGCCGCCAGACAACGCCGCCCGCTACCCCAGACTCGCATTATTCCGTTCACCTCCCGACACCCGACATTGCCCCTCGCTTCCCGACAGCCGACAGTGCTCTACATGTAATCGAATTCTAGGTATAATGTTCATTTCTTCCCCCGACAGCGCCCCTTCGTTTATTCGAGCTTCTTTTTTATGTGACTCTCTCTCTCTCTCAAATTCAGCATCTTTCTCTGATTCTTCTCATCTGCCTTTTGCTTTGCTTCAATCTCTTGTCTGTCTGTCTGTCTGTCTCTCTCTCTCTCTCTCTCTCTCTCTCTCTCTCTCTCTCTCTCTCTCTCTCTCTCCCTCCCTTACGCTGTCTCTACCTCTCTCACATAGTCTAAACAGAGGCAGATAGCCAAGGTGTGAGGTGAGGTGAGGTGAGGTGATGGCAGGCAGGTAGACGCATAATGATCGTATCACAGCCAGGCCCCGGGGTACTCTAGCGACCGACGGCTGGAGCATACCCCCGGGGAGGTGCTCAACGGAAGTGGGGGCGGGCTGGGGGAGGGCTAGGGGAAGGGAAGGAGAGGGAGGAGAGGGGGTAGAGGGAGGCGAGAAAGATGGGGATAAAGAGGAGAGGAAGAGAAAGGGAGGGAGAAAGAGAGGAGGTAAGAGGGAAGGGATGAGAGAGGGAGAGGGGTAAGAGAAGGGGGGGGGAGGGAAGGAAAGATAGAGTAGGGTTTGAAGGAAAAGAAAAAGGGAGGGATTAAGTGGAAAAGAATATATAGGGGAGAGCAAGATAGGGAGAGGGATGAGGTATGGAGGAAGAAGAAAGAAGGGAGAAAGAAGAGGGAGAGAGGGAGGGAGGGGATTAAAGACGGTTAAGGAGGGAAGGAGAGAGGAATATAAGGGCCATGAAGGAGGGAGGGAGGGGAGAGAGACAAGGGGGGGGTGGAGGCAGGAAAAGGTAAATTAAAAAATTCTTTGTGTCTTTGTGAGGTAATTATGCACAGGAGATGAGTAATGGTACGTCCAGGAGAAGAATTAGAGGCTCTTTCTTTCCCCGAAGGAAGTGAGACAAAAATATAATTCTTCTGGGTCAAACGTGGTGTCAGGATATAAACAAGAGGATAACATTGCGATATCGGGACAATAATGCCTTAAAAGATACCTTATTTAACCTAATATAATCTAGCCTAACTTAATCTTACCTAATTATATCCAACCTGTCCAAATTAACTTAATTTAACCTGACCTGACCTGACCTAACCTAACCTAACCTAACCTTACCTTGGTGCCTCTCTAGAGTGGGTCATGACAGAGCCTCTAGCGTGGTGAACCCTAAGCTTTGGACACCAGAGAATGATAGCTGGTGAGGCAACAGAGCTGGTGAAGGATTTCCGTAGTGAGGTGATAATTTAACACAATAGATATGATATGTTGCATCATCTAATACAATCTTCATCTCCTTTCGTGTCACAATTACTCCCAGGAATGCTAAATCATCCCCTGAATTAATACAACATGGATGCCTTGCATAAGTTGTAACTCTCTCCTGTAATTATGTTGACATTTATCGCGTTAGAGAATGTCAGCCAGGATGGTGAGGAACCTTGCTGTGTCTGGCCGAAGGACGTGAGGAATCTATGTTGGCCAGATCTCCCACAGCACACAGTCGTCTTCTACATAAACAAACAAGTCTGTGTTACTGAGTCGCATCTGTTAGGATTTCAATGACGTCACGGTCGAAAATCCTCTCTACTTCAGGGAAGAGATTCAGCTTTTGTAAAATGGTTTTACCACCAAGACAATTATGATACGAGGTCAGTTTTTTTAGGTTGTAAATTCTAAGGACGACAGTTGAGTCCTAAAGGAACCCATTATCTGACACTCAGGGAAAGAACAGCTCTCGAAAGGAACAGCACTGCTAACTGCAGTAATGGTATTATCACTGGAACTAAAACAGCAAAAGCAACAGCATTAACAGCAATTCCGACTTCTGTTATCACCGCGTCAGTCACTGTTGGCGCTCCTTCCGCTTATCATGGTTTTGCCGTGTTGCCACTGCTGATGATATTGATGCTACTGATGTGCTTGTTGCTCTCACCAGCTGATGCTGATTTAATCAGTGAAAGGAACAATAGCTCCCACAAAAACAGCAGCAACAGAATCACTCTAAACACAGGCAGTGGCATCTTCAACAGCAAGTTAAGCAGCAGT
Organism: Homarus americanus; assembly: GCF_018991925.1. Lineage (NCBI taxonomy): Eukaryota > Metazoa > Arthropoda > Malacostraca > Decapoda > Nephropidae > Homarus > Homarus americanus. The sequence continues at coordinate 114,877 of NW_024715291.1, forward strand.
GGCGTCTCTAGCGACTTTAACAGTTTCTTCAACAGAAGCAGTACCAACAACAGTAGTTATGACAGCAGCAGCATGGCAAGGAGGATATGAAGGGAGGCGTGGCGGTGTGTGTGTGTGTGTGTGTAACGTTGCAAGTTCGTCACGACCTTGAGAGGAGGGCAAGTGACCACAGAACGCTGGCAGCGCCCTCCTGTACCAGCAGGAGGAACTTATGTATCTGTAAAAACCGACGACACTACTCAAACGACTTGAAGCAGGGGACAGACAAACACACACCTTAGACAACGGGAACCTCCCCGCCATAAACCAATGACCATCTCACTAAAACAGGTGATGGCGGGAGCGGTCATCATCACGGATACAATTACTACCGAGCTTGGCACCTTAATAAATAGGCAAATGGGCAGTGAAATAGGGAGTGGCCGAGGAACTGGGTCTAAAGGAGGGAGTAGCATGAATTAGACCTCGTTAGGAAGAAGAGGAGGAGAGGGGAGTATTGATACGCAGGGGTTAATCTGCCTGACCTTGGGTGGGTGGGTGGGTCGAAGATCAGCTGGCCGGGTCCTCAAGTTTTTACTATTTCTTGCATATATTTATTGTCGGGAAGTCTAATGAGCCTTGAGGAGGAGGAGGAGGAGGAGGAGGAGGAGGAGGAAGGTTAAGAATTCAAGGTTAGTAATGATGATGGTGATGAAAAGAACCAGGATGATGATGATGAGGATTGTGATAACTTTGATGGTGATTAGACGTTGATGATTGTAATAACGTTGATGATGATGATGATTATGATGATGACAATTATGATAACGATGATGATGATGATTATAACGACAATGAAGAAAAAATAAATAAATTAAACCACCAATAAATCTATCTACCTTCCTTAAACCAAAAACCCACCCTAAATAACACAGGTGTACACTAATTAACAAAAACCACTCAGGTAACCTCAATTTTTTTTACCTTTAAAATATTTCCCTACTTGTCTTGTTTTTATATCTTCCTTTGTACTTCTACTATCATTATTATTTATTAAGTAACATTACATCATTAATGACAAGAACTTCTAAGCGCCCGGAAAGACATACTGACAGACACCTGAAGAAACGAGAATAATAACAAAGTAATCTATTCATTATATACTTCTTGACTGCGTAATTACCATTCACAAGTGGGGCATAATGGCTGCCAGGCCTGAGGGGGGAGGGGTGGTGAAGGAAGGGGAGGAGGTGGGGGTGAGGGAGGAATAGAAGGAGGGGGAGGAGGAGGAGGAGGTAGGGCAGGGCAGGGCGGATGGAGTCATTGATGAGTGGGAGGGAATTAAACTCGAAAGTGGGTACATGGCCGGAAGAAAGAAGAAGGGAGGTAAGAGGAGGAAAAAGGAGAAGGGAAGAGAAGGAGGGAGAAGAGAGGAGACGGGGGGAGAGGAGAAAGTGGGCAAAGAATAAGTAGGAAGGGAAGGGGGGGGGGAGACAGGAAGACATATAAATCTACCAAGAATATTATGTGGGGTTATGCAGGTCGACAGGTGTTCCCAGGTCAGCCGTCTTAACTGTACACTGAAGCGAGTCTGAGGATCATTAGATTAATCCCTCAACAGATCCTATTATCCATGACTCTCACTTGGTCATTCATTACACTTGTTACTGCTGCCTTCACTCCTAAGACACTTACCCTCATCATACGACAAATCACTCTACTCTTTGCCTTATCACCTTATCACTTGTTATCATCTGGTTTTAGTTAAGAGTGAGTGCTAATTTACCCTCTGGTTATAAACTCTTAAGATGGATAATAGTTTAAAATACTGTATATAAAACATTAAACGCTAAATAAACTCTAATACAAAAGATGTGTACTAAATATTTAACATTCTGAAGTTCCTCTTGACTTGGCTCGTGGTTGCTACCTCATAACAAAGTCATGAATGTGTAGTTAACATGTTCTTCAGGGGAATGAGTCGTAGGCAAAATACCTGCCTATCTTCCCACTTGTCGACCCGAGGTAATTACTCCTGGAATTCCCCCAGCCTAACAACCAGTTAACTTGGAACGACTCGATAATTACTCGTCTTTCCTCCCTGGAGCTGCATTCGTTCTCAACCTTCCTCCTCCCGAGTGTTGGTGTGGGTCGTCTCGGGTGTGTTGGTGTGTGTCTTCTCGGGTGTGTTGGTGTGGGTCCTCTCGGGTGTGTTGGTGTGGGTCTTCTCGGGTGTGTTGGTGTGGGTCCTCTCGGGTGTGTTGGTGTGGGTCTTCTTCGTGGTGTGTTGGTGGTGTGGGTGGTCCTCCTGTGTTGGTGTGGGTCCTCCTCCCGGGTGTTGGTGTGGGTGTTGGTGCGTCCCGGGTGTTGGTGTGGGTCCTCCTCCCCGTCCTCTGTGTTGGTGTGAGCGGTCCTCCTCCCGGGTGTTGGTGCGAGTCCTCCTCCCGGGTGTTGGTGCGAGTCCTCCTCCCGGGTGTTGGTGTGAGTTCCTCCTCCCGGGTATTGGCTTGGGTCCTCCTTTAAATGTCACTCTGTCTTCTTCACCTGTGCAACCTGTTCCTCAAGGTGGTGGCCTGATTCCTTCACTAATTAGTATAACATCTATTACAGCACTACCTATTTCCTACCTATAACAAGACGTACGTGCCATAAATTCCCAGCTCTTAGTTACGGGCGGAAGGAGAGAGAGAGAGATAAACACGGAAGGACTTTATAACCTCGGTAATCGTGTCCTTCCCGCCTTCATACTTTCTAATGTAATGTATCCGGTATAAATCTTCACCTCCCGCCAGCCACTCGTGATCCACTGCTTGTCTAAGAGTTGATTTACTGATCACATCTACACACACACACAACCATTACCTCGACCGACAGCAGGAAGAGATACATCTTCAGTGTTACCACATCACTCATTCGGCAGCATCCTCAGTGTTACCAGATCACTCATTCATCAACATCCTCAGTGTTACCAGATCACTCATTCATCAACATCTTGGGGTTAGTTGGGAGGGGGTGAGGGTTGGTTATGTCTGTATGTGTTTAGTGTTGGGTATTGTCGATCTTAAATGATTACGTAGTACATACATACATACATACATACATACATACATACATACATACATATAGATGAGCTTGGAGATATATGGACAAGTATGTATATTTACGTATAGATAAATGCATACCTCGATAAATAAATTTGTACGTGTATAAATATTATGTATACCTCATAAAACTGTATAATAATATAATGCCTTCGATGAACTACAGTCGTTAATCATCCGGTATCTTAACACATACAGTTGTTATCAATCACATGACAAATCGCCAGTAAGGACTCCCAGTTACTTGCACAAGGGTTGAGAGTGAGTGACTGACTGACTGCCCTTAAAAGTACCATGTCAGCAGCAGTCACAATCCTCACAGTCACTAACGTTAGTGTTATCAGTTAACTGGGGACGCAAGAGAATGTCTAACTGGCTCACAAGATAGTTTTAGTTAATGAAATGATATCGAAATATTATTGAGCTTCTATCGTTGTTAGATTTTATTTATTTTGTTTTCATCTTTACTTACGGAAGAAAAGATTCACTCATCTACGTGTTTTTGAGGTCCTGGCCGCTAGACTAGTGAGAGGATGTAGTTATGCGTGTACGAGGTGAGAGTTACAGTGGTCGTGTCTGGGAATGACGTGCAGCCATTGACAGTGGAGAGAGATGCATCATACCACGCGCCGCGGAGAGTAATATATTGACTCATTTATAATGTAAAGCACCGCAGACAAGTGACCAGTCGTCCTGTAACAAGTAGCACGCCTGTCTGCCTGTTTGCTTGCCTGTCTCACTATCCAGCCTGTTTGACTGCTTGCTTGTCTACCTGGTTGCCTGTTCCTTTGCATGCCCGTCCACCTGACTACTTGATTGCCTGCCCGCCTCCCTGCACACCTGCTTACCTGTCTGCCCACTCGCCCCCTGCCTGTACCGACCTGTTATCTGTACCAGTGGGAGGGTTCTGCCTCACCTCGCGAACCTGGGCTTTGCTTTTTCTTGAATTTCTCGTTTAACACTTATGAAGACAGATGTATTTAATTTTCCTGGTTCAGTGTACTACACACTCACAAACAGATGGTTGCAGATATAAATGTCAGACTTACGCATCATGCACGTTCGTGTGTACCCTCATATATCTGGTTATACATGTGTGTGGTTGCAATAGCTCCTTTGGCTGTTCTATCCAGTATCAGACCCTTGTGAGGAACAACAGAGAAGAAGTCCAGCAGTTCGGCAATTCCATGACGTGTAGAGGGACGTGTGTTCGTGAATGATACACAAGCTCGTGAAGGTTTGTTATGGTGGTGGCTAAGGGGGAGGTCTCACCCAAACCACACATTATTTGACAGTGTGATGTGTGATGATGTTATTTCCATAGTTTAAAATACTAAAATGAGAATATTATAATGTGAAAAATATGACAAAAGAATGTAAAAAAAAAACTACTCGATTAACAAGAACTGGGAACATTAACAAAAATTTAGGATCAGCAACCATCGGGGATTTTTTCTCATTGTAAGGAGGTGTTGGGTAATGCTGAAAGTTGGTGAACTCTCAATACTGCCACTACAGGTTGCTGAGGTGCTTTTTCCTGTCAGACAAGGTAGCTGCAGTTATTTTGGGCGTGTTGGGGACTTGGAGGAGGATTAAAAGGAATTATTTACAAATCTTAATGAATTGTTAATTAAATTCTAACTCGATATTTCATATTTATGAAAGCGAAAAACTAAGATGGCACAGTAGTTAGAGTTAGCGGATGAGGCTGAGTGAAGTAATTAGTTCTGAAGCATTGTGTAAACAACCTTGCAGGATAAACACAAGATATATAAAAAAAAATAATGTCTTCGGGTAGTTTCTACATCCTACACGTGATCAGTCAATACCCTGGTGTCATATTCGTTGACAAGTAACAGAGAGGAACCAGCTGTAGGTGCTCACACAGGTTGGGCACTGCAAGACTCCTCGGTAGCTGTCATGTTTAATAATATACGAGGAGGACAGGACGCGGCTCCCACAGGCACTCCTAAACCACCTCCTGGGGGACATCAGTCAAGTTCTCATCCATTTAAAGTTTGATGAACCCAGAGCATGACCCCGT